>NC_079448.1:24762768-25082768 GCF_903798145.1 Danio aesculapii
ATTCTGTATTCAACCGATGGTAGTTCAGCTGTGCAAGGACACCCAAAATTTAAACCTCCTGTTAAGAATCAACCCTTCTGCCCATACTGTAACATGAAGGACCACTTTCTTAACGCATGTCCTAAGTTTAAAATGCTGACAGCTGAGAAAATAGTAGAGTGGATATCCACAGAGAAACGCTGTTGGAAATGTGGGCGAACTCACACTCCAGACAACTGTACTCTGAGAAAACCTTGTACAAAGTGCAAAGAGATACATCTTACCATTTTGCATGAAGCAGCCTCGCAAATACAAAATAATGTTCTGTTGGTTAACGTCCCCAGCCTACAGGTCTATTTAGATCGGCCCAATAGGTCTCAGAAGGTAATGCTTAAGATAGTCAAGGTACTACTACACCATAAAGAGAAAGCCATGGAAGCATACGCCGTATTAGATGATGGTTCGGAACGTAGCATTGTCTTATCCCAGGTAGTGGACCAGTTAAAACTCCCTACCGAACCTGAAACGCTGACACTACGCACAGTCCATCAAGATGTGGTTAATCTAAAAGGAGCCAATGTATCCTTCTATGTATCACCACTCCACAAACCATTCAGGAAATACCTGATTTCTCATGCTTTCACGGCAGATAATCTGAGACTGTCCAAACATTCCTACCCTGTACTCGCTCTCCAACGCAAGTATGAGCATCTTAAGTCTCTGCCATTACCTTTAATTGACCAAGCCCAACCTCTACTACTAATTGGATCTGACATGCCACATCTACTTACGCCTGTCCAGCCAGTGTGTACTGGATCCTCACATGGACCGATAGCCATCTGTACTAGACTTGGTTGGACCCTGCAAGGTCCCACTGGGCTCAGTCAGACTTCCGATTCCACACCACAATGTCTCCACATAACCACAACCACACAGAATACTGAGCTATTCAGAAATGTGGAACGCCTTTGGCAAATTGATACTCTGCCATATACGAATGAAAAATCAGCCACTCGCTCCAAACATGACCAGTATGCTCTCTCGCTTCTTCAATCAGATACCACCAAGGTAGAAGTTAATGGAGTCATGCGCTATGCCACTCCCTTGCTCAGACGACCCAATGCTGAACCTCTTAAAGCCCCCAAAGAAGCAGTGATGGCTAATCTCCGAAGCACTGAGCGCAAGCTCGCTAAAGATCAAAAGAAAGCTGAAGCTTACTGTTTGGAAATGAGAAGACTGCAGGAAGCTGGCTATGTGGCAGAGATATCAACAGAAGAAGCAGAGGAATCCCGGGAAACGTGGTACCTCCCTCACCATATGGTGACACATAACGGCAAAAACAGAATAGTATTTAACTGTTCTTATTCTTACCAAGGGCAAGCTCTTAATGACATACTTTTACCTGGGCCCATCCTTGGTCCATCATTACTTGGTGTCTTACTGAGGTTCCGCGAACATCCTGTAGCCATTAGCGGAGATGTGAAAGGAATGTTCCACCAGGTTCGCCTCTTGCCTACTGATAAGTCAGTAGTACGATTCCTGTGGAGAGATATGCAAAGGAGCAACCAACCCAAGATCTACGAATGGCAAGTCTTACCGTTCGGCACCACATGCAGCCCGTGCTGTGCCATATATGCACTCCAGATGATTGCTCATACCCACTCCGATGGAGACCCAGTACTGGAGAGTACAGTTAAAGGTTCCTTTTACGTGGATAACTGTCTCCATAGCCTTCAAACTGTTGCTGAAGCTAGAGCATTAGTAGACAACTTACGACAACTTTTGCTCACCTGTGGATTTGATCTCCGTCAATGGGCCAGTAACAAACCAGAGGTCATTCAGCATCTCCCTCCTGATTCTAGATCTACCAATAGCGAACTTTGGCTATCACAAAAGAGTACTGACCTCCTAGAAGGGACACTAGGGCTACTATGGAACTGCCTCTCAGACTCATTCAGTTACAAACCCAGCCAGATCGAATGCTTTGAACCCACTTTACGTAATGTCTACAAAGTATTGGCTTCTCAATATGATCCAATCGGTTATCTAATTCCATTTACAACTAGAGCGAAAGTACTGGTCCAGGATTTGTGGAAGACTAACCTAACATGGGATGACCCAATCACATCTGAGAGTTTGTTAAGCCGATGGCAAACCTGGCTACAAGAGCTCCGAGGTTTGAGTCACATTGCAGTCCCCAGGTGCTACAGCCCCTCTGACTGGCAGGCAGGCAACCTTAATCGGGAATTGCATATATTCTGCGATGCATCCGAAAGGGTTTACGGCTCTGTAGCCTACATGCGCACTGAAAATGATCAAGGACATGTGCACATTTCATTTGTGTTAGCCCGCTCAAGAGTAGCACCTCGGAAACAAATGACAATCCCCCGATTAGAATTGAGTGCAGCACTCACTGGGGCACAAGTAGCTAACGTACTCCAAGAAGAATTAACTGTCGACATCAATCGCATCATTCTCTGGTCCGACTCATCTACAGTGCTACAATGGCTTAAATCTGACTCGTGCAGATACAAAGTCTTTGTTGGAACAAGAGTGGCCGAGATCCAGTCACTCACCAACATTAATTCGTGGAGATATGTTGATTCAGCGCACAACCCTGCTGATGTCATAACCCGAGGTCAGACGTTAAACAGTTTGACGCCACCTTGCCACTGGATTTCTGGACCACCTTTTCTATATCAACCAGATTCATGCTGGCCCACTTTACCAGCAGATGAACCAGAACCAGAGACAGAATTAAAAAAGTCAGTAATCTGTCTGCATGTTCTTACTTGTCCAGACACCACCCTCCCTGATGTCAATCAATTTAGCACATGGGCTGAACTATTAAAAGCCACTGTGACATCCCTTCACGGGGCGGCTACACCTCAAACCCAGCCGCAAGAAGACTCATGTAGTTACATTCTAGCAGAGAAACTTCTCCTACAACAGTCTCAAAGAGATTCCTTTCCAGAAGAGTTTAAAGCTCTTACCGCTAATAGACCATTACCATCCAACAGCAGATTAGCATCTTTATCACCTGAGTATGATGAGGTCAGTGGACTTATTAGGGTTGGAGGGAGGTTAAGACATGCTCATCATCTGGAATTAGACACGACACACCCTGTTGTTCTTGATCCACAACACTACATCACAAAGCTTCTAATCAAGGATTATGATACCGCCCTACTACATCCTGGACCAGAGCGAGTCTTCGCTGAGGTGAGAAGACGATACTGGATTCTAAGAGGAAGGGAAGCCATCAAGAAGCATCAACACTTGTGTACAGACTGCCAGAAATGGCGTGCTAAGCCAAAAATGCCTAAGATGGCTGACCTTCCACCGACACGTCTTCGTTTGTACAAACCCCCATTCTACTCCACTGGAATGGATTGCTTTGGCCCATTCACAGTGAAGATTGGCAGACGGACAGAGAAAAGGTGGGGAATAGTATTCAAATGTTTGACCACTCGTTGTCTCCATCTTGACTTAGTAGAAAGTCTTGATACAGACGCATTCCTAATGGCTCTCCGCAGATTCATATCACGAAGAGGGAAACCATTAGAGCTCCTTAGTGATAATGGTACAAACTTTGTTGGAGGAGACAAAGAATTGAGAGCAGCCTATGAATCTATGATTCCCCAACTCAGAGAGCAATTGGCAGAACAACAAATTACATTTAGATTTATCCCACCTGGAGCCCCTCATTTTGGGGGAGTTTGGGAACGGGAGGTTAAGTCAGTAAAACAGGCCCTTAAAGTAGTCTTGAAGGATCTAACAGTGACTGAGACTGTACTGCGAACTGTGCTCATCGAGGTAGAAGGCATCCTAAATGCCAAGCCTCTGGGATATGTGTCTTCCGAAGTATCGGATCTGGACCCTATTACACCCAACATTCTTTTAATGGGTCGCCATGATTCTTCTCTCCCACAAGTAATTTACGACTCAAGTAATGTTCTGGGAACCAGAAGATGGAAACATAGTCAAATACTTGCTGACCATTTTTGGTCTAGATTCATACACTACTATTTACCAAATTTACAAGAAAGGCAGAAGTGGCGCAAAGATGGTGGGGAAATTGGGCTAGACCAAGTGGTACTGATAGTGGACCCACAACTCCCACGAGCATGTTGGCCAGTAGGGAAAGTGACTAATACCTTTCCTGGACTTGATGGGCGAATCAGATCGGTTGAGGTTCAGGTACGCAACCGCACTTATGTTAGACCCGTATCTCGTTTAGTCCCTCTACCGAAACACATTGACGATGACCCTGTTAATCCCGATACTTAGTTAGGATATCTCACTATTTCAAATGTACTCACTTACATTTGGGGGCGGCTGTGTGAGAAAGCCCTTTAACGACCCCTAGAGGAAGGTTTCGTGATAAGGAGTTCAGTGACAAAAGGCAGTCATGACGGCTGGAGAGACACAGGCTGCCGGTCGGCTGGCTGGACTGTGCAACCGATTTGTACATGTTTTACACCAGTGTGTAATTGATTATGGGTGAGTCCCTTTTGTTTGCTATCCTTTGATCCAGATAAATGTTCTGATTACTGTTATTGTCTTGTAAATCACACTGTATGTCTCGTGATTCCCACGTGCGCCATAACCGAAAGTGAAACCATATGTTATCAAACCCAACGATCTCCTTTCGGACTTTGAACTGGAAATTCACTTTGATTCATAGCTTGATAGAACCTAATTTATATATCTCTTTAATATATATCACCTGATTCAGTCAATAATTCGTACAATGTTCACCTTTGGGTAGATTTAGCCTGTACAATAATACTAAATGGTCATTCCAATTGCTTACAACATTATATTTAATTCATCATTGTCATTATAATTCACAATTACTCGATGTATGTTTATTTGTATCTTAATTAATAAGTTTGTTGTATAATTTACTGACATTAGCAATTGTTCCTCTTTGTATTTTTCTGTCTTATAGACCACATGTGTGTAATGACATTCCAGCTTAATTAAACTTACGAAACTGGGAATCCTTCTCCTGTTCTCTTACCGGAACTACCCCTTTCATCTTGTGTGCACGACACCTGAACCCCCCTGAGCGTCCCCTACGCTCGTATAATATATATATATATATATATATATTGTGTGTGGGTGTGTGTGTGTGTCTATATATATATATATATATATATATATATATATATATATATATATATATACCACTCAAAATTGTTCTTGGAACTTCATTTGGTTACAGTTGAACCACTAAAGTCACTAAATATTTTGACCTTTTTTGAGAGGGTTAAATGGGTGGAGCTAGAGCTCAAGCCCCCTAACTGAAAAAAATTATTCAAAGATGATTCCTTGGATTTACTGAATTTTTTTACGTTAAGTGGTTGCAAACTATTTATTTGGGCTGAATTTAAACAAACAAATTAAGTTGAACATTATTAAATTTAATTTGTTTGTTTAAATTCAACACAAATTGTTTGCAACAGTTTTACATGCAACACTTTATTCAGTGCTCATCGCTAGAGCTCCAGCTCCTCCTCCCTGTATGACATTGAGTTGAGATGTACTTTGTTTGCTATCTGATCTGTGCTATCTGAATTCAAGACACATTTTCTGAAAAAGGACAAACCATGATTTGAATCATTTACATTATTTGTGATTCTGTGGATGATGAGAGAGCAAAATTTTTAAATAATCCAAATTATCATATGCATTTGTTTATATGGCAAAACATGTCTTTTTCACCAAGAAGGTCCACACAGATTCCAAAGGCAGATACTGATAAGATCAGGGCTTGGTTAATATGTGTGAGGACTGGGGTTTTATGATGTGGTAACATGTTGACTGGTCAGTTTGTATGTATGTCTCAGTATTTGGACTTTGGTCACATGGTCAAGAAAGATACAAAATAGGTGGTAAACCTTGCTCTGCCCTCTTTTCTTGCTTTAGCTTTTCCTGCTCTGTTCTTCTCTTCTATCTTCTCTGGCTCTATCAGGCTCTCTCTGGGGCCTACTCTCTGCTCAACCTCTCTCCCTCCCCTTGTCTCTCTTTGTTTCTCTCAGGTAACTTTATTTTACATTTAAACTCGGTACAATTAATATCACATGTTTTTATCATTTAATACAGTTATTTGTAACTAATTCAGTTTTAACCATAGATAATTATTGTCATTAAATCATTTCATTTTTAAGTATTTGTGAATTTCTTTTGATAACATCAACACTTACTTGCTCCATATGGCAATACAATATAATCACATAACAGCAAAGCTCTCTCACATTTTTAGTTATTAATGCTGCTCTTATTTCTGTTTTTGGTGTAAGATTGCAGAAGGGTGGTTTGACTAGAAATGTACAGTTTTTCACCATCATACTGATTACTTTTCTAGTAATTTGGCAAAGCTACAGTTTAAACTGCTGGAGTTAAGTCCCATTCTTACAAATTTAAAATATCTTCCGAAGACGAATAAAGGTCTGAGGGGATTGGAATAACATGAGTGAATAATTAATAACAGATTTTTTTTTTGGTGAACTAATCCTTTAAATGTTTCCCAGTGATGAGTTACAGCTGGGAGGGCATCTCCCAAACATATGCTGGATAATTTGGCGGTTCATTCCACTGTGGCGACCCCTGATTAATAAAGGGACTAAGCCAAAAAGAAAATGAATGAATGAATATTCCTTTAAATGTATAGTGGCTCTAATAATAATAGTCATGTTTCAGTTTTAAGAGACAGTTTCTTTGTGACTGATAATATTATCAATAATTGCACACCCCTCATGCTCATGCTCATGTACATATCTACAGAATGTAAAAATATCTTGTGCTAAAATGACATTCAGTGCATTCCATTATTCAGTACTGAAGCATATACTAAACTGATCAGGCTTGTTTTTCCAAACACATTCTTATTTCTTCTCTCACTGTCGATTCCACCCTCAATTATATTCTCTCCATCACTCCTTTTTTAAAGCATTAAAAAAAAAAGTAATAATTGTTGTCCTCTTCTGCTGCTGACTAATGGGCTGGGCATTTGCTTGTTATTAGCCATGCTTAATTGCCTAATAGGGTTTAAGTTAAAAGCTCACTAGAAATGATATTCATTCTGTCCCAGCATATTAAATGCATCCAACTTTGATTAAGTGAGCAAAGTAAGCCATACATGGTTAGCCTTGAGACTGGGCCACGGTGTCAAACAGTGTGGCGTATAAGTGCCAGTCAGAGCATCCATGAAGGATCCATCTGGCTGACATTCAGCAATCATCAGCCAATTCATACTTTGTGGCCAATTAGCATGATTTATGCCACAACCACTACTCAATCTGGCTATTTTTGAGCATGAATAAGTAAGCTGAGGATAAATAATGAAGTTTAGATAAATTTGAACAAATAGTAGAACAAAAACTACAAAACTCTCCAGGGTCCTGTGGGATTGTTTGCGGGTGAGCTTTCCCTGGGTCACTCAAGTGATGAGTTCATATAGTTTAAGGAGATGATAAATTATTTCTTAAAACTTCAATATCCTGCAGAAATCCTACTGCGGTCTCCTCATAATTCAGCCATGCTGATAAAGACACTCTCTCACACATACAGTTGAAGTCAGAATTATTAGCCCCCCTGAATTATTTGCTTACCTGTTTATTTTTCCCCAATTTCTGTTTAACAGAGAGATTTTTTTAACACATTTCTAAACATAATAGTTTTAATAACTCATTTCTAATAATTGATTTATTTTATCTTTGCCATCATGACAGTAAATAATATCTTACTAGATATTTTTAAGACACTTCTATACAGCTTAAAGTGACATTTAAATGATTAACTAGGTTAATTAGGTTAACTAGGCAGGTTGGGGTAATTAGACAAGTTATTGTACAATGATAGTTTGTTCTGTAGAGTATCAAAAAAATATATAGCTTAAAGGGGCTAATAATTTTGACCTTAAAATGGTTCAGAAAAATTTTTAATTGCTTTTATTCCAGCCGAAATAAATAAAATAAGACTTTATCCAGAAGAAAAAAATATTATCAGACAATATTTTCTTGCTCTATTAAACACCATTTGGTAAATATTTAAAAAAGAGAAAAAAATCAAAGGGGGGCAAATAAATCTGACTTCAACTGTACATATATTATTGTCTTACATACTCATATATTTTTTAGGCATGCATGCATTTTCTTCTTACATGCAATTATTACTTATAACATAACATTTGTGTTTAGAATATAACAATTTACCTGCACATACATTTGTCAGTTTGTATATTTTATTGTATTGTATTTTTTAATTATTATCTGTGTTAAAATATATTAATGTGAGAGCAAAAACAAAAAATGCATGCATTCGAATATTTGAATGTGAGAGCAAATATATATATATATATATATGTGTGTGTGTGTGTGTGTGTGTGTGTGTGCGTGTGTGTGTGTGTGTGTGTGTGTGTGTGTGTGTGTGTGTGTGTGTGTGTGTATGTTTGCAGTATGTATGTGTTTGAGAGTGGAAATGTGTGTATGTGAAAGGAGAATGCAAGTTTATGAGAGTGAAAATCTGTGTATGTGAAAGGAAAATGTAAGCAATAATGGGTGTACAAGAAAGGAAAATGTGAGTGTGTAAGAGTGCTAGAATGAGTTATGGCCTGTACATCCTCTCATATGAAAAGCATCTGCGAAATGTGCATTAATTTTATATTATTGAAAGTAAAAATTTGATGGTTAATAGTACTGGAGCTCCACACACAATAAATGAATGAATGAAGTAATTAATTATATATGAAAAAATAAAGTGTTTATAAACATTAGAGCAAATACATAACTTTAAAAAGCTTTATGTATTATCTTGTATTAAAAAGGGTGTCAAAGTATATATGAAGAGTTCAGATGCAAAACCCTCTAAATCCAATAGACCTCTTTTCTTGTAAATGAGCATTTTCTATCAGGCTTCTATAGTTAGGTTCAGAAATTTCATTTTATATGTAATGATAAGGTTATTAGCTAGTAAATAAAATAACTTTTTTTTTTTTCAAAAATGTCACTTTAGACAATTCTTTGGTTTTTAACAAGGTAACTTTTCTTTTGCGTCAAAACCAGCTAAATGGGTTGGCTTTTTATGCAAAAACCTGTAAATTCACCTATTGTGACAAGACATTGTAGTTAGTTGAAAATCACTAAAGATGCAATTAGAAATTATTTTACCAAACATAAAACACATTACACAAACCACCTAAAATAAAAAATATATAAATCTGTCAAGTAAGAGGAGGTTCATTCCGCTGTGATAAACCAGGGAAAAAGCAGAAGGAAAATGAATGAATGAAGTCTGTCAAGTGCATTAATCAATAACGTTAAAACTGACGTTAATTAAGTCTTAACAATGTAATTTCTAATATTTGGGATTTATATTTAATGCAAGTAGAACAATGTAAACAAGGCAAACATTGTAAGCTAAGCTTGGTAGATTAATATAATGTAGTGTAAATCATTATGAAACATCAATATCTGTACATTGTCCATTAACATAAAAAGCTTATAAGATTTATAGGTATTATGAAGTAATACAAATAATGTATAGTTTTATAGATTATATTTATATAAAAAAAAAATAGCTTAAATTAGCAAATAAAACACAAGGTAGGCCTACTGGGCAAAAAGGGGATGCCTCTCAGACAATTTAAGAAGCTGTCATTCATTCTCAGGTCTTGGTCCCTTGTTTATCCTTATAGCATCTACGTGGGATAAAAGAATGGCATCTCAACTCTCTTTTGTGAAACGCAGTTGCCGTTTAATGTATAGTAAGTCAAACTGATTCAAAATAGCATAATTGCGCAAAAAAACGTTATGAATGTTACACTTCTGACTGAACTTTTTGTCTTTTTCTTATTTTGAGGTAAGTGACGTTTTCATTTGCCACTCACTGACAGTCGGACAGTCTCATCCAATTCCTCAGACTTCATCATTTAAAATCAAAAGCGGAATAAACCGTCTCCTCATAAAAGCTGGCATATCAGCGCGCTGCTACATTAAAAACATATGATTCGATTCGCGCCTTCTAACTGGTTCTCGGGATATGTCGGCTTTTGCTGTCAAAGGCAAGTGGCGTTTAGCGGCTTTTGCCAACAAACTGTTATTTCTGAATGTGCTGACGCTGGGATTTGGATAATTAGAAGCAAATCTATTTGTTGATGGTGTACTACGTACCTAAATCATTCACTTAATGTCATTAGCTAATTTTCTGCGGAAGTGGCGTATTGCAGCAAAATATCGTCACCTTGGAATTATAAGGTTCTATCTGCGTTCTGAATGATTTTGAGATATTGACATTCAAAGTTTTTGCATTCCATATAGCAAACAGAATGTGTGTAACATTTGTTTTTTAAATAAAAAGTCTTAAAATGTAAACAACTTATAAAAAAAACATCCCATAATGAAAATAAGTTGTCATTGAATAAGAATGTCTATAACTCAATTTTGACAAAAATGTCAGATAGAACTTTATAATTCTAAGGTGACGATATATAATGGCCTCCTTAATTATTTTTTATTCATGAATGTAAAACTTTGCTAACATAAATAACAGATTAATAATTGAAATAATCATGCAAACTTGTTTATCAGAAGAAGAAAAAGCACTTTGTAAACAAAATAAAATATTGTGAGGGTCTACTTTAATTAAAATGAACCTAAAATCATATAAAAAAGTGTAACAGAGAATTAAATGTTTAGAATATTCAACAGATATACAGTATATAAAAAGGTACATTCATGGCCTGTTTCCACTGAGTGGTACAGTACGCTATGGGTTATTACAGGTCACCTTTATCAGGCTTGCGTTTCCACTGCTAAAAAGGTACCAATGGTGGGCGTGGTGTACTACATAAGGTTTCAGTCAACGTCATTTTCGCTCGAAAATGCCACAATAAAACTGTACGGGTCATTCACACATAATATGAGAAGCACTTCTCACAGAAGCTTTATATATGTATAAATGTTCATTACTAACCTTTCTGTGAACATGATTTGATTATAACTGCAGATCAATGATGCAAAATAGCCTACTGTAACATCTGTGATTATATAAAATAAATAAATAATTGCAACATATATGAACACATACAGACCCTTACAGTCTTCGATATAGTACCAATTACAGAAAAACTACACACAGCATACATTTAGTCCTTATTTGGGTTCAAAAACAACACACAGCATACAGTATAGCCCAGAATCAGAGCAAACCTCTCATCTGTCTCTTTAATCTTCAGCAGCACATGTAACCTCCTGTTAGAACGTAATTCCATCATTCCGAGTTTATAATAGTCCAAAAGGTGATGATAATAGCTAAACATGGCAGTTTGTTCATGTTTGCTGAAAAAATTATTTGCTCTTTTGTTTTTTCCGGCTTCTCTTTTGTTCTTTTTTTGTACGTCAGTCTCATGTTTGTAGGTTTCTGAAAGGATCGGATGTCAGAAGCACTTAATCACACACACATTGTTATCATCAGCTCAAGAAGTTTGTAATTTTAAATATAGACACACACGCAAGCACATGTGAGAAAGCGAAACCGCGTACGATTTAGACGGCATCGTACAAAACTAAGATACACAGGGTAGAATCTGCTCCTCTTCTTGACTTTGTGGCAGTACATCAAGATGACAACAAGGTTTGTTTGAGCTCTGGTCGACCATGGCTGGTTTATTAACCAAGAGAAACACTTTAGTCTAAATAACAGATAAGGCAACACACTTTTGAACATGGCACTAGGTCTAGGAAGTGACTAAAGTCAAAAGACAGACATGCATATTTACCACAATAATTAAAATAACAACACTGTTCCTGTTTAATAATAAACTTAAAAACAAAACAAAAAAAACACTGAAAAAAGAGTTAGTAAATGAGTGTACATCTGAAAACAGACAAAAAAAAGGTGACCAGAAAAATATGTTAACTTTGTTGTGTGACGATGATTCTCCCTTTAGAAATCCTGATGGACATGTTGCGAATGGTTTTGATGTGAACTGATATTACAAACCCTTCACATCCATTCATCCATCCATCCATCTATCTCAGTTTCTGATAGGGTGTACTTTACTGGACTGTGTACATGCTGTGAGCAGACTACAAAACAGCAGTGCTGACACAGGGCCTAAGCAGAGGAGATATTCATCCTGAGAGGAAGATCTTTCCCACAGCACTCTGCCACTGAAGACCGTCCCTTCCTGAGCCTCAGACACAAGGTACAAAACTTATTTAAAAAAATAACATTCCTTCCGATACTTTATTTTTACTACTGTAAGTACATCAGTAAGGAAAACTCAAAGTATTTAAAGCTTTCACTGTAGCTGACACTAAAACTGAAAATTGATATGTCATTAATGCAATCAAATAAATAACATTCCAAAATAAACTGTACATTCATTGCAATTTAGAATAATTAGATATTAATAGTTGTATATTATAGTAACCACATAATAATAATAATAATAATTATTATTATTATTATTATTAGTAGTAGTAGTAGTAGTAGTAGTAGTAGTAGTAGTAGTAGTAGTAGTCAGTAGTAGTAGTAGTAGGATTTTAAATTGTTTGTGGGTATTGTTTGTGGCAAAATGCATGTCACATCTTGTGCTTGTGCATGTGTATATCTATATCACAATACATTTTTTTTCAAATTCTTTTTATTATAATTTGATTGTAAAACAAAACTATATATTTTAAATATAATAATGTGATTGTTAAAATGTTAATAAATTGCAAGTTATTTGTAAAATAAGCAGTAATGCTCAGTTTTTAATGACATTAAAAGCCAACTGATATAATTACAAAGAACCAATGATAAAGCAAGCATTTCAGAAATATATACAGGAGCAGAGACCTTAATCACTCCCAGCGCAGCATGTCATGTTCAGATTCCTGAAAATGTACCCGCTCATGCATTTTGGATTGAGAATCAGTTCAGTGTTAACCCAACCATGACAACCCCCTTAAAACCCAGAGCTTAAGGATATATCTGGGGCAGTCGGTCCATCCTCATGAATAAATGGGAGACTTTTATTGGAATCTTTGGCAATGTGGCTGAGAATAATGTAATGGATTCCTAAAGCTTAAGATTCATTTCCTCTGCCTCGTTCCTATCGAACTGTCTAGTCATTTATTGCTTTACAACCTGATAGATGGATTCCTGATACATAGTGAGCATGTTTTGTTTGTATCGAGCATCTAGACAGGAAATTAAATGGCTCATACAATGCTTAGATTGTTTGGTTACAAGTGCCGAAGGACTTCCAAACAAACATCACAGCAGGGAGGAAACAGAAGCCAAAGTCTGGCCTGCTCAACAGGCTGAAATCCCTATTCTTCAGTGATCTGCCTGAAAGTAAGCCAGATCTTCAGCAGTCGTTCTGATGCTTCTACTGGGAAGAGAAACCTTTGGATCATGGTGATAAGACAGGAGCACAGACAATCCAAATGGACATTTCTTATTTATTTGTCAGCAGGTTTAATTTTAGTCACTAGAACAATGACACAAAAACTGCAAAAGTGTTTGTCAAAAAAACTTAATCCAATTTATTGTTTTTTTTTTTGAGTGTGTTTACATGTACTTCCTAAACTGATCATGAAATAAGCAAATGTGTGTGGTCATGTAAACAGTGTTTATAAAAAGCTGAGACATAAACCAATTGACACAACTAGATTTTTTTTCCTTAACCCAGATTTTACCCTGCATGTAAATGCTTCAATTTGTATTCTGTAAAATGGATAAGCATTAGTGGTGCTTTCACAAGATGGGGGGATTTGATGGAATGTTTTGCTTTCAATCAAAATGCCAAATACTGCATATGGAGTTTCTGCTCAACAGGTTTGCCAAACTTTTTTTTTTGCAATACCTAACTCTGAAACTAAGCTTTTTGTTTTATAAAATGGTAAAACTGGAATGTTATGAATGTATATATCTATGCAAAAAGGATGTGGTGAGTGTAAGGATCATTTGCAAAAAAAAATGTCTGAAAATGTGCTTTTTTTAATTCCACAGAAATACTTTATATATAACTAACTTAATTGAACTTAAATGTTTGTGCTACAGCCATCATTACAGGATGAACAAGCTATTTTGCTCCAGCAGACCGCTTAATGTCCTGCAGCGAGCAGCGTTTTGAAATCAGCAGTTGAGTGGATAAGATCAGTAGTCGCCCAGTGCCATGTTTGAGGTGTTGGGGAAGAACATGTGTGACTTCTGTGCTCGTTAATAAAGGACAGGTCACTGAACAAGATTAAGATTAGAATATGGTATAGATTTATTCCTTAATTTACCGTTTTGGTTTTGTGAATTAACAAAATTATGTTAATGTCTTCCTTCAAACCCTAAGGTGAAATTGTTGAGTAGGATTTCTCTATATATAAATTTAACATTTGCTATATAACATTCACTTTTTTAAAAAGTCAACTGTTTATATGCTTTTCATTACTGTAACAAAAACAACAGAATGAGATATGTTCATTAGATATGTTTATGTATGTATATATATATAGTACACTACATTGCTAAATATTTTGGAACACCACTCCAAATCATTGACTTGTAAAGGTTTCAATCACTTCCATGGCCACAAGTGCAAAAATCAAGCATTAGAAATGCAGATTACTTCTACCGACATTTTTGAAAGAATTGGTTTCTTCTTGTGAGCTCAGAGAATACTATCATTGTACCGTAATAGGTTGTCACCTGTGCATCAGGTCCCTTCATGAAATTTCCTCACAGCTATATATTTCACTTGTGGTATTCTAACAAAGTGGATGCAATTGGGAACAACTCAGCCATAAGGGATACGTAATAACAATGAAAACAATAATTAGAATGAGTAGATGCATTAATTAATTAGTTAAAATTCCTAAATTTAACTAAAAAGCTTTTTCCTTAGAGGATGTAGAGATAAAAGAACAAGCCATTCTTTTTAAAAAATCAAAGGCTCCCAAAGCTTTTCTTAAAAATTATTCATTATTCAAATATTCATAATAATTTAGAGTTTTAAATGACTTGAGGGTAAATAAATGATGATAAGTTTTGGGATGAATTAATCTTTTAACGTTTTAAACATTTTTTTCTATGACAAAGTAGAATTTTTAGAGTCCAAATTCAACTTAGTGAATGGATTAAAAACAATAATAATAGTAATTGCGCACACATACTGTTAAAGTCCTCAACTGAACTCCTGAGTTTAAACAAAGGTTTAAAACTTTAAAATCAAAAAGGTAAAATATAGTAAAAGGTAACTTTTTTATTTGAATATTTATTACTATTTATTAAAACCCAAAACTCTAGAGCATGACATTCTGATGTCCATATTCACTGAGTGCACCCTCAACTGCACCCTAAGGGAAAAGAAGCCTAATATCTTAAGATACAAGTTATAAATATTAATTTATTGATACAAGCACTAAATATTGTTTAATAAGATAAAGACTACAGCTTTGGTACTATTTACATTTTGACCATTAAACCTTAACAATTCTGACATACCTGTAATAAAACTGTCACCTTGGGTGCATGCATTTTCAGTATAGAGGATGTTATTAAATTTCAGTCTTGATTTCAGCTGTCATGATATTTATTTTAAAACAGAACAAAAATGTTCCTTTGCTGGCAGCTAATAGTTTTTAAAGTCAGTTTATTAAAAGCCCACTTGCCATAAGCTATGCTTTTTTTATAGCTAGTTTTTCTAAAAAAAAATGCTCTCTATAAATATAATTTTGTATATTGTATTATAAAATACCAAGCATGTTTGTCTTTCAGTGTTTAATGTTTAACAGCCTTTTTCCACAATTTTCATTAATTTTCAATTAATATAACTTCATGGAGGCCTATTAACATGTACGTTCAAATGTACAGTATAGAAACATTGTTCACTTCAAAATAAAAATTTACTCACCCCAATTGGTTGTATACCTTTATAAGTTCCATACAATACCTATATAAGCCTCAATGTATTTTGAAGTATGTTAGAAAGGTGTAACAATTTACTGCCATAGTAGGGAAAACACATACCATTGAAGTCAGTGATTACAGGTTTTCAACATTTTTCAGAATAACTTAAAAAAAACAACAACAACAAAAAAACTCAAACATGTTTGTGGCAAGTGAAGCGGGAGTAAATTATGACAGAATGTTCTGTTTTGTTAGAACTGTCCCTTTAAATCATGTTAATAGTGTTGCCTGTGCTAGAAACATGCTAGTGATGATAATTTATGTTAGCAGCATGAAAATTTGTTAAAATTACGCAAATTTATTTTAGAAACATGGTAATTAATTTAGCAACAAGCTAATTTTAATTAGAAACATGCTAAAGATGTGTAAAATCGTGCTACAGTGTAAACCAGCAAAATACTAACAGTAATAAATCATGCTTGAAACATGCTAATTCATGTCAACAGTGTGTTCATTTATACTTAACTTCCTTTAAATATGGTTTGCTATTTTAATGGCTAAGCTGAATTTGCTGCATATTTCTCCCGTCTTAAGTGTGACATGGTCCTTCTAATGTGCTATTGTAATATGTTTGACTGGTAGTGTCTATGAATGGGACAGCATTTTTTGTTTCAAAATGTACTTTCATTTACTCCTTTATATATGAGGGTTGTGTAAAAATAAATAAATGAAATAAAATACTGAAGTCTGCAAATTTTTGAGTCGCCCCACAGCTGGTACGGGGAACAAATTCATTTTGCAGGCCATTTAAATTCTAGAAGCTGTTTTCAATCTTTTTCCTCCTCAGGCTTCTCTTTGCCTGGCTTGCTCACAGGTTATTGGGTAACCGTAATATTTGCATAATGTCTATACTCAGATGTTTAAGCACATGTTGCAAAAGAAACCACAGGCTCTCCTGGCAGACTTAATTATTCTGTTGAATTGTTAGTGGTGCCTTTAAAGCACAGTATAGCTTTTGACTTATTCATACTTATTTTCTTTTAACACTTGCAGAAGAAACTTTATCATGTATCTTGTCCTAAAATAAATTCAAATAATTTTCCTTCAGTCTTATATATTTGAACTAAATGAATATCAATGGGCCCATGTTTTTAAGCATATTCATACTCCTGAACAATAAATAAATGTTACTGTTTTTTTTCATAATGAGCAGATTCGTGCAGATTATTAGCTATATGAAAGAATGTATTAGGAAAATTCATTATTTAATGACAAAAAGTTTTGTTAGCTCATATTTACTGTAAGTGTTCACATTAGCCAAGACTACAGTGGCCGAGAGAGCTTAAAATACTGCAATTTAAGCTGCATTTTCACACAACGCAAACAATTAATAAAACATGCTGCATTTTCACAAAACGCAAACAATTAATAAAATGCGCTGCATTTTAACACAACGCAAACAATTAATAAAACATGCTGCATTTTCACACAACGCAAACAATTAATAAAATGCGCTGCATTTTCACACAACGCAAACAATTAATAAAACATGCTCCATTTTCACACAACGCAAACAATTAATAAAATGCGCTGCATTTTCACACAACGCAAACAATTAATAAAACGTGCTGCATTTTCACACAACGCAAACAATTAATAAAATGCACTGCATTTTCACACAACACAAACAATTAATAAAACATGCTGCATTTTCACACAACGCAAACAATTAATAAAATGCGATGCATTTTCACACAATGCAAAAAATTAATAAAATGCGATGCATTTTCACACAACGCAAACAATTAATAAAACGTGCTGCATTTTCTTACAATGCAAACATTTAATGAAAATGTGCTCCATTTTTTCATAATGCAATGGAAATGTTTCAAGGAGGCCCTGAAATGTGTTGAACCTGGCTATTTAGGTTATGGTTATTAAGGCTAATAAATAATAAAGACAGGGTGTAATGAAGTTAGATGGTCACCTGAAGAAGGAGGTGGAGAACCGATGAACTATTAAATGATTAAATAATGAAGAAATTAAACAAACTGAAACCAAAAGCATAACATAAAACGTCCAGGCATGGTCCTCTCTCATCTAGCACTGGCGTCTCTCCTCCTTCTAGCTTCCAGGGCTTCTCCGTCTCCATGAGACTCTCGGCTCTGCCTCATTCGCCACACACAGGAATCGGGATATTAAAATAAACGAACAAAAAACTCACCTTTTCAAAAATCACCTACAACTTCACTGAGCAATAGGCTGTGTCTGAAACCGCATACTTCCACACTAGTGTGCTAAAATCAGTATGCGAGCCGAGTAGTATGTCCGAATTCATAGAATTTGAAAATCAGTATGTGAGAAGTACCCGGATGACCTACTACTTTCGAGATTCTGAAGTGCGCATCCCATGCATGCTGCGCTATCCAGTGATGCCCCACGAGAGAATTCATGAATGGGAGTGAATCGACGCAACTGACGCGGGTAGGTTAAGTGACCATGACAAAATGGCAGATGCAGTACGTCCGAATTCCATTCATGCTCACATTCATACTGCATAGAGCATACTTTTCTAGCGGCCGAGTAGTACGTTTAAATTCAAATGCAGTACCTGTTGAGTAGCAGGCGGTTTTTGACGCAGCCATAGTCACAACACAGTAGCGTCCATCATGTTTTTGAGTCCTCTTGAAACACTTGCGTTGTATTGCATTCTTTTTGTGTTGTCAGAAAATGCAGCGCATTTTTGTAAATTGTTTGCATTCAGAGAAAATGCAGCTTGTTTTATTAACTGTTTGTGTGAAAATACAGCGCTTTTTTTAAAATGTGTTTATTTTGTGAGGATTTGCAGCATGTGTGCTGTCAAACCGATGAAGATCTTTCTTCAATTTGCTGGTGTTTTTTGTAATTACACGTTTTTTTTATTGCTAATTTTAATTGTTAAGCTTTCTATAGGTGATTGTACAAGACAATCCAGCCATCCAAAATCCTAATCTAAACACGCCAAAACCAACACAATCTCACGGCAATTCGTAACTTTTTGATTTAGTGGCTAATTTGTATGAATTTGTACGATCTAATTCATACAATTTAGTACGATTTGCTCATCCGCCAATGACGGTTGGGTTTAGGGGTGCGGTAAAGTTCCACACCTCCTTTTTAAAATCGTACAATTTCGTACGACTGAACTCGTACGAATTAGCCACTAAACTGTCAAAACGTAAAATACTAGACAAGGCACAGTGTCCCTTGCATCATAGTTCTGTACTATGTCTGCACATGTGGATGGAGGCAGAGATGAAGTACATATATTGTAATAAATAAACAGGTACAAACAAACTACAATATCAAATATGCTCCAAATGAGATCAGACAATGAATAAGCAGAACTGATGGGCTTTAGTGAGAAGGATAAACTAAATGGCAGACAGGTTATAATATGAAGGTAGGAAACAGAACAAAGAAAAACTGGGCCCCACAACAAAGTCCATATCTGTTAAACACTGAGAAGCATTTGTCTTTATTTGGCAATATCTTAAGTCAAACTAAGCATTAGTTTCCTGAGATTTGTCTTGGATCATACCAGTGTTGACAGTATAACTTATAATGAGTTTTATAGTCTGAAATTGCCAATAGATTGAGTTGTCATCCAAAAGTAATAAATCTTTAATCACAGACACTTGCAGTAGGCTTTTTTACATTTCCCTTGAGGCAGTTAGAAACTACAGTACTAACACCATAACAACCATTCTAATGCTTTGATGACCTATACTTAGAAACAAGACTTTTTCAACAGTTTCAACAGTTAACAATAGTTAAGATTTATATCCATAAACTCAGCCAGTATATGTTGCAGATATATTGCTTAAATTACTTGCACACTTCAATTTGTTCTCGTTATATCTATGTGTGCACACATATGAGCATTGTGATGCTCCACAAACATCTGCTGTGCCTGTAATTGTAATATCAGTAAGTTAATGTGCAAAAGCAAATTCATCTGAGAGTGTGTCGTTTTTTTCTGCATTCATTTTTCCTGTGGATATTTATACACGCTCAAAGCATGAGATGTTTGAAAAGAAATGTACTTAAGCTGTGCTCTCTTGTCACTGTAATGATTTGTTTCTCTTGGCTGCTGAAATGGAAACGGTGTAAAATCAAGAACATTCCAAATGTAAGCTGTACACAGACTCTCTGTTGGCAGATGTCACATGTCATTCTTCAGCGAACTCAAAAAGCTATGAAGATTTGTCTTCATCTGTGCAAGTGACATACAAGCCAACAAAACAAATGGTGGTGTGTCATTGGGAAAACAGTGTGTAGGATTTGTGTGAAATGGCCTTATGTTATTGTTACTGTATGGAGGTGTGGGGAGAGATAACAGCGAAAGAGAGCCAGTTGTACGTGATGCATAAACCGTGATGGTGGGTTTAAGCTGTCTGTAGGGGGAAATGATTCTGGAAAATGTGGGTCAGTCACATCAGATTTTACAGTTATTCAGATTTATTATTACGATTTCATAGTCAAGAATTCCACATAGAATTAGGGCAAGCTAAAAACTTAAAATGGACATATGTTTGTAGTTTGTGTGTGCAGGGAAGGTATACGCAGTGGCAGATGGTCGAGCTGGATATTTCTCCCTTGCCTGGCGTCCTTTGGGTCCGGTCCTCCAAGAGCGGTTTGTATATAGGAAAAAAGCTTTCCTAAAAGAGCAACACGGTCGTGCAGCGCGTCTTTTTCAAGACATCACTCCGACCGTGCGTTTCTGGATGCGGTGGTTTCCTATCCCCGGATGATGGGCACGAGCACATCGTTTCATGTCTGGGGGTCCAGCATGTTAATGCGGTGCTCGCGGGCAGTGCATGCCATCACTGATGTCATGTCTGTTGCGCAGTTAAGATCGCGGCTCGCTCTTGCAAAAGAGCCACCCACCCCAGTTGTCCCCCGCACTGCGGTTGGCACTCGGGCAGATCTGAGGGTTTCAGTGGGACTAAATCCGCCGCCCCCGGGCCGTGGACCTCTCGCTCCTCCACGCGCTCCATCCAAGCTTCAGGTGAAGAGAAGCGCTCCGTCCTTGGATGGTCGCTCTCTCACCTGATGACACCGGGGGTCAGATGTCCATCGCTGCATCGGAGGATGGGCTGTCATTGTCTGATAAGGATGCGAGCCCGCTCGCTCCCTCCCTCCGGGGTGGAGAGCGCGGCGTTAGCATCTAAAAAGCAGAAATGATGGCCATGCTTTCTCGGGCTGCTTCGGCCGTGGGTCTGGTGATGGTTTATCCCCCAGCCCCGCGGCCGGACCGACTAGATGGGTGTGATGTGGAGGATATAAGGAGGTAAGACCTTCAAAGCCTACCGTCCCCTTCTTCCCGGAAGTGCACAGTAAACTCACGCTGTCCTGAGGGCACTTTTTTCTGCCCGATCTGTGTGCGCTTCCATCCTCACCATCCTTGGAGGTTGGGGTTGTTAAGGTCTGGCGAGGATTCGAACCCGCTCGCTCCCTCCGGGACTTTGAGCGCGGCGTCGAATCCAGAAGCAGACTTTGCAGCTGTGCTTCCCCAGGCTGCTTCGGCCGTGGCTCTGGAGATGGTTTATCCCCCAGCCCCGCGGCCGGACCGATTAGAGGGGTGTGATGTGGAGGATGAAAGCGAGACCTTCTAAGCCTCCCCATCCCCTTCTTTCTGGTTGGGCACAGTAGGCTCACGCAGTGTGCTCCTCTCTGCGCTACCAAGCGCAGGCGCTGGCCCGGCTGCGCGAGGATGGTTCTGACCCAGGACTGAGCATGCGCTCCGCACCGCAACCGACTATGCTCTTACAAAAAAAAAAAAAAAGTCAGCTGTGTGTGCCCTGGGAAGGACGATGATCACATCCGTGATCCAGGAATGCCACCTCAGGCTAAACCTGGTGATGTGCGTGACGTTGACAAAGTTCGCTTTCTTAACTCACCCATATCCCAGGCTGGCCTCTTCGGCGACACTGGCGGTGAATTCGCCCAGGAATTCACGCCGGTGATAGAGCAGTCGAAGGCGATGGGCGAGGTCTCTATCGGTGGGATTGTATGACCGCTCCCCCCCGCCGAGCCATCCACATCCACTGCTTTTTCGCCGAGGACGCCCACCCGCAGCTTTGCTTCGCCGCCTCCGGCCACGCGGCTGCGCCAAGCATCGCGCAGGCAACCAGCGTCCCCCGCCCAGGGCGCCGCTAAGTTCAGTAAAACGGACCGCGAAGCGTCCCTGAGGCGGGCCATCTGGGGAGGAGGGAATTTGCTCTTTCCCCGCTGGAGGGCGGGGCACGTTATTTAAAGGCGTAAAAAAAAAAAAAAACACCATCAAAATCCTCAGTGAAAGAGCACTTTTCCCCTCCTCCGGATGTGACAGCCCGAACACTGCCAGTCTGGGACGCTATGCCTTCCAGCTCGCAGGATCGGTGCATTTCGCCAATGGCTCACGGAGCGCGAGAGAACGGTCTCCTTTCTCTCCACTCCCAGCCCCTCTCCTGGAGTTTGAGTAAGAGACGAGAACATCTCCTCTCCTGCTCTCCTGTGGGACCCCAGCGCTCCCCGGATGAGCCCACTCACTCCACGCTGCCCCGCCGCTGGCACGTCAGCGATCGTGCGGGTGAGACCATTTGCGGGGGCTCTGCCTGCCTGGTTAGCGCGGGCCAGCCCATCGCAATGGCTCATCCATACGACCAGACTCGGCTATGCGATTCAGTTCGCGAAACGGCCTCCCAGGTTCACGGGCGACCAGGGTTAGTCCTGCGTCCACCCCTGTCTTGCGAGAGGACATTGCTGTCCTCCTGGCGAAGGATGCAATCGAGCCGGCCCTCCAGCCGAGATGGAGCGCGGGTTTTACAGCCCGCACTTCATCGTGCCCAAAAAAAAAGAGCGGTGGGCTATGGCCAATCCTATATCAGCACATTTTTGAACCGCTGCCTTCACAGGCTGCGCTTCGGAATGCTTACGCAGATGCGCATCACGCGATGCGTTCCTCCTCAGGATTGGTTTGCAGCAATAGATCTGAAGGACGCGTATTTTCATATCTCCACACTTCCACGCCACCGGCAGTTTCTGCGGTTTGCATTTGAAGGTCGAGCGTGGCAATACAAGGTCCTCCCTTTCGGGCTCTCTCTGTCTCCGCGAGTTTTCACCAAGCTCGCGGAGGGTGCCCTCGCGCCCCTTCAGCTCGCCGGCATACGCACGCTCAATTATTTCGATGACTGGTTGATTTTTAGCCCACTCTCGGGAGCAATTGATTATGCACAGAGACAAGGTACTCCTGGGGCAAATGGCATCCGCAGCCGCGGCCACGCCGCTCGGATTACTCCATATGAGACCACTACAGCATTGGCTTCACGATCGGGTCCACAGACGCGCATGGCACGCAGGCACACACCGAGTGACTGTCACTGCGTTGTGTCACCGCACCCTCACCCCCTGGAAAGGACCCCTCGTTCCTACGGGCCAGTGTGCCCCTAGGTCAGGCGTCCAGGCAGGCTGTCGTTTCGGCAGATGCCTCCAGTATGGGGTGGGGGGGCCGTGTGTAGCGGGCATGCTGCTGCGGACCTGTGGAGGGGAACCCAGCTGCATTGGCATATCAACTGCCTAGAGCTGTTGGCAGTGTTTCTCGCTCTGCGCTGCTTTTTACCGGTGCTGAGGGGGCAACACGTGCTGGTCAGGATGGACAGCACGGCCGCGGTAGCGTATTCCATCCGGATGGGGGGTATACGCTCCCGCTGCATGTCTCAGCTCGCTCGCCGTCTGCTCCTCTGGAGTCATACGCGGCTGAAGTCGCTGCTTGCTATTCACACCCCGGATGGGCTCAACCGTGCGGCCAACAGGCTCTCACGGCAGCTCCTTCCCCGGGAGAATGGCGACTCCACCCCGAGTCATGCGTAAGTATGCACTCCCCCCAGTGAGCCTACTCGCGCAGTTTCTGTGCAAGGTCAGGGAGGACGAGGGGCAGGTCTTGCTAGTTGCGCCCCTGGCCCAACCGGACCTGGATATCAGAACTCTCCCTCCTCGCGACGCCCCCCCTGGCGAGTCCCTTTAAGAGAGGACCTACTCTCTCAGGGACAGGGCACCATCTGGCACCCTCGCTTAGTTCTGTGGAACCTCCACGTGGGGTCCATAAGACGCGACGAGGAAGACTTAGGTAACCTACCGGTGGCGGTGGTTAATACCATCACTCAGGCTAGTGCACCCTCTACGAGGCATGCCTACGCCCTGGAGTGGAGTCTATTCACTGAGTGGTGCGCTTCTCGCCGAGAAGACCCCCGATCTTGCCAGATCAGTGTTGTGCTTTCTTTCCTTCAGGACAGGTGGAGCGAAGGCTGTCGCGCTCCACACTGAGGGTTTACGTGGCCACCATCTCCGCTCATCATGATGCGTGGATGGCGGCACCGTGGGGAGGCATAACCTCATCATCCAGTTCCTCAGAGGTGCTAGGCGGATGTTTCCACCCCGCCCCCCTCTCATACCCTCTTGAGATCTTGCGGTAGTGCTACAAGCCTACGTGGGGATCCCTTCGAACCACTCGACTCAGTATCCTTGAGATTTCTGTCCTTGAAGACAGCTCTGCTGGTCGTGTTGGCATCGGTTAAGAGGGTTAGGTACCTGGAGGCATTTTCGGTCAGTGACTCGTGCCTAGAATTCGGGCCGGCCTACTCTCACGTTGTCCTGAGACCCCGGCCCGGCTATGTGCCCAAGGTTCCTACCATGCCGTTTAAGAATCAGGTAGTGAGCCTGAAAGCGCTGCCCGCGGAGGAGGCAGACCCAGCCCTTTCATTGTTGTGTCCTGTTCGCGCTTAGCGAATATATGTGGACCACACTCAGAGCATTAGATCCTCTGACCAGCTCTTTGTCCATTACAGTGGTCGGCAGATGGGAAGTGCCGTATCTAAACAGAGGTTGGCCCACTGGATAATGGATGCCATCTCCCTCGCCTTTGGGCCAGGGTGAGCCGTGTCCCCCGGGGGTGAGAGCGCACTCCACTACGGAGCATCGCATCCTCCTGGGCGTTAGCACGCGGTGCCTCTCTGACAGACATTTGTAGAGCTACGGGTTGGGTGACACCCAATACATTTGCAAGGTTACAATCTGCGAGTGGAGCCGGTTTCCTCAAGGGTATTAGGCAACCCTTGGTGATTGAGGAAACGATTCGGTTGAGGTGTCGAAACACGCTTGCTGCGCCACTCTCCCTAACCCGGAGATACGTGCGCTTTTTCAGCTTTGTCAGTTTAGTTCCCCATTTCATTGGCGAACCCTGCAGAGTTCCTCCGAGGCCCCCAGCACCTGACTCAGGGGAGGAGTCAGGTGTTGGCCCGTTACGTTGTCGGCATGCCCGCTGGTCAGCCCGCGTTCTGGGTATAGGTGCCTGCTATGTGTGATCCCCGCTGGCGATCCCATACGTTCACTCAGCCACGGTATAGTCCCCCCTTCTAGGGCAGGCTCGTGTCTTCCCTCCCCGCTAACCATCCTTATGCAAGGATTCCCCATCTCTGGGCTAGTCCATAGGTTGTCACCAGGTCTCCCCTCTGGGTAACAGGTGAGCTCCGCAGCGTCCTCCCTATCGGGACTGAACGCTTTCCCAACGTACTGTCGTATCAAAACCTATTTTACTGGGTTATTGCGACTCCCCGAAAAACATAACTGTTTCTGAACAGGTAAGTGAGGGCCAGGGGACACATTGGAAGACTGTGTCTCAGGGCGTTGTAGGTGCGCTCGCTCTACTGCGTGGCACACCCTTCGCCAGGGACGCAGTAAGGTTCTTTCGTTGTGGCGTTTTCCATAGATTTCCCCATAGTGGAAGTTTCCACATAGCATTGGAGTTCCCCATCCGAAGGGGAACGCTACGGTTACTAAAGTAACCCTTCGTTCCCCGAGGGGGGGAACGGAAATGCTATGTTCCTTCGCCACAACAATTGTCCCTTAGCTGTTGAGCGTGAAAGACTCTTCAGCTAGAAAAGGATGTCGAGCATGGCACTGGCTACGTCTTTATAGCATGACTGATTGTCATTGACGCCAGCTGTGCACGCTGACGCTGCCAACTCATTGGCATTTCATTGGCCCGTTTTTATACTCTTTCAGATGATTGGATTCTGACGAAATCCCCATAGTGGAAGTTTCCACATAGCATTTCCGTTCCCCCCCTCGGGGAACGAAGGGTTACTTTAGTAACCGTAGCGTTCTCCCAACACAAATCGAAGTTAATTTAATTGTTTTATGTTCAATTGACTTAAATTTGTAAAAACGACTAAGTTGTCCTCCAGAAAAAAAAAAAAACAACAACTAAGAATTGTGTTGGTTCATCTTATTTTAAATAAGTAGTTTAAACAAGCAGCAAATGTGAGAACAGAGGTGGATTACTATCCTACAGTATTAATGTCATGGAATAGACAATGTTTTTGCCGTGAATGTGCGAAATTTGCCTCATTCACATCTTACGCATTTGGTGTGAACCCATCCCTGTTGGCCAATCAGAAAGAAAATAATAGCATGCATGCTGACGCTATGAGACAAAAACTCTGGTTGTAGGGCCACACGACCACACTGTACCTGGATTATTGTAAAATCTTCACTTTGACTGGATTTTAGAAGGTTTTGGCTTCAGTCACCCGATACTGTATTTTAATGTAAACACAGACAAAACCACTTAGAGAAAAAAAGTGTTTAGACAGCTTCATTTCCACCTAAGCTCCAACAATGTGTTATACTGTTAAGTTAACAATTGCCCCTTTCACACATACAGACCTTCTGGATCATATGTGAACAGCCCCTTTTTGAAAATACCGGTAAATTAGTTCTGGCAATTTTCCGGATAAAAAAGTTGTAACATTACAGGTAATTTGCTGGAATGCTGCGCTGTGGGAACGCAGAAGGAAAAAGCGTGTTCTAAACATGAGACGTCTACTCCAGCCAATCAACATTCAGACGCATTCACATCTGTGCTGTTTATAAAAATAAAAGTCTTTCAATACTTTTCCAGACACATTTAGCTGCTAGTGGTTAGTCAGGTAATGTTTCTAAGTTCCTTCTTAGTGTCAACTGTGTAAAAAAATTATCCATAAAATACTTATGATAAACCGTCGACTGTTTTCCTTCAAGCTCTGCTTCAGTTGCTTTACACGTGTGTACGTAAAGTGCAGGAGTGCTCTTATGAGCGCCAGCGCACATATATTATGTACATCTCGATTTGTAAAAGTGTTCCCCCATGTGTTTTCATCAAAGTTGTTCACAAATATGCATCCACAGAATTTGTAATGAAGTCAAATGTGTAAGCATTTAGCTGCAGTTCGTGCTTCTGCCTTTGGATGTCTCTGGGAGAAAGCAGCTGCATGAATGCTATAGTTTTAAATGAAAATGAAACCATCAACAAAAAGCCAGACCCCTTCTATGTGTACAAAAACAAGCGCAGCTGTTTAGAGGTCATTTTTGGTTAATGATGTCAGAATTTACCGGTATTTTGGAATGGATGTGTGAATAGTCTTTTCCAGAAAAATTCTGAAATGTCCCTGTCTGTGTGAACAACTACTTTTATAATTTACCAGCAAAGTCTTTCCGTAAATTTTCCAGATATTTACTGGTATCACTGTTTAAAAGGGGCTACAGTGACTTCTGTTGACATTTTAATAGCTTAGAAATACTACAGTACCTGGTTGTACATATAAATAATGGTTATGAGCTAGCACTTTTCCTGTTATTTTTCCAAGTAAATTGTTTGTTTGTTTGTTTGGACATTGTGAAGTAGGATAAAGTGTTTATGGGCCAGGGGACACCATAGGATAGCATTTTGCAAACTTGTACAACAATCCAGCGTAGCTGTTTGTGAGACTGGAATTACTGACAACTCAGATCAGAATCATTTTTCCTTTTCACTTTACAGAGCATTCACAAACAGCTACATTACCCTGAAAGGTAATACCCCAAAAGCATATTGTTACTCTAACATTACTCTAAACTCTTACTGTTATCATATGTAGCATTCTTGCATTCAAGTGACAAATAATCCCCAAGGCCATTCAACCTAAAGTATACTGTATATAGTTTTGTGTTAACTATCCCTTTTAGTCTGGGTTTTAAGAGCTGAAACTGAAAAAGTCATTGACAAATTGTGACGTACTTATATTTTATAGAAAGTGTAAAGAGAGTTTATACTGTTTATAGTACTTGAGATGAAACGAGATGGAAAATGAATATAATTTAAAGAGTATGACTGTGATGTGGGCAGATTGTTTGTTGTGAGTCACAACACTTCACTCACTGTTGAATTTGTAGTAGTGATTTTAGCAGGACCAATCAAGAGAAAATTTCAATAGTTGAGGTTGAAAGGTTATGAATGCCCAGACCAGCCTTAATGTCTTTCAAGCTTAAAAGTGGGTGTGCAGAGTTGTGGAGGTGGATGAACACTGTCTTAACAAGGGACATAATGTGGGCTTGATGTTATGAAAGAGGATGACACCTAGATTTCAGATGGTTTGAAGATTTAGAAAGCAACTCTGTAAATCTCATTGTTAGATTTGGATATATGTTTACAAGAAATGTGATCTCTGTTATTAAAAGAGAAGTAGAGAGAGAGTGGCAGGGCAGTGTCAGATTGAGCAGAAACAGTGTGTATAGATTTGCATGTCATTGGTAGAGCAATGGAACATTGAGACTTTATTTCAGTCATTATGCCATCAAAAATTACACAATTCCATCTCATTCCACTGATTAATAAGGTTGCTTCTCTCAATTATACAGTGATTCATGGCTAATTTATCTGACCCATATTAAGACTGATTGATTTGATTCAGCCGTTTCTCTCACAGACGGGCAATTGTGTTCTTATTGAATATTTCTGC
Source organism: Danio aesculapii (assembly GCF_903798145.1). Lineage (NCBI taxonomy): Eukaryota > Metazoa > Chordata > Actinopteri > Cypriniformes > Danionidae > Danio > Danio aesculapii. The sequence continues at coordinate 24,791,484 of NC_079448.1, forward strand.
ATTATTTTCCATGTGCTGAAATTTGTCAGCCACAAATTTAGCCAGATTATTAACCTGCCAAAATCCTCTTCTGGGCCATTAGAGACAGCTGTGAATGATTTCTCCAGACCTGCTGCATGGCCATAGACACAAGGCAAACACATGCTTATGGCTGTTAAACACAGACACACTGGCTTTCCGCCCAGACCTTTATACAACATTGCTTGAAGTGCTTTCACACGACTGCCCTTTGAGGACACAGCACATTTTGGAGGGGCTTTGTATCATTTGGGGGACTGAGACTGCTCCAAATCCCAGTTCATTTAGCTGCCAACAAAACAACATGGAAAGAAACGATTGCTCATTTCCTTATCATGCTACCTGTTCTTCCTTGGGCATGTATTTTCAAAACCCAGAATGGCTTTGAGAGCAATCCGCCCGGTCCCATTTCTATCTCCGGTGGCTCTATCTGCACCAGACCAGCTGATAAATTACTGTAGAATGTGAATAAGTCATTGTATTCAAGCAGCTTCTATTTTAGAACCTTTTGTTCTGGTTGCACAGAATTAAGAGCGCTGTAGAGATTAATCATGTAGAATGTAAACAAAGAGTTTAAAAATGAAGCAGATATTAAGAGGGGCATATTTTCTTGTTTAATTTCACACCCAATTTAAAATGAATTAATTGATATTAGAAAATGCTAAATATACTGCAATTCTATGACAGTGTTTGTATATTATATTTTAAATATATTTAAATATTTTTTGTGTTTAGATTTTTCTTTTCTAGTTTATTATTTTCATTATTCAAATATTTCCTCAAACATATTCCACAATGGCAATAAGAAATAGGTTTGAAATGTGTTAAAAAGAAAAAAAAAAAGACTTGTACTTAAGTATTTATAGCTGTTGCAATGGAACTCAACATTGAGCTGAAGTCCTGTTTCCACTAATCATCCTTGAGATGTTTCTATGAATTGGAGTCTACCTGTGGCATTTAGTTTATTGGACATGGTTTGAAAAGCCACATACTTGTCTGGAAGGTCCCAAAGTGTCATACGTTTTCACCTTTCTGTCTCTCTCTGGCTATCATGCACTCACTGCACACCCTTTTAGTTATCCTGTCATTTAGCACAGATTGGATCATACCTGATTCTGTTTGTCTTAATTCAAATGCTGTTTGTTCAAGTGAAACATTCTCACTTCCGACTCGTCATATATTGATGTTCGGTCAGGACCCCTTCTCGTCACACTTTCATGCTTAGGCTACCCCTCAGGTGTTGTTTTATCATGTGTGGAGTCCTCCAATGCTTTTGGTCATTCACATTATGCGTCCCATTAATTGGTTTGTTTGTATTTGTAAAATATTAATCATTTTATAGAAATGCATACTTCCAGAAATATTTGGACCACCTAAGCCTATATCATTTACACACTTCTGAAAAATACAAATAAGCAGAAGGCAAATAAAATTGGAGTCGTGTATTTATTGCAAAAACAACCATATAAAACCGATACAAGAATGTTGTGTGGCATTCCAAGTCCTGTGAAACTATATAATGTCTTTATGTGAAGAATTAAGAACTTTGACAAATTGGTAATTCCAATTGCTGATAACTATCCGGCTACCTCTTGCTGATGTCCTCCACTGAATCAAAAAGATGGTTCAGCACATGACGGGATTTGTCACGAGACACAAAGGGAGTCAATAGCAATTGGTGTGATTGGTCACAAAACACAGAGAGCCAGTAGCATTTGACAAACGAAGCTGACGTAAGATATTTTTCTAGTGATAATGTTTGATTTTTTTTCACAGACAACATCAGAATAGTGCAGTGAATGGAGGCAGTAATTGTATTTATCCCTTCACAGAAATATCTTGCACTGCCTCAGAGAACTATTCTTTTTTTCAATAATGTGCAACTGTACAGTAGTTGTATCTACCTGCTATATCCTCTGTTATACATTGGCAATTGGTTAGGTTTTGCTACATGCTCATAAATGTGAGTTACATGCTGAGTTACATGTTCATAAATGTGTTCACAGTGTAACGTAAGTAAAATAGTTTAGACTAGTTTTTTTTCTTTAGAATACTCACACCCCTGTAACAGTAAATATCGTACTAATAATTCTAATCATTTGCATTAGCATATGAGTACCGTTTTTTTTTCATTTGAAGCAATGGAGGACAAAAGGTGATAAGACGGGTTCCTGACCAATTGTCAATATGTGACTAGTCAGGAATGAGAATGTGTAGACTAAAGCAGGGTTTTAGTCTTGGTCCTGGATGATCGCTGTCCTGAAAGGTTTAGGTCCAACTCCAATAAGGCTCACCTGAACCAGATAATTATAATCTTACTATTGGAAGCTTCCAGTCAGGTGTATTTGGGGAAGTTGTAGCAAAACTTTGCAAGACATTGGCCCTCCAGGACAGAGTCTGGACATCCTTGTTCCAGAGCCTAATGCTTGATTTATTTTACTTTTATTTGCATAATGTGTCTATGCTAACGGAAGCAAGGTGGCACAAGGTGGGTAGCACAATTGCCTCACAGCATATAAGTTGCTGGTTCGAGTCCTGGCTGGGTCAGTTGACATTTTTGTGTTGAGTTTGCATATTTTCACCGTGTTTGCATGGGTTTCCTCTGGGTGCTCCGGTTTCCCCCTACAAGTTCAAAAACAAAAAAAAAGTGGTATAGGTGAATTGAGTTAGCTAAATTGACTGTGGTGTATGAGTGTGAATGAGTGTGTATGGATGTTTCCCAGTGATGGGTTGCAGCTGAAAGGGCATCAGCTGCACAAAACATATGCTGGAAAAGTTGGTGGTTCATTCCGCTGTGGTGACCTAAAAGAAAATGAATGAATGAATGTCTATGCTAATCTACATTGGGTGCTTTGACTAGTCCTTGTCTTGTTTTGAGTGGTTTATGTTGAGTGTAGTGCAGTTGTCCCAGAGAGTCTTTGTCCTCTCCACTGGGCAGTCAGTTATGGTCTGCTCTATTAGAGGAGCTGTTTAGTTCAGTTTGTCTTCAACTGTGCAACTGTAAGGCAACTGAAGAGACAAAAGCACAATAGCGCACAATATTCTCAAATGGATTCTCAGCAGCAACACCAAAGTAGCCAATTTTATTACTAAAAGTCAATAACATAGCATGGCATGTGACGTTTTGCAAAGAAAAAATTAAAATCAAGACACAGTCAGGTTCAAGGAATAAGGCAGAGTAAAGAATTGAGAAACCATTTATTTTCATTTAATATTAATAACTGCCATTTTTTTGTACTGAATATTTATGTAAATATATATATTTTTATTTTTATGTATTTATTTTTAATACAGTTTATGACTAGTTTGTATTGTTTGTAAAATATTGAGGAAAATATTTAATCGTTAATCGAGAAATGGTTAAATGGACACATTGCTGTGAATTTTTACTGCACTTTCCTTGTATATCGGTTTAAGTAACTTAAACCAACTTGTTTTATTTCAATTAGTTCTCAAGGCAACACATTTAGTTATAATATTTATATATGTGATGTTTTGGTACAACCTGTGACCTTGTTTTTTGATTAATATGTTTTGCATTTCACATCTACACATTAAATAAACCTCACTGATGTGTAAATGTGGAAAAAGGTCATATGCTGGGTGCTACAATTATCACAGTAAAAATGCACTGCAGACAAAATGTATGTTTCCATGGTTCATCGCTTCTAACCTTTTTGAAAGATATTTTAATAAGAGTTTCATGAGGTCGGTAGGAAATAAACAAGATATCATTGAAAATAGCAGTGCTTACTGCTTTAAGACTTTAAGAAATTGTGCAACATGCACATAGTTTGAACTTGTGCTTTTTTTTCTACAACAGGCATTTAGTTGTATCATGAGATTTTACAGTAGTCTTATTGGTTTCAGTTTCATCTGATCCCTTTAAAATGCTAAAATTCTTGTATTATGTTTAACTTCACTTTGCTTCTTTCACTTGTATGTGTTTTTTAAAGTTGCTATAATACAAAAGACCTACAGTTGAAGTCAGAATTATTAAACCCCCTGAATTAGCCACCCTGTTAATTGTTTTCCCAATTTCTGTTTCAAGAGTTCACACTTAGCTGATGATTCATCAATAGCTTGTTTGGCATGCTGTCCCGGGAGAGAGCCCCGAGCTCAAGGGATTTTTGAGCCCGGGGCTTCCTCCCGTTTGCAGAGCGAGAGGGGAGCCTGAGCTCGGTGGATCTCAGAACTCCCCGTCTGCAGTAGCTAAGGGAACCCGTGAGAAAAAAGCAAGGGGGGCTAGACAAATGTTTCATTGTTATGCATGATGTATGCTCGTGGATCTCAGAACTCCCCAAATTGCAGTAATTGATCGCTCGGGACAGCAGCCGCGTATTTGTAAGAAAAAAAAACCCCAAAAAGCAAGAAAATGGAGCTATATCCGGCTGCTGGATATATGAAAAGAGAGGTTCTTGCAGGGAGTCTTACAAAGGGAGGGCTATGTAAGGTAAGGAGACTGGAGCTATATAAGGGAGCTGGACATAACATGGCAAGATGAGGGAGCAGGGAGGCTCCTGTAAGACGCCTGGCGGGAAGGGCTGGAATGGGCTTTAGTTGGGACTGGGTGTTATGGGGGGGGGCTGAGGGGCTGGGCCTGGAAAAGGCATAGGACGTGTTTGGGAGGGTAAGGAATATAGGGAAATTGTGAACTAAGGGGGTGGTTGGGGGAATTAAGGAGTTTATGAAGAGACTAGAGGTGGCTTGGGAAGGCTGTGGAGGGGAGGAAGGGATATGGGGGGGGGGTGTTGCGGGGGGTGTTGGGGAACTCCTGCGGGAGTTAGAGCTCTGGGAGACCCCTGCGGGGGTCGGAGCTTCTTTGTAGAGGTTGGGGGAGTTAGAAGCGGACAAGGGGACACATCTGGACATGTGCAAGTACGAATGTACTTAATGTCCAAATGAGTACCCAGGCATGGACACATATGCTCACACACATAAACACACACACACACACACGCATACACATACGCACACACGCTAACGCATACACACGTCTACGTGCGCACGCGCGCGGTCACGCACAGAAAGCAAACGCGGCCACGAGCAAACATGAATTTACACAAATGTGTATAACTAACTATATATCTATGGATAGCTCCTGCGGGAGTTTGGCTGTTGTGACAAAGAGCCTTGGGAGGGTTATGAAGTGGACAGTAAACTGCTGGGGGGGTGGTGGCTGGGTGGGACTCTTGTGAGAGTCGCGGCTCTAATTTGACTCCTGCGGGAGTCGGAGCCGGGGAGGCAGACATGGGGAGAGGAAATTATGCTCTTGTTAAAGGAGTTATAGAAGGAGAGGGGGGTGGGGGGCATGGGGGGGGGGGGGGGGATTCGGATTGCCTAGAACCTTAGGGAGGGAGTGTGGGGGTTGGAAGTATGGTGAGGGCTCGTTGAGCTTCCCTGAGGTGGTATTTACTAAGGCGAATGTAGGATTTGAAAGCTTCAGAGGACCAGCGACCGAGTGTCTGGATCTGATGCTGGGAGAGCCCGTTGAAGGCTGCTGTGGTGGCGGCACCAATCCTAAATGAGTGGCTGGAAAATGGCTCGGGGGAAAAACCTGAGAGGCGGAGAACTTCTTTGAGGTGTTTTTGGAACCAAAAGCGAGTTACTGGACGGTTAGCGTCATCAGTAAAGAGTGGGGCTAGTGGGTTAGCTTCTTGAGATTTTCTTAGATCTAGGAATGCTAGGAGGGTTTGGAAGGGGTGGGTGGGGGAAGGTATGTTGAAAATGTAAATAAGGTGTCCTTTATGGAATTGATCTGTTTTGCTTTGTTTGACAAGGAAAGAAATGGTTTCCTTATCTTGCAAAGTTAGATCTGAAATAGTGGGGTGGAGTGAAGGGTTGAATTTGGATGTTACAGTTAATTCGGAGCATCTGAGAAAGCCGAAGAAGGCTAGGGTGAACATGGCATCTAAGGTGCGAGCTGTGTGGGAGGAGATGTAACCTTTACGTAGAGTATAAATGCATGAGGAGAGGATTTTGAGTGTGATGGGTTGTCTAGAATCGGGGGTGGTGGGGTGGGTTTTTTGAATACCTTTAATGAGGAGGGAGGTTTGCGAATTGGTGATGGTATCTGAGGGGGACCCGTGGATTAATTTGTGAAAAAATTGGATCCCGCTGAGATAGCTTTTGATTGAACTTGCTTGGATGTGTTTTGCAGAGTGAAGGTGTGATATGAAGGAGGTGATGGAGAGGAGGGAAAAACCGGGGAAATGTAGGTGATGGAGGGTGTGAAAATGTTTGAAGGTGTTCCATGCTGTGAGGTATGAATGGAGGGTTCTGGGGGCTACAGCTTGTAATATGAGAGATAAGGAGGTCTGGTGGAGATTGTAGAGGGGATGGTTTATGGCAATATAATTTCTGAATAAGGAGGGACAGGCGTTGGGTGGGGGTCCGCCTCTGGGGCCAATCGCCAGAATTTCTGGAAAGAAAAACGAGAAAGAGAGTCAGCAATTTGGTTTTTGCAACCAGGTACATGTTCAGCAGTTATGATAAATTGTTTTTGAGCAGAAATCCAGGTGAGGCGTCTTAGAAACGGCATTATTGAAGGGGAGTGAGAACGCCCTTTATTAATGCAGTGTACCGTAGCTTGGTTATCACAATGAACGAGAATGCTAGAAGTGGACCATTCATCTCCCCACAGAATGGCTGCTGCAACTATTGGGTAGAGTTCGAAGAGGGCTGAAGAGCTTTGGTTTTTTGGAATGGAAGTCAATTGGGGTGGCCATGCAGCAGCAAACCAATGCCCATTATAGAAACCTCCAAAACCAACTGACGGGGCAGCATCTGTGAATAAATTAATGTCTATGGGGGATGCTACAAAGTCGCTGTAGAAAAAGGAACAGCCATTCCATTGCTTAAGGAAGGTGATCCATAAGCTTAGCTCTTCGCGACTGGGTTTAGAGAGAAGGATTGTTTCTTCTAAACCATGGACTGTAGTGGAGAGTTGGAGGAGGTGAGTAATGAATGGGCGGCCTTGAGGAATTATGCGCATGGCAAAATTAAGATGGCCAAGAATAGATAGGAGTTCGTTTAGTGCATGTCTGTTTTTCTAGGAATATCTGGGATAGGGAAATGATTCGATCGATTTTCTCTTTAGGGAGAGATGCTTGAAATTTTTTCGAGTCTAGTTTAATGCCCAGAAATTCGATTGTGGTACTGAGTCCTGAGGTTTTTTCCTCTGCGAGAGGAATTCCTAGTTTAGCGAAAACCTGTTGGGTGATCGCTAGGTCCTTAGCTGGAGGTGAAGAAGGGGGGGAAATTATGAGAAAATCATCTAGAAGATGAATGAGGTGGGGGATTTTGTAATTATTAGACAAAATCCAGCATAGTGCTTCTGACATCATGTCGAATATTTTTGGACTACTTTTGCATCCGAAAGTTAGTCGGACTGCAAAATAGAATTGGGAACGCCAATGAATGCCAAAAAGATGCCAAAAGTCTGGATGGATTGGCAATATTTTAAAGGCAAATGAAATGTCTACTTTAGCTAGCCAGGCGTTGCGACCGGCTATTTTGATGAGAGTGATAGCTTGCTCAATGTCGTGGTAGTTGAGCGAATATTCGTCTAATGGGATAGTGCTGTTAATGCTGGGAAAAACTGAATTGTGGGGGGCCGAAAGATCAATTATTAGGCGTTTTTTGTCAGAAAATTTTTGAGTTGCGACTCCTATGGGGCTAATGCGTGAGACATTGAATGGAGGAGCCATGAATGGTCCGATTGTCGATTTCTTTTTTAATAAGATAATCAACAGTATCGGGTTCAGTGGTAGCAGACTGCAAATTGGGACAAAAGAGATTGTGAGAAGGAAGAGCTGAGATGCCTGGGTGGAATCCGTGGGTTAGACCTGAAATTAGAAAATCAGAGAAGTTAGTATCAGGGTGAGAACTTAGTTCTATAGCAAGATTAGGAATATTCACAGGAGTCGACAGGTAATTTTTTGATTTTTTTTTTTTGCCCTGAGGACTTGGCAGATGATTTTGGCGTGAGCGCCACCACAATATGAGCATAAATGGAGGTATCTGCAAGGTATTCTGTTACATCTGCTGATGTTAAAATTCATGCAGATGTCACGGTTAGGGAGAGAGGGTTTGAGGCAGGGAGACAGCAATGATGGGATGTTGTGGCTGGGTGGTTGAGGAACATAGCTGGTGGATTTGATGGATGATTTAGTAGGATCAGAGGAGGGAGTGATTAGAGGACAGGAGGTAGTGGGGTGCAGACTGGAGCGGCAGACAGCGCAGGTTAGATTGCGGCATCCTAAAAATACCCGATTGTGGAGCTCAGTGTCCAAAGCCCCCCAGTAAGGACACTGGTTCCACTGGGTCACTCGTAATGCGCATTTGGCGGAGAATAATTTGTGGTAGGTGTAGAAGTGTGTGCCCCCATAGGGGAGTGCGAGCTCGGCGATGATTGCCATATAATCATTTAACTCACGTCTCCTATGGGGGAACGCGGAACAAATTATGTCTGTAAATCTTGAAAAGGCAATGGAAAATTCTGCTAGTGTTAATATACGGGATTGATTGCTGGCTGATGGTTTGAGGGAGACAGAAAATTCGCCGCAATCAACCTTCCGTTCTGCCGCAGGAGGTGCAATGGGTGAGAGGAGTGAAATGAGATCTATGTCAGCACCTGAAAGGATTTGGTTGCGAGCAGAGTTGGAGATGGGTGGAGGTTCCAAGGCTAGAGCATTATTTGGTGGAGGGAGGGGCGTGGCAGAAGACAGGGTGAAAGGGGGGCGTGTAGAGGAAACTGGAGTAGGGAAGGTGAAAATATGGGCGGGGTCAGTGCTCGAATGAGCAGTGGGAAGAGAGGAAGAAAAAGGAGGAATAGTAGTTGGAGGAATTTGATAGGAGAAATTCAGGTGGGATGGGATGGGAGCGGAGGTAGGTGGTTGGAGAGAAAAAGATAAAGTTTGATTTTGAGAAGTTGCAGGGGGAGCTGAGGAAAGACAATGGAGTTGAGCATTGGAGGTAGAAGGGAAATGAGGACTGATAAGAGAGCTGGAGGTGGCTCGTGAACTGTTTCTTTGTGTAGTTGGTCTGGCAGGAGGGCTTGAGGAAGGATGGGAGTCCGATGTTGCGTCGTGCTAAAGCTTGAGGAGTTCCGGTTTATTGAGCGATCTGGGTGCGTGAATTCCGAGTTCGGCGAGCAGTTTCCTGATTTCCATGACTGTGATTCTCTTTGGTGGATGGACGGAGGAGGTGGCGGAAGCATAAGATGAGGTAGGTGAAGTATTTTGGTTTCTTGAAGTGGATGGAGCTGGGGATCTGCGGCGGAGAAGTCGACTGGATGTAGAGCGGGTAATGCGCCGGCCTCTCATGGCGGCCTCGGGCTCGGTTTGAGAGCCTGGCGGTGCTGTGGGAAGTTGCGTTGCGGGAGGAGATTCAATGATATCGGGGTTATCTTGCAGGATGTTGGTTTGTTGATAGTTCTCCTGAGTGTTGATATTGTCGTTGTTCATGATGTTGTGGTTGAAGACAGTGCTGGATAGTTGATGAAGGTGAGCAGATGATTATGCTGATGGAGATGATGATGGTTGTCGTTGTTGTTGATGATGATGTTGTTGTTGCTGAAATGCTGAGTATGGAGTTGCTAGCTTGCTTGCTTGCTTGCTTGCTTGCTTGCTTGCTTGCTTGCTTGCAAAAGGAGTTGCTGGGGCCAGTTGTAAGCGGAGCGGTCTTCCAAACGAAGATAAGGTGGACTGAAAACTGTGGTTATTTATAGTAGCTTATGGCTCATGTGATTGGATGATACTGATTAGCTTAATACGAGACCGGCTGTGATAAATCATAAGCACGTGATCCTCCCGAAATTAGTTTATTAATAAACTTCACTTAACGGAGAGATTATTTTCAAGACATTTCTAAACATAATAGTTTTAATAATTCATTTCTAATAACTGATTTAAGACGGGTTTAAGTCAAAACTGCTTTTATTCTAGCCGAAATAAAACAAATAAGACTTTCTCCAGAAAAAAAAAAAAAATTATCAGACATACTGTGAAAATGTCCTTGCTCTGTTAAACATCATTTGGGAAGAAAAAAAAAGGAAAAAAAGAAAAAGAAATTCAAAGGGGGTTTAATAATTCGGATTTCAACAGTATATGTTGTAATCTGTTTCATAAACACAACTAGATATTAAAGTTTGAGGACAAACTTTATGGTGGCTTGAAAAGCCGAGTCTAAAAGTTTGAAGTCGTTTTAAAGTGTAAATAACTGAAGCAGTTTTTATGAAGTTTGAAACAGTCGGCATAGATAAGTACATATATGTTAGCATGTTTCTAGGTTTTTGCTAGGCGGTTGCTAAAGTATTCTGAGTGGTTGCTAAGCAGTTGCTAACATCAATTAGCATGATTCTAGCATTAATTAGCATGTTACTAGCATGATTCTAGCATGAATTAGCATGTTACTAGCATGATCCTAGCACGAATTAGCATGTTACTAGCATGATCCTAGCATGAATTAGCATGTTACTTGCATGTTTCTAGCATGAATTAGCATGTTACTAGCATGATCCTAGCATTAATTAGCATGTTTCTAGCATGAATTAGCATGATTCTAGCATGAATTACCATGAATTAGCATGTTACTAGCATGATTCTAGCATGAATTAGAATGTTACTAGCATGATTCTAGCAGGAATTAGCATGTAACTAGCATGATTCTAGCATGAATTAGCATGTCACTACCATGTTTCTAGCATGAATTAGCATGTTGTTAGCATTATTCTAGCATGAATTAGCATGTTACTAGCATGATTCTAGCATGAATTAGCATGTTATTAGCATGATTGTAGTATGAATTAGCATGTTACTAGCATGATTCTAGCATGGATTAACATGTTACTAGCATGATTCTAGGATGGATTAGCATGTTACTAGCATGATTCTAGCATGAATTAGCAAGTTACTAGCATGATTCTAGCATGAATTGGCATGTTACTAGCATGTTTCTAGCATGAATTAGCATGTTACTAGCATGATTCTAGCATGAATTAGCATGTTACTAGCATGATTCTAGCATGAATTAGCATGTTACTAGCATGTTTCTAGCATGAATTAGCATGTTACTAGCATGATTCTAGCATGGATTAGCATGTTACTAGCATGATTCTAGCATGAATTAGCATGTTACAAGCATGATTCTAGCATGAATTAGCATGTTACTAGCATGTTTCTAGCATGAATTAGCATGTTACTAGCATGATTCTAGCATGTTACTAGCATGTTTCTAGCATGAATTAGCATGTTACTAGCATGTCTAACATGAATTAGCATGTTGTTAGCATGATTCTAGCATGAATTAGCATGTTTTTAGCATGATTCTAGCATGAATTAGCATGTAACTAGTATGATTCTAGCATTAATTAGCATGTAACTAGCATGATTCTAGCATGAATCAGCTTGTTTCTAGCATGAATTAGCATGTTGTTAGAATGATTCTAGCATGAATTAGCATGTTACTAGCATGACTAGCATGTCACTATCGTGTTGCTAGCACCTTTCTAGCAAGATTAGCATGTCAGTAGGATGTTAGAACTGTTAGCGTGTGTAAGAAAAGCTAGTCACAGTCTCTGGGACAGTTGCTAGGGTGCTGAAATTGGTTGCTAGGGAGTGGCTAGTAAGTTTAAAGGTAATCAGTGATTGGCTGCTGGCTAGACTGAGTTGAATGAGGCCAGACTCTAGTCTGTAGGACAGTCTGATGCAGAGTTATGAGCTCACAAAGGTTGATCCAATGTTAAGTCAATGGGAGTCTTTTACAATGGAAGTCTATGGGACAGTTGCTAGGGTGCTGTAAGTGGTTGCTTGGGAGTGGCTAGTAAGTTAAAAAGTCATCAGTTATTGGCTGCTGGCTAGACTGAGTTAAATGAGTCCAGTTAGAAGTCTGTAGGACAGTCTGATGCAGAGTTATGAGCTCACAAAGTTTGACCCAATGTTAAGTCAATGGGACTTTTGGGATTTTCTGGGTCGTTTTTCGGAAAACCCAAGGTCGGATCAGTTAGAAAAGATATAGCAACCCGAGTCAGACCAGTTTGAAGGTTTGACGAAAGTTTGAAGTATGTAGCTTGAAAGGCCTAGGAGGAGATACACTTAGAAATTTGTCTCAGAAGAAGAAGAAGAAGAAGAAGAAGAAGAAGAAGAAGTTTAAGATAGATAACAGTATGCTGGCTTTTCAAGCCACCATAATTATGGAAGATAATGTCTACCTTGGGAAAATAAAATGTAAAGTGCATTTCTGACTTTTTATAATAAGTTTACAACTAAAATACACAAGAAAACAGAATTGTGAATTGGATCAGAAATGTGGAATTTTTTTAACATATAAACATCTTTGTTATTTATCTTAAAAAAATTGATTACTGCGTTCATTTGACTGTTAAACCCCCATAAGCAGTTTAAATATCACAAAATAATGTTTTATTGCATACGTTTTTTTCAGTGGTTCACAGCAGTTCATTTCTGATTGCAGACAGATGGGGAAAGAAAAAAATAATTTAAAGATAAATGCCCCTATTAAATTGCTACTAACCATATAATTATTCATATTTAGAACTTGTGAATTGGAGCACATTTTGAGCTATATTTGCATAAGTTAACAATATATTACTTGGAAATATGACAAATTTACTGATTATATTGATTTACATGTAGAACGTGAGAAAACACAAGCATAGAAATTCACATTTTACTAAAATGTGATCAAAGATATTAATTATTTGTTCTTTTTCTGTTTCCAGCCATGATTGTAACAAATTCATCATAAAACCATTTTTCCCTAACTGAACCTGCACAATTTGCTGTAATTTCTTCAGTCACCTTTTTTGTGTGCCTTGATAGTATCTCTTCGATTTGAGCTCAATTTATGGGAGATTGTGGTGCTTCAGTAACAATGAACAAGCTTGTATCAGGTCAGATGTTCTCCATTTCAAAGATGTGTGCAGATTGGATAGGTGAAGCCCCAGGTGACACATGTCATAACACTAACTGCATTATTCTGTTAAACTGAATCATCAAGTCCTCAAAGACCCAGAGGAGTCCAAGAGGAGGAATTGACAATAGTGTGAAGCAGAATAACAGCTGATACAGACTGTTTGTTAGTAGAGGAAACTATCAGATCATCTCTCAGCAAGGCTACTCCTGTATTCTATTTTCTTTAATTATGTGTTGATGGGCTCGTTTTATTTATTTTAATTATTTTTAATGTAAAGATGGATCATGCTGCAAAACAGTGATGAATGCAAAGATTAAAACAGGATGTGTTTGAATCATTGAAAGTTAATGACTCAAAGATAGTTTGTTTCATTGCTGTAAATGAAAGGTTCTTAATGGCATCAATTTTTGCTTCACTATTGGCTGTGAAAAGGTCTAAAATAAAGTGATTTGTCAGAAAAAAATGGCAGCATGCTGGTCACGTCCTTTCAGGTCTGCATGTGCCAGCCAAGGAACTGCCTTTGAGATGAATGGGAATGTTAACAGATATTTCTTTAAGAGTATATTAGACCTTGCAACTATCCTAATATAGCAGCTTTGGCTCAATTAGAGTAAGGATGTTTTTTGTTATTTCTGACTGATTAAATGATTGTAATTTTTTGAGAACTTTAGTTTTACAATCTACAAGCGTATTAACATGTTTTAATTTATCCAAAAATGAAAATTTATCCATTGTTGTTCCAGACCTTCATATGATTACAGTTGAAGCACTGAAGTCACATGGAATGTTTTGACAATGTTTTTGGTTCCTTTTCTGTACTTTGAATGTCTCATGACACTTGCTATCTAGGGAAGATGGAGTTTTTGGATTTCATTGAAAATATCTTGATTTGTGAACGAAAAACAAATTGAGGTCTCAGGGGTTTGGAAAACATGAGGGTGAGAAATAAGAGAGCTGTCGTTTTCGGGTAAACTAAACCTTTTAAAAAAGTTGGCCACACTACAAGCTTCCAACAAAGGGCAGCTAAATGTACAAAAAATGAGTAAAAAATATGTGCATGTATCCTTATTTTATTCTTGCTTTCATGGTGATTTCAAAACAATTTCCTTTTTTTAACGAAGGGGTTGCTCACACAAAATAAAAGTCTGGTATAATTTACTCACTGTCAAGCCAATACAAAAATGGAACACTTTAATTCATCTTCAGAAGAAAATTTTTTTAAAGGAACTTGGGGGATTTCAGACCAAATCTCTGCTCAATCAAACCTTATATGCCTTGAAATGTTAAGAAAAACAACGTTATAGCAATTAATTTTATGAGTGGTTTAATAATAGTATATAAATGCTTTGTGTGCCAAAAATCTATGTCAAAAAAGTTAGAGACATAGCCCTTTAAGTATTTAGAATCCCAAAAATCTAATTGCAAAATTCATAACATTTGTGTGATGGGTATAAAGCAAATTAAATTCATTTAATTCATACAGATGGTTAACTGACACATTAAAGGGTTTTCATACAGTATATCATAAGATATATTTAAAGACAGAAAAACAGCTGATTAAGGCAATATTTATATACAGTTTACTGTTTGAAACAAAATTTGCAAATGTTTCCTATTATCTTTCAGCAATGGCACAACTTTTTATTGCACTTGTGAACAAGCAACACACTCTGTACTGCATGTAAAGTCAGTTAATGTACATAAATAATAAATATCTAAACCAAATTCAGAAATTAATGAGGGCTTAAGGAGATGAATGATAAAAAGAAAAGCAAAAGCAGATGAAATATCTGCGTTAAAATAATTAAAATTGCCTCTTTGCTGACTTTTTGCAGATATTTTTGTTTTTACACATTTTGAAGACTTGAGCATTTTAACTACAGACATTTCTGTTTTGCTTGTTAATACAATGGCTAAACAGGGATGCATAGATATTCACCACTGCCAAAATACTCATACTGAATCTGCACTCTCATATATAGACTTAACGGCCACTTTATTAGGTATACTCGTCCAACTGCTCGTTAACGTGAATTTCTAATCAGTCAACCACATGGCAGCAACTCAATGCATTTAGGCATGTAGACATGGTCAAGACGAACTGCTGCAGTTCAAACCGAGCATCTGAAAGGGGAAAAAAAGGTGATTTAAGTGACTTTGAACATAGCATGGTTTTTGGTGGTGTCTTGAGTATTTCAGAAACTGCTGATCTACTGGGATTTTCATGCACAACCATCTCTAGGGTTTACAGAGAATGGTATCCAGTGAGCAGCAGTTCTGTGGGGGTAAATACCTTGTTGATGCCAGAGGTCAGAGGAGAATGGCCTGACTAGTTCAACCACATCGTTACAATCAAGGTATGCAGAAGAGCATCTCTAAACGCACAACACATCCAACATTGAGGCCGATGGGCTACAGCAGCAGAAGACCACACCAGGCGCCACTCCTGTCAGCTAAGAACAGAAAACTGACGCTACAATTTGCACAAGCTCACCAAAATTGAACAATAGAAGATTGGAAAAGCAATGCCTGGTCTGGTCTTGATTTCTGCTGCAACATTATGATAGGGTCAGAATTTGGCATCAACAACATGAAAGAATGGATCATTCCTGCCTTGTATCAACAGCTCAGCCTGGTTTTGTTGTGTAATGGCATGGGGGATATTTTCTTGGCACACTTTGGGCCCATTAGTACCAATTGAGCATCGTGTCAACACCACAGCCTACCTGAGTATTGTTGCTGACCATGTCCATTCCTTTATGACCACAGAGTACCATCTTCTGATGGCTACTTCAAGCAGAATAACGCATCATGTCATACAGCTCAAATCATCTTAGACTGGTTTCTTGAACATGACAATGAGTTCACTGTACTCAAATGGCCTCCACAGTCACCAGAGCTCAATCCAGTAGAGTACTTTTGGGATGTGGTGGAACGGGAGGTTCACATCATGAATGTGCAGCCGACAAATCTGCAGCAACTGCATGATGCTATCATGTCAATATGGACCAAGATCTCGGAGGAATGTTTCCAGTACCTTGTTGTATCTATGCCACAATGAATTAAGGCAATTCTGAAGGCATAATGGGTCCAATCTGGTACTAGTAATGTGTACCTAATAAAGTGGCCGGTGAGTGTATATACAGCAGTATACTGATACCAAATATCTTAAAGCCACCAATTCTGTTGGCAGTGGTTTTAAGGTAAAGATGATAATATTTGCCATGTTCTATCTAGCCAATAACAAAATAAACATATAACTTAAATTGCACTGGTGAGTTACTAAAGAGACTTGAATGTTTGCACAAGCTTTTCAGCTCAGCTCTCCAGTCAAGTAAATTCACTTCACGCTTATTTATATAGCATATAAGAACAAGTATCTTCACAGCATAAAAGTATTAAAACTCATATTTTTACTCTAGCAAATTTGACCTTGATGAAGTGAACAGAGGAAATACATTTTGTGTTATATAAGGTGGGGTTTGAGAGTGATACCTACCTATTGTATCATCATTATGGACCAATGGTACAACATTTTCAGAAAACCTTTTTTTGCATGTTGTCTGTATTTTATATATATATATATATATATATATATATATATATATATATATATATATATATATATATATATATATATATAGTATTTTCTTTTACCACTGCATAACATCTCATAGTATTAGTGACACATTTTGAGATGTTGCAAAAAATGCAGTTTTAAAAACACACCTCAAGAAGATCTCTGTGATTTGTTCTCTACTGCTGTGCCCATCAAGGTTATTTAAATGCAAGGACACGTTCTGTATGAACAGCCCCTCATTCCCCAATACTGATGCATTTATATGATGCGTTTCAACTGACGATCTAAGGCTCAAATTGCATCTGTCACAATCCATTTTTTTCTCTCTGCCTCTCAACTAAAAGTGTTCCCATTTTTTTTAAAAAGCGCAGTCCATAGTTTCCTGTGTACAATGACCTGCTTTTCAATTTCCAGCCTGGAAAGCTCTATTGTCTGGACTTATTGATCGACCCTTTCACATCATCTGTCTCTTCAGGCAGAATCCAAGTGGAGGTCTTCTGCAGTTCAGCTTTTTTCTTGACAAAAACACAAACTTCTTTTTTTATTCAAAGACAGTTTATTTATTTATTTATTTTTATTTCATGTACATGGGTGTTATTGATTCTTAATAATCCATGTTTTATCTTAAATAGATGTCAATGAGAAAAAAAAAAGATAAAACTGACCATCGTGCTCCTCAGGCAAATGTGCTTTCAGTTTACTTCCCTACAAACTGCAATGTATTTATTTCTGCAACAACTGATTGTGACATTTTATTTTATTTTATTTTATTTTCAAAAATATATATATTTTTTGTTTGTATGAATTGGAAATATTGTCCACAAAATCAGCTTAAAGGCTAAACACTGCTTCTCACATGGTCTTTTGAGTTTCAAGGTTATGTGTGACAGTTCACACAAAGCTATTACCATGGTCAGTTTTCAAAAAAGCTTTATAAAAACTGACAACATCTGCTTATTATGTGGCGACTAGCTAGAGCTTGAATAGCTTAAATCTGTAGGTCTCTCATAACACACTGTCAAATAATGGCAGCTGTTCTGAATTGGATTTTAAGCTCTTCTCGCCTCCTCTCTTCTGTCATTGTCACTGTTGGAGATGTTTAGAATAGAAATTCATTGCATGAATTATTACGTAACTGATTATAAATCATCAGAAAAAAAAGTTACTTTTTGAAGTGATAAATATTATCTTTTTGTATTAGGGCTTAATATCCAATTATTCATTCATTTATTTTATTTTCGACTTAGTCCCTTTAATAGTTAGGGGTCGCTACAGCGAAATGAACCACCATAATATCCAATTATTCATTCACAAATGCTAATAATGCATTAATCATATATTTATAAAACACCTAAGTAAAAAAAAATTAACCTGAAATACTAGCCTAAAAATCATATTTATGTTATTATGCTAACTATGCTTCACTATGGAGTTATATTATAGATGAGATCATGTGTACAGCTGATTTACATTAAAACAAAAAAAAAGCTGTGCTGTTTTTACCCAAATAAAACAACCAAACTGTGGATTTTTTTTTTTTTTTTTTATTTGGCAAGATCATTAATTTATATTAAAGCATTCTTAAAGTATAAATAAACCAAGATTAAATGCAGACTTATGTTTAATTATTTTTGAACATGCCACAATGCTTTCTGGTTGGTACTGTATAATTTTAAAGGTGATGCTGAAATAAAATTGTACTTTTTATTCATTCATTCATTCATTTTCCTTCGGCCTAGTCCCTGATTTATCAGGAGTCACCACAGTGGAATGAACTGCCAACTACTCTGGCATATGTTTTAGCGGATGACTTTCCAGCCACACCCCAGTACTGGGACCTAGAACCCAGTACCATGCCACCAGAAATTATACCAGATTTTAGTAAATATCCAAACATACAAATATACCCAGGCATCATGGTGACGCAGTAGGTAGCACGATCGCTTCACAGTAAGAAGGTCGCTGGTTCGATCCCTGGCTGGGTCAGTTGGCATTTCTGTGTGGAGTTTGCATATTCTCCCTGTGTTCACGTGGGTTTTCTCCGGGTGCTCCGGTTTCCCCCACAATCCAAAGACATGCAATATAGGTGAACCGAATAAATTAAATTGGCCGTAGTGTACATGTGTGAAGGAGTGTGTATGGATCCCAGTGTTGGGTTACTGCTGGAAGGGCATCCGCTGCGTAAAACAGATGCTGGATAAGTTAACGGTTCCTTCTGCTGTGGCGACATTTATTCATTCATTGAATAACGTTTATTCATTCATTCATTCATTAATTTTCTTTTCTGCTTAGTGCCTTTATTAATCTGGGGTTGCCACAGCGGAATGAACTGCCAACTTACCCAGCATATGTGGATACCCTTCCAGCCACAACCAATCACTGGAAAACACTCAGTGATATATGTGTATATGTGTGTGTATGTGTATTATTATTATTATTTTTTCTTCTCTCTGTTATAAAGTTCAGCAACCAGACCTGATTTTCTAATGTCCATCTGATTGTTTGTCTGATCGTTAACATACAAGCATGTAGTGTAGCTATTGTTCTCACATAAATTAATATAACAGTATATAATTTTATTCTTAAGATGGAGAACGAAACTGTAAGCCCAGGTCCTAAAGGTCATTTTATCATTGCTAATACAACAAACCTAATGGTGGCCTAACACTTTTGCACACTATTGTATACCATTGCTAATGCTGTAAAACATATTGCCTCTAAGCAAGCAAAGAAACATTTTATGGAAGTTTGACCTTGAAAAACAAATGCCATAACCTTGGCTGAGACACGATGCAGCATAACTGCCATAGCAGTAATAAAGTTGCTGTGTGCATTCATTATACAGCTCGATTGACTACAGTGAGAGTGATCTCTTTATTTACTTATTGTGGAAAACTAATTATCTGACATACATGAGATATATATATAAAAAAAATCTGCATATTATTATTTATTTATTATTGTATTTATTTGTTTTATTCTACTGGGCTATTGAATGCTTGATTCTGGTTGGTTAATGAACATTCCAAAGTGTGAAATTACGTTCAGGTAAACACAATGTACAGACAGGTTTTGACTGTATATGACTAAGTCAAACTATTTTAATTATAACTGCAAGATAACCAAAACTAGCAGAGTATGCAAGTAAATAAATATAGCGAACAGTTGGATAAAAATAAAAATTTTTTATTTTTCAGGAAAAATGCATTTACTGGTGTGATAGAAAGCAAACAGTTCTTTTTTTCCCTTTACTTTATACTGATTCTGACAAATGTATGAGCAATATCACTTGAGTAGCACTGTAATTTGGCTACATCACTGCTTTGATTCATATAACAGTGCTAACATACAGCTATATCGCAGTACAAATTTAATATAAATTTTTAAATAAGCAGTTATTAATTCTTAAATTAAACACAAAGCTGAGTGAAAAAAGGCTGAATGAAGCATACATAAACCAATGTATTATTCAGTTATAAGATTGTGCCAAACAACAGTCAAAAACAGTGGCATGACAGATAACCATACACTGAAAAAAAATATTCAAAGATGATTTCTTGGATTTACAATTTTTTTTCAAGTTAAGTGGTTGTAAACAATTTATTTGGGCTGAATTTAAACAAACAAATTAAGTTTAACATCACTAAACTTATTCATTCATTCATTCATTCATTATCTTGTCGGCTTAGTCCCTTTATTAACCTGGGGTCGCCACAGCGGAATGAACCACTAACTTATCCAGCATCTGTTTTACACAGCGGATGCCCTTCCAGCCGCAACCCATCTCTGGGAAACATCCACACACACTCATACACTACGGACAATTTAGCCTACCTTGATCTAAGCAACAACATTCTCACATAAAATGTCTCAATTATACATGATGTGGTCCAACAGACACATTATTTGTCAAAATATAGTAAGTTTAGTTCTCCACTTGGCACTCACTGTGGCGACGTGATGCTGTGAAGAAGCTGGAACAGTGCTGATATTAGCAGAATATTGCAAGGCTGTCAGCCATTCAGATTCGAGAAACAGATAGAGCTGTTGAATAATTTGAAATAAACCATGTCAGAACACATATAACCTTTATTGATATAAATACTTGGAATAATCTAACTGTCCATTGTCATTTACTCCTAAAAAAATCTAGCAATTTGACCCAGCACTTTATCAAAACAACCCAACAATAATAATAATTAACTATGTCTAATATTTACTTATTTCTGGATGGCAAATATCCCGTTAATGGTCTTTTTAACCCAAACCTTTCTACTAAAATCGAGTGAACTGGAAATGGTTGTACTTTTACAATTGAATTTGCTTTAGCTCAGAAATAACACATTTTACCTTAAAAATCTGCAGACCTGTAAACAGCCAAGTGATAGCTTAATTAAAGGTGTAATTATCATTACAGTTCATTAGCAGGCTAACAACATTTTTAAAGAAGAAAAAAAGTGTTGCCATGTTACTGCTATTGTGCTGTATTTAGTTGTTGAAACCCTTCATCTCACTGGCAAGATCTCTCAAAATAAGCGGAGGAAAGAAAGAAAGGCGGACAGTTTGATTGGATGAGCACCCCTGCTGAGTAATGCTTACTGGAAACACAAAACACATTCAAAGGGAACTCACATGCGCCTGTTTTCTCAATGGCTTGGGCTGGAATAAGGGGAGATTTAGTTAATTGGAATAAATGGTAATCTTTTTCCACATACATCTGGCAAACAATCAGAGCGGTTGAAGAGATGTGGGTTAAACATTAGCATTGCCTCAGTCCAGATTCGTACATTTTTTTTTTATCAAAGACATGAATTAATAAAAAAGAACCCTTTAAAATTACTGTGAAAAATAGACCATGAAATATCCAGAGGGGGACAGATTCATTCTTGCATATAACGTGAATGTTAATAAGATGGAAAGGATCTTAATGCATGTTGAGCCATCAGCATTACATATGTACCTCTTCCAAACATATACTGTACATTTGAATTACATGTATATTCTAAGCAGGCACTGCCTTGCTGAAAAATATAAACACATTCACAAATATCATATTAGAAAATACCACAGAATGAGAATATACAATGCTTGCATAATAAGCTCAAAATAAAGATTGTAGTATAAAAATATAAAATATTCTTTTATATCACAGTTCTTTTCTTTTTCTTTACACTCTGGGTTGAAAATACTTACTGTAACTATACTTACAGAGGAGCCTTCCTGAACACATTTCATTACCTTCTTCTTTCTCTTCTTCTTTCTCATCCTCAACATTAAATTATGAAAATTGAACAATAACATTTTATTAGTTTAATTGCATTATATAATGTTAAAAATTTTAATGATATTGATTAATATAATACTAATACTACTAATAATAATCATTATCACGTTTATATTATATTATACTACAATATATTATATTACTTAACATCAGTCAGTTAGTTAGTTTGTTTGTTTGTTTGTTTGTTTGATTGATTTTTTTTTTTATAACCATCTTTAATTTAAATTAAATATCTTTGTTTAACTTGAGATTGATTAATCATTGTCATTCAATTGTTGTCATTTGATATTGGTGCTAAACATTATTGTGTCCTTAGACGTCCTAATAAATATTAAATAATGCCAGGTTTCAGGTTTTTGTTTTTGTAATGACATGTTTAACTTGCTTTTGATGCTTGGTAAGGGTACATTTTATGCTTGTTACAGATTCATTGCACACTATTACACATTTACATACTCCATGGGTTATTTTTTTATTACTGTGTTCATTTATTCATAATCATCCATTTTAGTGCTTGTGGTCACTGTAAATATTGGTAAGATGCAAAAGAGCTGTCTTTAAATATTTAAAACTTAAAGCATTTGGAATGACGGAGGATTATGAGATTTTATTTTTGGGTGTACGATTCCTTTAAATGGAACCTGTAAAGAAAATCATCTTTTTGAAGCTGTTTGAACAGAACTGTCTGTAGGCATAGTGTGTCCACAGTCATATTGGGGTGATATAAAGACAATAAGTCTCTTTTTTAAATTTCCTAACATTAAAATAGGATCCAAATCCCTCGCATTTTGAGGCCCACCGCAACATGGCGTAGAAGTATGGTTTCTCCGCCCACCGAATTGATTAAAAGCTGCCTATTAACATGTCTCCATAATATTGTGTATAATCATATTAACATACATTATACATTAACATAATGGATATCCATACAGCAGTATATATTAACGTGTATCCTGTCACATTTGTCGTGCAAAAACAGTGCAAAGTTAAACATGCACACTGTGTGTGTCCACTGTGAGTGTATGCATGAACTTTGTAATGACTTTGCAGAAAGGCTAGAATTAACCCCACAACAAATACATCAAATAACCATTGAATAAGTTCTTCCTGTAGTAATTCTCACAAGCGTTACGTGAGATCTGCTTCTTTCATGTCTGTCACTGTGCTGTTTATCTGAAGCAGCCGAGATAGAGATCAAGGCACACTCTGACAGGCACATGTGAACGGTGGGCGGGGAGAACTAACATTAAAAGGCACAGGCAACAAAAACAGCTACATGGTTGTTCAGAGCAGAAAATCCCAAATTTCTGAAAGGTATAATAATAAATCTGATGGGTGTTTTGAGCTGAAACTTTACAGACACATTCTGGAGACACAAAAGACTTCTCTTAAATGTTGAAAAAGGGGTAAAATAGGTGCTCTTTAGGAATTTACAAATGAATTAATATGTAGCAGGATGTACAGTATGCATGTACAATCCCTCACCTAATTTAAACACTCAGCTCCACTTTATATGTAGGTTATACTTCATATTAGTATACTTTAGATCAGTGTTCTCCACATACATACCCTTTGGGGAGAAACAAATATATTTGCTTGTTGAATTAAAGCTCAGTGAAATCCCCTTCTTCCTTTCTCGGCTTATTTATGTTAGACCAGAATTTATTTGCATGGCATTTTCAGAAGCTCCCAGGATCTCCATTCAGTGCCATCTGATTGTGCTAATAATGGCAGTGGATATATTCAGAGACAGTGAGAGAAATGAAAATGAGAAGAGAATCCTAGAAAACATGCAGCTGTTGAATCTGAGCTGTGACTCAGTTGACATTGAGACTGATTAGAACTGCCTCTCCAGCAGCTTTAATGTGATTCCTCAATGATTCAGAGGATTAACTTGTATGATAAGTCTATTTATTTATTTATTTAGACACTATGAAAATTGTATTACTGTTCAAAACTGCAATTTAGCATGTATAGAAATAATATACCGTATGCATTGTAAGAATGTACATACTATTTTAGTGATTTAAGTTAGGGGTATTGTTATATACGGGTGCTGATGATGATTGGTATATTCAAAAAAATTAATAAATAAATAAATAAAATGTAGTTATTGTGTTTGATGTATTGGTGATGATCATGACATGATTGACCTCCATTGTGGTCCATTGGACTGTTGTTCCAGCACATTATATATAATATATTGTTTATTTTGAAGCTGTGCAATTTCTATTTCTGATGTTGTTTTCATTTTATTTTTGTTAGGCATATTGTTTATTTATTTTCTATTAATATTATTATTTTTAATTAAATATATTATAAATATATTAATATTTTTATTACTATTATTATTATTATTATTATTATTATTATTATTGTTATTATTATTATTATTATTATATTATATAAATATTTAATGTAGCCTATTATAATTCAATATAATATAATGATATGATCCTGTATATAATTATGAATATAAAAACGAAGTCACAGAGTCTCAAAAATCCTTTTGTACGAAGAACTACTTTCTTCCACCGTTCATTCACATCTGCAGCTGAAAGTAAGAACAGCAGAAACCATTGCTACTTCACAAACGTCACTTCAGAACTAGTATTTGAATGATTCTCTTGCCTAATGTCTAAAGTGATGACACAGATGAGCTACACTGCAAAATATAAAAGAGAGAGATCGATTTAGAACTTCGAACTTAGTCACTTACTTGTTCTGCTGTAGTTTAAAATTTACACTGAGAAAATGCTGTTCCTCTTTATAAGGGAACTTCTACGTGTTTCTGTAATAAACAGACTTTGGGAGTGCTTTAGACGACCAATCACTTCTGAAGATATGAAAACGGGTCAATGAAATCCCAATTGAATTGGCGGAGCTAGCTCCACAGCTGAAACTAATGACCCAATTAGGGCTATATCAGTCGGCTGTTGGAGTCAGCTCATCAGAATTGTCGCTTCAGACCCGGTCACGCGACTGAAGACACGCTATCTGCCAACCTGATTTTAAGTTTACTCACCAGTGCGGGGGAAGACACGACAGCGGCAGTCGATCTGGGATTCCTGTCCCATGAGCGCTTCGAGCGTGTGCACAAAAGAGCAGTTTCCATTTAAAGAGGCAGATTCCCTAAGTCAATTCCCTACAGTCAATCAACAAGTCTTTTTTAAGATATTGTTCTGACTGTGCGTTTCTGGATGTGGTGGTTCCTATCTCTGGATGATGGGCACGGGTATCGCATGACAGGTCTGGGGGTCCAGCATGTCAATGTGGTGCCCGCGGACAGCTCATGCTCTCACTGTGAGGGCGTGGCTGTTGCACAGCTGAGATCGCGGCGTCAGCCACCCCCGTTGCTCCCTGTGAAAGCGGTTAGCACGCGGGCAGATCTGAGGATCACAGTGGGGGCTTATCCATCGCCTCCGGGCCCGCGGACGCCCCCCCCCACACACACTCCTCCACAGAGCGCCCCATCCAAGCTTCGGGTGGTTGTGCGGTTTATCTCCCGGGATGCCCGCGCCTCCGCTTGATGACACCTGAGATCAAAGATCCATCGCGACATCGGAGGGCGAGCTGTTATGCTCAGATGACAGACCGGGCTCGCTTCCATTCTACTGGGTGCAATGCGCGGTCACGGTTCTCGAATCAGACATAATGTCTGCGCTTCCTGGGCTGTTTCGGCAATGCAGCTGAAGATTGCTTGTCCCCCAGTCTCACTGCCGGACCGACTAGAGGGTGTGACGCGCAGGCTGATGTAAGATGAATCTTCCAGCTCCCGTTCCCTTCTTCCCAGGGGCGCACAGCGAGCACACGCTGGCATAGAGAGCGTTTTTCTCCACCCGGTCCACGTGTGCTTCCGCCTTCACCTCCCTTGTTGGCGAGGGGGCCAGTGGGTACGAAGCTATTTCCTCAGGTGGTGGGCGCCGCCACCTGGAGGGGTAACTTGAGACCCTCGTCTAAAGCGGGTGGGTTATCTGTGTCTCTCATGGCCGGAGCCCACACCGCAGCGGGTCATACCGCTTCTGCCCTGCACCACGGCCTCCTGGCTGTGCTGCAGAGGGGCGGTTCTTCCCCAGGCTTATGCATAAGCTTTGCACGGCGATCGACTATGCTCTCATGAATCTTCAAAGTCGGCTGCCCGTGCCCTAGGGAGGACAATGGCTACATAGTGGTCCGGAAATGCCACCCTCGCCTATCCTGAAGATATGCGCCGCGCTGACAAAGTTTGCTTTCTTAGTGTGCCCATATGCCAGATAGGCCTTCTCGGCAACACCGTTTGGGACTTTACCCAGGAGTCCTCAGTGGTGAGAGATCAGCCATGCGCGATGGAGCAGGTCATCTCTTGGTGGGCTCAGAAAACTGCTCTCCCCATCAGACCCTTCCGTGCTGGCCGTTACTCGCCGAGTGCGCTCTTCCCACGGCTCCAAAATGCTTCGCCATCACAGTCTGTTCCACTGACTAAGTAAACGTGCTGAGCTCCTCCCGGGGAGTTGACGTCGCCGTTAAGTCCAGTAATCGAACTGCGACGAGAACCTGAGGTGGGCCACTTGGAGAGGAGGAGAACCGTTCTTTCCCCAGTGGAGGCCGGATCTCCCCCGCGAATGTATGTAGCAATCCCAAAAGAGTGGCTTTTCCTCCCTCTGGGCATGGAAGCCCAATTGCTGTCCAGCATGGGACTCACTGCCTTCCAGCTCTCAGCTTTAGTGCATTTCGCCACAGGCTAGAGGGCGCCAGAGGATGAGCTCCTTTCTCGCACCTCCAGCCACTCCGCAGGTTCCTGGGAGGAATGTAAGGGTCAATCTCTTATTTTCACTTCTTCCTCGGGACGCTCTGCTTCCCAGGATGAGCACTCCCCATCCTGAAGCTGCCCCTCTGTGGATACGTCAGCGATCGTTCTGGTGATGCTGCTCATTCAGACTCTGTCAGCCTGGTTAGCACTGCTCAGCTCGATATAGTAGCTCACGCGGGCGGTCACTCGGCTTTGCGTTTCAATTCGCTTTGGCCTCCCAAGTTCACGAGTGTGTTTTTACCCCCTGTCTTGCATAAGAATATTGTTATCCTCTTGGCGAAGGATATAATCAAGCCAGTCCTCCAGCCAAGATGAAGAGTGGGTTTACAACCCCCTTCATCATATCCAGAGAGCGGTGGGTTATACCAATCCTATCTGCGCGTTTTAATCTGTCATCTGTTCAGGATGCCAATCGAGATGCTCATGCAGAAACGCATCCCCCTGTGTGTCCGTCCGTGGGATTGGTTGCAGCTATAGACCTGAAGGACGTTCACTCCATGTCTCCCACTCTCCCTCCATATACTGGGATTTTTCCGGTGTGCGACGGGGGGCCGAGCATGGTAGGAAAAGTCCTCCCATCCGGGCTCTCCCTGTTTCCATGCGTGGAGGATGCCCTGTGCCTCTTGGCACACGCGCATCTGCATTCTTGATTATTCATTGACTGTTAATATTATGTCTCTGAACTAATCGATTATGCACAGGGACCTGGTGCTCCGGCACCTTGGCCTGTTTGGGTTTCGGGTCAACAGAGTATGAGCGAGCTCTCCCCTGGGCAGAGCTTCTCTCATCTCGGGTTGGAGCTGTGCAAGATCGGGGAGACATGGAGCGGGTCTCGCTCGTTGCACCTCTCTGGCCCAACCGGACCCGACTTTCCGGACTCACACTCCTCGTGATGGCCCTCCCTGATAATTCCCCGGAAAAAACACTTCTATTTTTCTGGGACGGGCACCCATCTGGCACCCGTGCAGGGCTGTGGATCCTCCTTGAACGGTTTCTAGACAGACTGCGGTGGACTTAGGTGACCTATCAGTGCGATGGTTAACACCGTCACTCAGAAATAGTGCACCCTATTAGGCATGCCTATATTCTGCAGTGGAGTCTATTTGTTGTGTGGGAATTCCCTCTGAGAAAACCTCCGGACATGCCAGATTAGTGTTGTGTTTTCTTTTTTCAGGTAGCTGGAGTGCAGGCTGTCTCCCTCCACACTGAATGTTTGGCGTACGATCATCCCTGTTCTCTCTGGGGATGGAAGCGTGCTGGGAAAGCGTAACCTCATCAGCCGGTTTCTCAGAGTCGCGTGGCGCGAGTTGGTTAATTCCATCCCTGCCCCCTCTCTCGCCCTCTTGGGCTCTCTAGCCCCAGAATTTATGATTAGATCTGTTGAGCCACTCGATCATTATTTAAGTTTCTGTCCTTAGACAGCTCTGCTGATCGTGCTGATTTCAGGAGGGTTAGGATTCCTGTGGCATTTTCGGTCAGCGAATTGTGCCAGTAATTCGGACCGACCTACTCTCACGTTTACCTGAAACCTCGGTTCATCTTGTTCCAAGGCTCCAACCCTAACCCACCCCCCCCCCCCCCCCCTTTTTATGGGAGATGGTGAGCCTGCAAGCACAGCCTGCGGAGAGGCAAACCCCGCCTTTTTTGGTATGTCCGCGCACTACGCTTAATGTGACATGAAGCATACGCAACTTTTTTCTGTTATGATCAGCAGAAGGGAAGAGCTGTATCAAAATAAAGGTTGGTTCATTTTTTAATTATGCTATCACCCTCGCTTCATGTGCCAGGGTGAGCTGTGTCCCCCAAGAGTGAGCACACTTATTAATAATACTATATATATGAGCGGTGCCTCCTTTTCGGCGCGAGTATGCAGCGCCTCTTAAACAGATCATTAGAGCTGCAGGGTGGGCGACATCTAACACATTCTTGAGATTATATCCTTGAGTTGAGTGAGTTTCCTCCTGGTTACTGGTTACCCCGGTCAATCGGGAGGAAATTTAGCCCGGTGTCAACAAACTCTTGCTGCGCCAGGCTCCCTAACCCGGAGATGCGTGCACATTTTCCATTCTACTAGTAAGTTTCCCTATTTAGGTGAACCCTAGAGAATTCCTCCGAGGCCCCCAGCACCTGACACAGTAGAGGAGTCAAGTGCATGGCTCAGTGTGCTGTCTGGTATGCCCATCTGGTCTACCCACATACTGAGGTTCGGTGCCAGCTATGTGCATTCCCCTGTTCTTGGTGATGCCATATGCATTGTTACCACGGTGTGTTCCCCCTTTTAGGCGGACCCATGTCTTCCCTAACCGCTAACCAGCTTATCATATGTGGCACTCCCCCTCATTAGGGCTAGTCCATATGCTTTATTACCATCAAGTCTCCCCTCTAGGGTAGCAGGTGTCTTACTTCTGCACTGTCCTATTTCTAAAATCCCTAGTCTATATTAGCTAGATAAAAGCACATTTACGACCCCCGATCTAAATTCTTATTATTCCCATGCAATGGTAATATGTTGGGATGTTGGAAGGTGTGTGATGTCAGTGCGCTCACGCCTTGGCTTGGCAAACTACACATCAAGAGCGTGATGGGCTTAGCTGCTGTGGCGTTTTCCATACTGTCTCCCAAAGTCTGTTTATTACAGACACACCTAGAAGTTCCCTTATGAAGGGGAATGTCCTGGTTACGTACGTAACCCACGTTCCCCGAATAGGGAACGATGACGTGTGTCTCCACTGCCACAGCACCTGAGTCTCCAGCTGGTAGCTGAGTGATTGGCTCTTCAGCAGGCAAATTCTGATGAGCTGACTCCAACAGCCATCTGATATAGCCCTAATTGGCTCATCAGTTTCAGCTGTGGATCTAAGCTCAGCCAATTCAATTGGCGTTTCATTGGCCCGTTTTCATATCTTCAGAAGTGATTGGTCGGCTAAAGCACTCCCAAAGTCTGTTTATTACAGACACACGTCTCCGTTCCCTATTCGGGGAATAGGGCCCATTTTGGAATAGGGCTGTAACATAAATTCAATTCAATTCAATTCACCTTTATTTGTATAGCGCTTATACAATGTAGATTGTGTCAAAGCAGCTTCACATAAAAGGTCACAGTAAATAGGAACAGTGTAGTTCAGTTTGTAGTGTTTAAGTTCAGTTCAGTTTAGCTCAGTTCAGTGTGGTTTAATAATCACTACTGAGAGTCCAAATACTGAAGAGCAAATCCAACGATGCGCAGCTCTACAGATCCTGAACCATGCAAGCCAGTGGCGACAGCGGAGAGGGAAAAAAAACTTCACTAAAGGCGGAAGTGAAGAAAAAAAAACCTTGAGAGAAACCAGGCTCAGTTGGGCATGACCATTTTAATTTCTCCGCTGGCCAAACGTCTTGTGCAGAGCTGCAGTCTCAGTGGCGGAGGCTGGAAGCTGGCCTCAGCGAAGACTCGTCTGTCTCTGGAGCGTCACAGGAAACAGTCTAATGTTCTCCACTCTTCCATGACCATCGCAGTAGTTGCTCAGGATTCAGCCAGGTCCAGGATATGGAAACCTTGGGATCATCTCGTCGTTGGTCTTGGATCTAATCAGTGACTCTGCATAGTCTGAGGGCCTCGGGAAGAGTATCCCGAGGTGGAAATGGAGAATAAAGAAAATAATTAGCGTAGCTGATGTTCACAGTGTATATCAGCAAGATGCATAACCTGTGTGGAAGCCCCCTAAGTGGTGCACTAAGTGTATGCTTTACTGAACAGATAGGTCTTTAATCTAGTTTTGAATTGGGAGAGTGTGTCTGAGCCTCGGACGTTATCAGGAAGGCTATTCCAGAGTTTAGGAGCTATAAATGAGAAGGCTCGACCTCCTTTACTCGACTTTGCTATTCTAGGTACTACCAGAAGCCCTGAGTTTTGAGACCTTAAAGAGCGAGTTGGATTGTAGCGAGACAGAAGATTGGTTAGATAAACAGGAGCTAGATTATTTAAAGCTTTATATGTAAGAAGCAATATTTTAAAATCAATACGAAACTTAACAGGCAGCCAGTGTAAGGAGGATAAAATTGGGGTGATGTGATCAAATTTTCTAGACCTGGTTAGAACTCTGGCAGCTGCATTTTGTACTAATTGAAGTTTGTTAATAGAGGATGCTGGGCAGCCAGCAAACAGAGCATTACAGTAGTCCAGCCTAGAAGTCATAAAAGCATGGACTAGCTTTTCTGCATCTGAGATGGATAGCATACTTCGTAACTTAGCGATATTTCTCAGATGAAAGAAAGCAGTTTTTGTGACATGGGAAATATGATTTTTAAAAGTTAAATTGCTGTCTAATATGACACCCAGATCTTTTATAGTAGAACTAACGCTAACTTTGTATCCCTCTAATTGTAGGTCGAGTTGTGAGATCTGCTGTGTACAGGATTTAGGCCCAATAAGTAATAATTCTGTTTTGTCTGAGTTTAAGAGAAGATAATTGTTGGTCATCCAGTCTTTAACATCTTTAATACACTCAGTTAGCTTGGACAGATTAGACGTCTCGTCAGGTTTAGTTGAAATATATAATTGAGTATCATCTGCATAGCAGTGAAAGCTGATCCCATGTCTTCTAATAATGTCTCCCAGGGGTAGCATGTATATTGTAAACAGTAAAGGGCCTAAAACTCATCCTTGAGGCACCCCGTATTTTACTGGGCTGATTTGTGAAGGCTGTCCATTTATATTTACAAACTGGTAACGGTCAGATAAGTAATAAAGAAATGTGAAAAAAAATGAAGCACTATGATTACTTTCCGAATGCACTGTATTATGCGGTCTCTGTTGCTATCTTGTGGTGGAACGACAACCATCTTTGCTCTGCTTAGTATGGCAGTAAGTCCGCTGACGCTTTGAATCTCAGAAATTATAAATATTTATATAGGCACTATCCTTATAAATAAACTGTATAGTTAAGGCCTCAAGTTCATTATGTTGCCCAACAGCTGCAATATTTGTCAAACTGTAGTGAGTCTATTGATCTGCTGTCACTCTATGTGGGCGGAGTAGTACACAAGTGTAAAGAGGCTGTGCGAGGGCTGTTATTACAAAATATCACACAGCTATCAGCCAATCAGATTTGCCGGAATGTATGTAAATGATTTTAATAATTTTAAATACTTATTTTTGTTTTGAAATATTGCCTTGCCATCTAGCTGAAATTCAAAAAGGTTTGTTTGTGTTTTCAAGATGGTCTTATTTACGCTCCGGTTTCCATAATCATAGCCTGCTGTGAATGTTGTCAGTTTCAGAAACTCTATAGGAAATTCTGTGTGTGTGCCTCATCTCTGTTTAGTCCTGTGGTGATTATGGCGATCCCTCAGGCTGAATCCACACACAGAGAGACCAGTTCAGCAGCCTTTGCTTCAGATTAGAGATGTGAGCTTCACACAACAGAATTCACAGGCAAAGCGCACTCAATTACATGTATCTCTGATCACCAGAGATCTTATTATCTGTGCTGCTCCATTGATTCTGTCACGGTGCAGGCAAATGCTCAGTTGTAATTGCAGAGGAGCTGCCAGCTTCATCACACACACTTTTGTTCAGATTTTCAACATCAATCTCCCTGTAGTTGGTGGTGGATATTGTTTTTGTATGTTTCCTGTATTGAGCTAACAGCATTTTTTAAAAATGATCGGTGAAAATTATATTCCATGTGTTGATGATAGTTGAATCTGTAAATTCCATATTTCTTTTTGCAAACCTACAGTAATAAAGATGAGTGTGCTTGATTATAAAATTTATTTTCTTAATCCGTAGAGACAGATATGATTAGTATATTATAATTTACACATTCTTAAAAATTTGTAAAGTAAACCACTTAAAATTATGATAACTACTTAAATTTATGGATTAAAGAAAGAATAGTTTTTAAAAATTCCTGAAAACTGCAACCATTGACTTCTATCCACTAAAAAATGTCATTTGTTATTTGTTCAAATATTTTAAACTTTAACTGAAACAACACAATTATTTAGTTTTCTTTGGGACAACTTATTTGTTTTATGTTCTATCAACTTAAATTTGTCACAAAAAAAACTAAAAAGTTAACTTAATTAACCGGTTTTCAGGTTTGTTTAATATATCTTCTTTTTTTGTTCAATGAAGATATAGACAAAAGAAACTCGTAAAGGTTTGAAACTTCTTCTCTCAAACTGTGAATTAGAAACCAAATGCACTGAACCATGATTTTGTTTTCTCAGATACTCAAAGTATTTTTAGTATTTGAGAAAAATACCAAAATATGAATTGTTTTGTACTTATTTTATCCACAAGATGTCAACACTGAAGCAGGCTGTTATTTCATTATCAAAAAGAAGCAGAAAGAACAAAACTAAAACATCAAACTACTGAACACTTGCATTGACAAGTGCATGTGTAAGAGAGTTCAAAGATATTAGCCCCTTTCAGACAGTGATACCGGTAAATCTTTGGAAAATTACTGGAACAACTTTACCGGTAAATTCAAAAAAGCGATGTTCACACAGGCAAGGATGTTCTGGGATTTTTCCGGAAAAGACCATTCACACATCCATTCCAAAATACAGGTAAATTCTGACATTATTAACCAGAAATGAGCTCAAAACCGCTGCGATTTGTATTTGTACATGTAATAGGGATCCGGCTTGAAGGTTTTACTTTTATTTAGAGCTTTAGCATTCATGCAGCTTATCCCAGAGACACCCAAAGGCAGAAGCACGAACCACAGTGAAATGTTTACGAACGGCAGTTTATTATAAGCATTTTATCGATAATATTTTATACAGTAGTACGGTGGCCGGGAAGTGCAAAACAACATTACAAAGTATGAAACACTTACGAAGCTCGAGACAAATTTACATTTTGAAAAACATTTTTACCTATCATAAGACACAATTACATATGAAAAACGATTTTACTTGGGATGAAACAAATTTACATTTTAGAAACAAATTAACAAGACGAAAAACACTTTTACCAGTCCTGAAACAAATTTACAATTACAGATTCTTTGCGGAAAGGGAATGTACCACACACCGGAAGTGACGCAGGGAAAAGTAGTGTTGTCGTTGGTGGTGAGCATGGTAAATTCATGTTGTGGAGTACATTGTGTAAATAAAGTTTATGGTGACTGAACATGGACTGCGGTTGAGGCTTGTTTTGCCCGTTTTGTGGCAAACACATGAGCAGCTCAACACGGTTTCGCTTTACGTGTGGTCGGTGTTTGGAGTTTCTAAAGGACGCAGACCCGACAGAAAAACCAGACATACTGCATCAATGTGTTAAATTTTTTAACAAGGGCCACTCATACGCTGTAATTGTGGACATAATGTCAAGTCTACACAGTGTAAACATCTGCTTGAGGACTCTTAAAAGTAAACAGAACAAAGCTAGGGTTATGGTTTAAATGATGTCCATGTTAACAGGTGACCCTTTCCATATGTAAACTATTCAAGTCTGCAGATCGGCAGATTCATCACTTTTTCACAGCAACAAAACATGCCCATAACAAATAAACATTCTTATTATATGGTGTCGGTGTTATTGTAAAAATTACTGATTTTAATATTTGTGTGGCAGAACAGTATATAACCAAAATTAATGTAAAGAAATAATTATAATTTACATGTCATCAACAAGATTCAAACCCAAGTCAAAAGGGTCAACATGAGTATCAATCAACCTATCTAACTGAGCTACTGAGAA
This sequence comes from Danio aesculapii, assembly GCF_903798145.1. Taxonomy (NCBI): domain Eukaryota; kingdom Metazoa; phylum Chordata; class Actinopteri; order Cypriniformes; family Danionidae; genus Danio; species Danio aesculapii. The sequence goes on from NC_079448.1 coordinate 24,825,787, forward strand.
CTACATGTTGATGCCGGTTTTTATATTTTTATCAGTCAACATATGTTGTGCTGTGGTTGTGGATTCGTGTTAACTTGTTTCCATGTACTCTAACGCTGATATTTTCTCAGAAAAGCTGAGAAATGACAAAACAATGTTTTATCGAAGTTGGTCAAACCATGATTGTTATAGTTGTAGACTCATGTTAACCTGTGCCTTTGGACTCATGTTAACCTGTGTCTACAAAGTCACACACAAGCTGATATTTTCTGGTGTGTGGTACATTCTGCGTCACTTCCGGTGTGTGGTACATTCCCTCTCCATAAAGAATCTGTAATTGTAAATTTGTTTCGGGACTGGTAAAAGTGTTTTGCGTTTTGTTAATTTTTTTTCTGAAATGTAAATTTGTTTCGTCCTTGGTAATATCGTTTTTCCTATGTAATTGGTTCTTATGATAGGTAAAAATGTTTTTCAAAATGTAAATTTGTCTCGAGCTTCGTAAAAGTGTTTCACACTTTGTAATGTTGTTTTTCACTTCCCGGCCACCATACTGTTGGCATAAAGAAGGAACAGAAACGTTATCTGACCAACATCTAGCAGCTAAGTGTATCTGGAAAAATATCCAAAGGCTTCTATTTTTATAAACAGCGTGGATGTGAATGCGTCTGAATGTTCTGATTAGCTGGAGTAGACGTCTCACATCAGCGCATTCTAATCGTGAACATGCTCTTTCCAGCAATCTTCCTTCTGTGTTCACGCAGTGCAGCATTCCGGCAAATTACCAGTAATGTTACAACTTCTCCTTCCGGAAAATTATCAAAACGAATTTACCGCCATTTTCAAAAAGGGCCAGTTCACACATACATACCTTTCTTGAAAACTGCCAGTAATTTTCCAGAAAAGTCTATGTGTGAAAGGGGCAATCGTCAACCCTTATCATTGGTAACAATTGGAAGGAAAAAGAGATTGTACAAGGATAAATCTTTCTAGTTTACTTTGATAGGAGATTTTTTTCTTTTGCATTCAATTGTAAAATGTTCGTTTGTTGGGCTTAAATCAAATTGACTGGATGACCTGTCTTAAATGGTCATTAAATGAAGTTTATAAAAATGCACATTTGGCCATATTTGCTTGTTTCACACTGTCCTTGTGTTTTGTTAGTGTTGAAACTGTCAGTTTTCTCTCTCTCACACTCTCTCTGTGTGCTTGCATGGTGAGAGAGAGCGAGTGAAAGAGAAGGGCAGTGTTTAGCTGATGTTATCTGCCTTATCTGGACTTTATCTCAATAATGGTCCTTTACATGACAAAGACCTTTCAGTGCTGTACAAACTCAAAGTGTACAAAAGAATAAACAAATCTCCATCCACTTTCAGTCCCTGCAAGCTATTGCTGTTATAGTGCTATATGGAAACAAGAGTTGTGTTCCACATAACACACTATCCATTTATACACTATATATGTGTAGACTGCACTCAATCAATTTGTAAAGTTATTTAGTCATTTATCATTGCAGTCTGAAAGCCCTTCTTCATCCACCATGTATTTAAAGCTGTGATAGTTGAGTGCAAACTCCTTTTTTTCAGTCACAGTAAGTAAGTGCATCATCTTGGTATTTTCAGTGCGAACACACTATTTGCACTGTGTATATTTAAATATGAACCAAATAGTGTATAAGTGCATGCCTTGATGCTCCAGGCTTTAATACTCTGAAAATACACAAGGTTTCAGCAAATAGATTTGAGCTTGTGCTGTAGATCGGTGTGTCAGACCTCCTTAATGTTAAGATCATTTTAATGTTTCTGTTGTGTCGCTGGTTCCTGCTGTGATACCTGAAATATCACCAGAGACTTCAATATGTGTTTTATTTTCTACCATAGGAGGATTTAATATAGCCTGCAGTCATTGCACACTGTGAGTTAATGTTAGTGTGAATAGTTTTCTGCTACCCATTTTACTTCCACAATAGGACATCTGACTGAAATAGAAAATTCAACAAAAAATATGTTAGACTGGTTTGGATTGTATGGTAAATAGCAAAAGATGTCACTTGGATGGTAACTTTTTTCAAAAGGTACACTTTTGTTCTTTTAGTTATTAAAATGTGCACTTTAGGTACTAATATGTACATTTAAGGTACTACTATGGACACTAAATCGTAAATAAAAACAAGAGAATAGAACAAATAGTATGTAATATGAAGAAACATAATAGGAAACATAAATGTCATATAAGAGCAACCAGTCAGTGGAAAGAGATACAATAATATGCACTTTATGGCAGAGTTACAAACATAATTATTATTATTATTAACACTTTATTTTAATGGTCCATTTGAGTATTAGTAAACTGTCTGCTTAATATCTGTTGATACTGCTCCTTCAACAGACATTTAACTGACTATAAGAAACTTTGCAAGTACATCTCAACTTACACTAACCCTAACCCTAAGCCCAACCTAACAGCCTACTTATAATCTAATGAGAATTAGTTGCAATGTAACTTAAATTCAACAAAATAATGTGACCTAATTATTGGCTGTACATATTTTTGAATTGCGATTGAATATAAAAAATATTTGCCTCAAGTTTTAGTTCATTTTTAGCATCTACATATGTAACAAGCAACACTGTTTTTTTGTTTTTGTTTTTTTTTTGCACTACATAAGCAAAATTTACTGTTAGATTAAATAAAAAGATTATACTAGCTACATTTATTTTATTTGAACTAGAAATACATTGAACTACAAACACAGAACTCATTACATACATGTAAATACAACAAGTATAGCAAAAACTGAAATCTGATGCTTAGAGTTGAAGACAGTAGAGAAGAGGTCCTCATCGAGCTCTGATTTAGAAAGCTTCAAGTAACGAATCTTTTTCCGATACAATTGAGTTGAGCGCTTCACTAGTTCAAAAAGCTTCATTTCTCCATCACTAAGGTTCAGGGCAGGCAGCAAAGGATCAAAACACGATAAACAGTCCAAAGTAAAAAAAAAAACAAAAAAAAACACAGGAAACAGGATACAAGGAAAAGCACTTACGTAAGGACAGCAACAGCTTAGCAATACTCAGCAACATGTGTGGAACAGAGGGGTTTAAATAGTCCAAATAATCAATGATCATGAGTATCAGCTCTGAGTGTCTAATCAATGGAGACTTGGAGCAGGTGTGTGTGTTGCATGACTGGATCTGTAGTCCTATTAATGGAAATTGTAGTTCTTTGTGATTTGCATGTTTACCAGGAGTTATCATTTTAATTATAGTTGTCATTGTTCCTATCCTGTTGTTGATGAGTTTTTGGTTTGTGTTCTAGTTTATAAGGTTAGGTTAAATCACATCAATTCCCTGTCTCCCCTTCAGTGGATTTTAGTTGCACTGGTAGTCTAAGCAGGGATTTGCTAGTTTTTACTTCAGTGGTAAGACGTCAGGTCTCTGTTGAAGGGTTGTTCGTGAACACGTGCAGGAGGTTCAGCCAGTGACCTGTGAAGGTTTATTTGCCCCGTGTCACTGATAGTGTCTCCACTCTCTAAGCAAAGTGCTGTCATGGAGGTGAGGCATAACACTGAGGTCATGACACGCTGTTTGCATTCAAAACCCCATAAGTGAGGGTTGAGGTTTTCACCTTGGTATTGAGTTTGAAAATATAACTATTGTTCTTTCAGTCATGATTAGCTGATTCTTTTTCACAGCTGCTTTATATCTATTGTATATACCTCTTAGGAATAAATTAGCTAAAAAAAAAAATAATAATTTCTAAAAAATAAATAAAAATAAATAGTTATCTATTTACCTAAAACGGGGTGACACAGTGGCTCAGTGGTTAGCAGTGTTGCCTCACAGCAAAAAGGTCGCTGGTTCGAGTCCCAGCTGGGTCAGTTGGCATTTCTGTGTGGAGTTTGCATGCTCTCTCCATGTTCCTGTGGGTTTTCTCTGGGTGCTCCGGTTTCCCTCACAGTCAAAAGACACGCACTATAGGATGAATTGGATGAACTAAATTGGTCGTAGTGTATGTGTGAGTGTGTCAATGCGAGAGTATATGGGTGTTTCCCTGTACTGGGTTATGGCTGGAAGGGCATCCGCTGTGTAAAACATATGCTGGAATAGTTCATTCCTCTTTGGCAACCCCTGATAAATGAGAGACTAAGCCGAAGGAGAATGAATAAATGCATGAATGATTATACCTAAAACATGATTTACCTATATGTTGTTCAGCACATAACATATATCTTTCTTTCTTTCTTTCTTTCTTTCTTTCTTTCTTTCTTTCTTTCTTTCTTTCTAGCTACTGCTTGCCTAAATAATTCTAACTAATCAGCCAGTATGAGTTGGCAAACAGAATGAAACAGATTTCGCTGTAAATTATTGTAAATATACAGTCATGTTGATGTATCTGTTGTTGTCCATCCAAGTTTTATTATGAGGCATTAACAAACATTTATATGCACTCTAAAACAATGCTGGGTTGAATTAACCCAATGTTGGTTAAAATATGGACAAATCCAACAGTTATTAATTTTCAAAACTTAAAACTCAAAATATATTAGAACATATTGTAGAAAACAGTATTTATTGAATCTGTATGTGCAGAACAATTCATAAAACAAAAGTGGACAGTGTTAAGAGTATTTCAGGTTCCAAAAAAATTACAAATTATAATCTGGTATAGTAATACTGTAAAGTCTAGTAGAATGCATACATGAATACATAAATAGAAATGTAAACAAATAAATGATAACAGAGAATGTTTGCCCCTATTTCTTCAGGGGCTACTGCTGATGTTTTAGAGATGCTGATCACAATGCTGTACAAGTATACATATTCATGTGTTGGTCTATTTTAAAACCACAATAGTAAGCTCTGCAAAGAAATGGAGAGAAACATGTTTGATGAGCCAATTTTACAAAGAGCCTAATTTGCATACTGCATGATAATCATTTGCTGCAAGGTCAATGTCAAGTGGCCATAGAGCTTCTTGTTATCCACACAGACATTTTGGTGAGGCTGTTATAAAACTAAACAATTGCTTGAACTTCACATTTATAACACAGGATGGTTAATGCTTTTTTTTCGTGTAATATTTTAGCATTTTCCTCTCTGTCGGAGAAGACCTAATTTGACCCACATAATGATCATTTGCTGTGTTTGCTGCATTATATATTCAGTGCTTCTCATGGTCTTTGGCAACACAAGACAGACTCTGTCTTTAATGACTCTCTGAGGATTGACTCTAATGCTCAAATGTGGATTAACATCTATCCATGCAAAGTTGTGCTTCATTAAAATGTTGAGAGCGATAGGTTAATTTTGCTGTATTTATTATTAATTCTCCTGGACTGAATGTCGGTGACTTGTCATCTTAATGAACAACAAGCTCTGGACATTTCAGGGATTTGCATAAAATATAATTCTTGCAATTTTTCTTCAACCATTTCGGTTTTCATTCCTTCATGTTATCAGCTACCATTACTTAGACAAATGGTGACACTGAGAGGTCTTGCAAAGTCACAATCACAAAATCTACTACAGATACTCGTTTGACGGTCTCTTTTAAGGTTTTGTATTAAGACTTTGGACAGTCCAATCTCAGGTGGACAAATATAAAGGCATCTAAGACGTTTTGAGCTTTTCCACTTTTGACATCTTCCAGAAGTAATCAAAACACATTTAGTTGGGCTGCATTTAGAGTGTAAACACTTATGTGGTCCAATGTGTTTGAAAAGCCATTTGCTCTCAACCTGTTGACCAAATGCATGTTTTTAATGGGATTTAGGAGAAAGCTCATTAAAACAAGGCATTCATATTTCACTGCCTAAACACATGGATACTGGTAATTATAGTTAACATATCCTCTTTTTTTGCCAGAATTACTTGTAATTAATTGCTAGAGAGCCAAAAAGGCCAAACTTCAACCAGGAGTGCCATTATGAGGAGGGGGTTAGGACAATTCTAAGTCACAAAGAGGGCCCAACAGAACCCCATACTTTGGCATATGTCAATCCTGTTACTTAATCTATTAGGTGGCATGCTATATTGAAGGCATCTGCATCACTTCACAGATTGGTTTTGAAGTTTTGGCATCAGTCATATAGATTGCAAGACTCATTTCAAATGAAGACAGAGAAACACGAGAACAAGGAGAGAGGAAGAAGGGGAAGACTTAAATTTACCCAGTTCCCCACACCCAAGTGGGGCAAGAACATTGAGGCAATACAGTAAGATAATTGGGAATGGGACTTTGTGGCCTAACCAGATACCTGTTACCCCTGCCTTATATGAAGGGCCATAAACATCATGTATTTTGTCAACTCAGTAATAAAATTCAATTCAATTCACCTTTATTTGTATAGCGCTTATACAATGTAGATTGTGTCAAAGCAGCTTCACATAAAAGGTCACAGTAAATAGGAACAGTGTAGTTCAGTTTGTAGTGTTTAAGTTCAGTTCAGTTTAGCTCAGTTCAGTGTGGTTTAATAATCACTACTGAGAGTCCAAATACTGACGAGCAAATCCATCGATGCGCAGCTCTACAGATCCTGAACCATGCAAGCCAGTGGCGACAGCGGAGAGGGAAAAAAAACTTCACTAAAGGCGGACGTGAAGAAAAAAAACCTTGAGAGAAACCAGACTCAGTTGGGCACGATCATTTTAATTTCTCCGCTGGCCAAACGTCTTGTGCAGAGCTGCAGTCTCAGTGGCGGAGGCTGGAAGCTGGCCTCAGCGAAGACTCGTCTGTCTCTGGAGCGTCATAGGAATCAGTCTCATGTTCTCCACTCTTCCATGACCATCGCAGTAGTTGTTCAGGATTCGGCCAGGTCCAGGATATGGAAACCTTGGGATCATCTCGTCGTTGGTCTTGGATCGAATCAGTGACTCTGCATAGTCTGAGGGCCTCGGGAAGAATATCCCAGGTGGAAATGGAGAATAAAGAAAATAATTAGCGTAGCTGATGTTCACAGTGTATATCAGCAAGTGTATATCAGCAAGATGCATAACCTGTGTGGAAGCCCCCTAAGTGGTGCACTAAGTGTATGCTTTACTGAACAGATAGGTCTTTAATCTAGTTTTGAATTGGGAGAGTGTGTCTGAGCCTCGGACGTTATCAGGAAGGCTATTCCAGAGTTTAGGAGCTATAAATGAGAAGGCTCGACCTCCTTTACTCGACTTTGCTATTCTAGGTACTACCAGAAGCCCTGAGTTTTGAGATCTTAAAGAGCGAGTTGGATTGTAGCGAGACAGAAGATTGGTTAGATAAACAGGAGCTAGATTATTTAAAGCTTTATATGTAAGAAGCAATATTTTAAATTCAATACGAAACTTAACAGGCAGCCAGTGTAAGGAGGATAAAATTGGGGTGATGTGATCAAATTTTCTAGACCTGGTAAGAACTCTGGCAGCTGCATTTTGTACTAATTGAAGTTTGTTAATAGAGGATGCTGGGCAGCCAGCAAACAGTGCATTACAGTAGTCCAGCCTAGAAGTCATAAAAGCATGGACTAGCTTTTCTGCATCTGAGATGGATAGCATACTTCGTAACTTAGCTATATTTCTCAGATGAAAGAAAGCAGTTTTTGTGACATGGGAAATATGATTTTTAAAAGTTAAATTGCTGTCTAATATGACACCCAGATCTTTTATAGTAGAACTAACGCTAACTTTGTATCCCTCTAATTGTAGGTCGAGTTGTGAGATCTGCTGTGTACAGGATTTAGGCCCAATAAGTAATAATTCTGTTTTGTCTGAGTTTAAGAGAGGATAATTGTTGGTCATCCAGTCTTTAACATCTTTAATACACTCAGTTAGCTTGGACAGATTAGACGTCTCGTCAGGTTTAGTTGAAATATATAATTGAGTATCATCTGCATAGCAGTGAAAGCTGATCCCATGTCTTCTAATAATGTCTCCCAGGGGTAGCATGTATATTGTAAACAGTAAAGGGCCTAAAACTGATCCTTGAGGCACCCCGTATTTTACTGGGCTGATTTGTGAAGGCTGTCCATTTATATTTACAAACTGGTAACGGTCAGATAAGTATGACTTAAACCATTGTAGGGCATGTCCCTGGACACCTGTAGACTTTAAGCGATTAATAAGGATACCATGGTCAATGGTGTCAAATGCCGCACTAAGATCGAGTAGAACTAATAGCGAGATGCACCCTTGGTCAGCAGCTAAGAGTAAATCGTTGGTTATTTTCACTAATGCAGTTTCTGTACTGTGATGAGCTCTGAAACCTGACTGAAACACTTCAAAAACATTGTTGGTCTGCAGAAAGGAGCATAATTGAGCAGAAACATCTTTTTCTAGTATTTTAGATATAAATGGAAGGTTTGAAATAGGCCTATAATTAGCTAAGTTGCTGGGTTCCAGTTGTGGTTTCTTAATAATAGGTTTAATAACAGCTAACTTGTAAGGATTTGGAACATGGCCTAAAGATAAAGAAGAGTTGATAATGTTAAGAAGAGGTTCTCCTATAACAGGTAGCAATTCTTTCAGTAACTTTGTTGGAATTGGGTCCAATATACACGTAGCTGATTTAGAGCTATTTATAATTTTGTCTAGCTCTTCCTGTTCTATGATTTTAAAGCACTGTAGGTTATTTAGATTCAGAGACGTGTTTACTGGATCTGAAGTATAAGGCGGTGCAGAAAGTTTAATATCTCCTATTTTCTGTCTAAAGCCTTCTATTTTATCACTGAAAAAATTCATGAAGTCATCACTACTAATTTGCGGTGGAACGTTTTGTTCCAAAGATGACCGATTATTTGTTAATTTAGCGATGGTGTTAAATAAGAATCTAGGATTGTTATGATTATTTTCTATCAGTTTGCGGAGGTGCTCAGCCCTGGCAGATTTTAAAGCCCTCCTATAGCTGGACATACTGTCTTTGTATGCAATTCTAAAGACTTCTAAATTAGTTTTTTTCCATTTACGTTCCAGGGCACGGGTTGCTGTTTTGAGAGCGCGGGTATGACTATTATACCATGGTGTAGTTTTATTCTCTCTAGCCTTTTTTAGTTTGATGGGTGCCACAGTATTTAGAGTGCTAGTAAAGATGGCATCCATACTGTTGGTTACTACATCAAGGTCATTTGCGTTTGCGGGTGCATTTCGAAGTAGAGAAAGATCAGGTAAGTTATTTATAAATTCATCTTTAGTGGACGGAACAATAGTTCTACTAGGGCGATATATCGGAGCGGATCTGCTAATTTCAGGTAAAAACAGCTTATATAGTAAGAGGTAGTGGTCTGTAATATCATCACTTTGTGGTATAATGTCTACATTAGTGACCTCAATTCCATAAGACAGAATTAGATCTAGTGTATGCTTTAGGCGATGAGTTGGACCAATAACATTTTGCTTTATTCCTAGTGAGACCAGCAAGTCCGTAAACGCGGCCCTAATGTGTCGTTAGCGTCATCTATGTGGATGTTAAAGTCTCCTACAATTAGTATTTTATCAGTTTTAACTAGTAAGTCAGAGATAAAATCAGAAAACTCTTTTAGAAAATTGACATAGGGTCCTGGAGGTCTATATATGGTGATTAGAGCGAGAGATAACATAGGTTTTTGCATAGTGTTTGGAAGGACAACATTAAGCGCTAGTACTTCAAAGGAGCTAAACATAAGTCCGTTTCTCTGATTAACATTAAGAATATCACTAAAGATTGACGCGACTCCACCACCACGACCAGTTTGACGAGCCTCATGCTTATATAAGAATCCTGGAGGAGTTGCCTCATTTAAACTAATATAGTCATTTTGTTTCAGCCAGGTTTCAGTGAGACAGAGTGCATTAAGATTGTTATCTGTTATTATTTCATTTATGATAAGTGCTTTAGGTGCTAGTGACCTGATGTTTAGGAGACCAAGCTTCATGAAATTTGTATTTTCACTTTTTAGTGTTTTTTCTGGTTTAATTCTTAATAGATTATTTCTGGAGCACACAGTACGTTTGTTTCTTGATCTAATAATACGAGGAACAGACACAGTCTCTATGGGGTTAGCTAGGTATGCATTACTGTTATTTATGTGGGACGAATAGGAGTCTGTGTGGCTAAATTGTGAATTTTGTGAATTTTTACTTACTAGTCAGATAGAGCGAAGTGTTCTGGTGATGTTGTCCGACAGGAGTTCAGCTCCAGCTCGACTGGGGTGCAGCCCATCAGCGCGGAAAAGCCTAGGACGCTCCCAGAAAAGATTCCAGTTATTGGCAAAGAGCAATTTCTGTTCTTCACACCATGTTAATAGCCATTCATTCAGAGCAAAAAGTCTACTGAACCTTTCATTTCCTCGGCGGTAGGTAGGAAGCCGTCCAGAAACGATGATCTGCGTGGCGGGCGAAGTGCGTCGAACCGTCTCGATCAGGCTCCTGAAGTCCTTCTTCAGGATCTCCGTCTGCCGGAGCCCGGTGTCGTTCGTCCCCACGTGGAGGACGGCGGCACCGAGGCTCTCGGCAGCGCCCAGGATAGTAGGTATCTGTGCAGAAATATTCTTAACTCGGGCACCAGGGAAGCAGAAAGTGCGTACTTTGTTACCTTTGGATGAAGTGGAGCAGACGTGGCGGACGATTGAGTCGCCAATGATGGCAACATAGCGACCAGTCTCGCGGAGAGGGGCGAAGCGGTTCTCCGTGGGGATCTCGAACACCGGAGGAGGAGACGTTCTGCCCCGGGACCTGGCAAGCACCTTACGCGGCTGCACCCAGGGGCCGTGGTGGCCGGGTGTCGGCGTGAACGACGCCTGGGCGAACCGCGTCCTCGGTGCGCTGGGCCTGGACAGAGAAACACGCGGGGTTGAAGAAACTGGGAGATTGTCGTTGTATCGGACACTTACCTCAGACGAGCGAGTACGGGTTAAGAGCAGTGCCCTGATGCCCTCTCGCTTCGTCTCCAGCGAGCGAATCTGGGACTCCACCGCTTCCAGCTCCAGCTCCAGCGCCTCCATCGATGCCTCTCCTGCACTCAAGGACAGACACGCAAGCGACATTGTACAAGGTGAAGAGCAAAGCCAGAAAGTGAGAAAATAAGTGAGTGAAAGAGGTTGGTAGCTTTAGCTGACCAGCGGTGCTAGCAGGCTAAAGCTACAAACACCAAGCGGATGCTCGAGAGACAGAACGTTTAAAAGTAGATTTGTTTGTAAGAGTGTGTTAGGGGATTGTTCACCCCAAGTAGGAGAGATAAATATTTAGCGAATGAGGAGGTATTTTATGATAAAAATGTAAATTGCGAATCTAAACTCCAAACAAACGCAGCGAACTCCAAACAAACGCAGCGAAGCTACCGTCCAGTGACAGTGACGTCACTCGAGAAAATATGGCCACATAACAACCTTAAACATCCCCCCACTTCTCCTACCAAATCTGACATAAAGTTGAAGTCAGAATTATTAGCCCCCCTGAATTATTAGCCCTCCTGTTTATTTTTTTCCTCAATTTCTGTTTAACGCAGAGAAGATTTTTTCAACACATTTCCAAACATAATAGTTTTAAGAACTCATTTCTAATAACTGATTTATTTTATCTTTGCCATGATGACAGTAAATTATATTTTACTAGATGTTTTTCAAGACATTTCTATACAGCTTAGTGACAGTTAAAGGATTAACTAGATTAATTAGATTAACTAGGCAGATTAGGGTAGTTAGGCAAGTTATTGTATGATGATTTTGCTCTGTAGATTATAGAGAAAAATAAATAACTTAAAGGGGCTAATAAAATTGAAAAACTGCTTTTATTTTAGCCAAAATAAAAAAATAAGACTTTCTCCAGAAGAAAAAATATTATCAGACATACTGTGAAAAATTCCTTGCTCTGTTAATCATCATTTGGGAAATATTTTAAAAATAAAATTTAAAGGGGGCCTAATAATTCTGACATCAACTGTATTTGATGTTGTATTGGTGCACCCTAATACATTTCAAACCACTTTCAGTGCTTTTAGTATGACAAAAGTCAGGTCTGTTTAAGTAGTCTAAATGCACCGATTATGCGTTTTTGGACTATGCTTAACATCTGGTTCTAAACCCAACTTTTAACCCTTTATATGGCACTCATTTAAATAACCATCAGAAAAACAGAGTGTTCCTGGGGGTTATTACAAGACTTTTTTGACTTGTGTCAAAATGAAGTTTCCTTATATGGATTTTCACCTGATAAAAGGTGAAAGATAAGGGTGAATATAAAGGAACTTTTTATGAGTCTGTTTATCCATCTATCGATCCATCCATTCTTTTTCAATTTTGTAATTGTACATTTAATTTTTTTTTTTGTTTTTAGACCTGCACCATTCCTCAATAAGCCATCTGAATTGCTGTATCATTCCTGCATGTGATGTGTGTTTTACTGTGTAAGAATAAATATTACTTTTGGTGTTCATTTACAGAATGACCCAATTCTAATGATGGTTTAATTAAAGCACTACAACTCTTGTGCTCCTCCAATAACTTTCTTCCAATAAACAACACATTTGCTGATAAGACACATATTGCATCCAGTTGAACAAACAATATGACAAACTGGCTGTCAGCATATAGATTTTATCTTACGTAGCCTATTTAGTGGGTAGTTGATACATTAGCACTGACTGACTTTTTTCAATACACTACTTACTGTGACTGCAAACATTTTACATATTTTGTTTTTGCAAGATAGCTGTCGGTAATGCAAGCTTTTTATAGACTTTCAAAATGCTTACAGTTATTTTTAAACTATGGCTCCGTTTCTCAAAACTCTACAAAACCACAAAACAGACACAGCATGCAAACATTTCACATAACTTGCAAAAGCAAATACTTTTCAAATCTGTTCTACACACAAACACATGTTTAGCAATACAAGCTAAACAGATGCGAATAAAACACTACCCTCATATGTATTTGCTTGTTCAGAGTACAGTGTAGTGCAAAGGAGTCTGTCAAAACACTGATACACAGGTTACATTTTTATACAAAAGACCACTGTATATTCAGCACCATATTTGTTTGCATTAGTATTATGCTCACTATAAACAGAAATGTGTGTGAGTGGGCAGAAGGGTATTTTATTCTCAAAACAGTATTTTCATAGCATTTCACAAGGAAGCAACAGGAAAAAATTAACAAATACATTTGAATAATGTAAACAAATAGGTTTTTACTGTAATGTAAAGTAAATTTTCATTTATTGATTCAAGTTCCTTCAGCTTAGTCTCTATTTCAGAAGTCACCAAAGCGGAATGAACTGCCTAGTATTCCAGCATAGGTTTTATGCAGCAGATGCCCTTCCAGCTGCAACCCAGTACTAGGAAACCCCCATAAACTCTCCATTCACACACACACTAATACTCTACAGCCAATTTTAGTTTATTCAATTCACCTCTATCGTATGTCTTTGGACTGTGGGGGAAACCAGAGCACCCAGAAAAAACCCCTGTGAATACAGGAAGAACATGCAAATTCCAAACAGAAATGCCAACTAGCCCAGCCGGGATTTGAACCAGTGACCTTCTTGCTGTGAGGTGACAGGGCTAACCACTGAGCCACCCTGACTCCCTGTGCTTGCATCAGTAATGTGTTTAATGTTTAGAGTTTTGCAAATAGTTTTGGCAGACGTGTGCTATATCTGAATATCCTTTTTACAAATGTTATTTTAACAATTACATAATGGTTTATTTAGAAATTTACACCAATATGATTTCAATGTGGATGCCATATTTTGGTCAGACACAACATCATGTGGCATACAAACTCACAGTGTATTCTCTAGCTGTTGAGTGTACATTGGTTGTACACTCGTTATTGCAAACATTTTATTTATGGAGAAAATGACAAAGTATGCAGTGTTTGGGTGTTCTGAGTTTGTCTGAGATAATTAGTCTATCGAAATGTGTATATCCCATACAGAGTATGAAGCAATGACTGTAAAAAATATGGATGACGTGACAGCACCTTTTCCATTAAACGTTTTGAATGCAAAACGCCTCATGACGAGCACAAACTGTCACAAAAAAACTGCTGAAATTGGAGCCTGGGCATGCGCATAATCTACAAGTTAGACTAAGCTATGATATGATATGATATCTATGATTGAAAAAAAAAAACTTGCGTGAACTCAAAAAAAATAAAAAGTCGCAATATGTGAACGGCCCCTAAAATGCCATCGTCATTTGCAATCTTCAGCAGTTGATCTTCTTGCACTGACATGGTGGATTCACCTGATTTGTTGACAATAGGGTTGCGGGTCCATTCCTCGGCAGTTTGCAAGTCCTTCACTGGGCCTTTTCCCCTTCGCAATAAACTTTCCAAAGACGTCTATTTCTTACTCAATTTGCTGCTTGTGTGTTAAATTCGGGCATTTAAGTGACCGAGATGTAAGGGAGAGAAAACAGTCATTTTTCAAAATAAAGATTTTTCTAAATAAAATATCATTCAGACTCGGATAATAAATGAAAATGAAATAATTCGTGTTTTCTTGTGCGGCCCGGCACTAATTGATCCACGGACCGGTACTGGTTCATGGCCCGGTGGCTGAGGACCACTGAAATACACTATTTAAGTGTATGAGACATCTAAAGCTTACAGTAGGATCACTAGCACTATTAGCATTTAAAAACAATAGAAACTGTATAACAACCAGATAATTGGTTTATATATGCTTAATGGTATAGCACATAATCCACTCACGGTAACCTATGAATATGCCTTTACAGATAAATTTGTCCTGTTGTAAAGCTTGACAATACTGTAGCTAATACTTATTCAAATTAAAGCTAACCCTAAAAGTATAATTATTTTAGCCATGTTTTTATAAGAAAAGATGCTTGTCTTGCTTGAATAATAAAAAAAAAGTCCAGCCATGCAGCGTTAATTGTAAATGTAATTGAAAATGTAGGTTATAAAGGAGGAGGCTTATAAAAAGTAATTGGCTGCTCACATGAGTGCAGAACTTTCGAATACTTAGAAGTCCTCCATGAACCTTTAATTAAATTTTACTCTTCTGTCATTTAGCATCATAAAGAGGTCAACTTCAGCATCATGACTGCCTCTGGACTCAACATCACATTAAGCATCCCACATTTTCTGATGGCCACGGTAAGATCTCTGAAATGTGACTTTGCATTGAAGTTATTTTGACATGCTATGCTCAAGGACCAGCAGTCTTTGACCTATTATTTTTAATATGACATAGCTGAAAGTAATTTATTTTTAGCATGGTAAATCTAAATTTCAAGCAGTTACTCATGTCCTTAATGTCATATTAATTTTCAGAAAAGATTCTACAGCTTTTGTGATTTTTAATAACCAAGAAACATTTCTTTTTACATTTGGAAAACAACTTTTTCAGACTACTTGATGAATGTTAAGTAAATATAAATAGTCTTTATTTAGAGTAAATACATACATTCATTCATTCAGTTGTTTTTTTTTTTTTTTTTTTGGCTTAGTCCCTTTATTAATCAGGGGTCGCCCTACACAATCTCACGGCAGTTCATAAGTTTTTGATTTAGTGACTAATTCGTATGAATTCGTACGATCTTATTCATACATTTTCGTACGATTTGCTCATCCCCCAATGACGGTTGGGTTTAGGAGTGGGGTTAGGCACCATGCCTCCTTTTTAAAATCGTACAATTTCGTACGACTGAACTCATACGAATTCGTACGAATTAGCCACTAAACTGACAAAACGTAAAATACTTATGTTTTCTCGTGAGATCTGGGTCGCCACAGCGGAATGAATCACCAACTTATCCAGCATATGTTTTGTGCAGCGGATGCCCTGCAACCCATCACTGGGTATCACCCATACACTCTCATTCACACAGATATGGACAATTTAGCCAACCCAATTCACCTATAGTGCATCTCTATGGACTGTAGGGGGAAACCAGAGCTACCGAAGGAAAACCCTCGCCAACACGGGGAAAACATGCAAACTCCACACAGAAATGACAACTGCTGGTAAAATATATGCCAGAGTAATTGGCAGTTAATTTCGCTGTGGCAAATCATAAGAAAAAAAAGGCAGGAAATAAGCCAAAGGAAAGTAAATAAGTTTTTCAGTTGGTAGTGAACATGTGCAGCAACAATCAATGAAGAACACATTAACAGTGTGGAGTGATTCGTGTAGCATTAGTGTAGTCTAAGGCTGTGTCCAAAATTGCATACTTCCATACTATCTAATACGTTAAAAACAGTTTGCGAGCCGAGTATTATGTCCAAATTCAATGAATTTGAAAAACAATATGACCTACTACTTCCGCCAAGATTCTGAGATCCACTTCTCTACCTGTGTTGTGTAAAGATGTGGCAACAGAGGTAAAATTCCAAATGCAGTTTATTATGAAAAAAGGATGGTCAAACAGACAGGGTGAACCAGGAGCAAACAACAATTTTGAAATTGAAATTTTGTCATACAGCGCTGCAAAAAGGGACGAGATTAAACAAGATGATTAGACATAAAAAAAAAAGAGCGATTGGTCCATATTTTTAATTTCTGTGCAGAGAGGTCATGTTTTCAGCTTGGATTGGTCTCATGCAGTCACGTGATGCAATTTCGCAGGTCAGAGTTTACCATAGACTTCCATTCATATGCATGCAAATGTGGATGACCAGAAATGCAAGCTTTTGAATTTAGTTATGAGATACTGATTGACTGACTGACTGACTGACTGACTGATTGATTGATTGATTGATTGATTGATTGATTGATTGATCGATTGATTGATTAACTTTACATGCTCAAACTCTAGTGTGACTGTGTTATAAGTCTTTACTCTTATTTCCATTAGCTTTTTTCTTCAACACAAAAGTTGTCGCATTCATTAAATAACCTTTACCTTAATGCATTTTATGCTATTATTTCACTTTGCGTCAGAGGATGACTCAAATAAATGAAAGCAAATCTCCTCTATCATTTTTATTTTTCAGTATTGAGTATTTTTAATACTCATTTAAATCAGTAAAATGGTTAATCAATATTTGTACTTTCTTTTTTCGCACTAAATAACTTACATTTCATTTTTGAGTTATTTAAATTATCCGTAGTGTATGTGTGTGATTGAGTGTGTATGGATTTTTCCTGGTGATGGGTTGCAGCTGGAAGGGCATCCACTGCGTAAAACATATGCTGGATAGTTGCCGGTTCATTTCGATGTGGCGACCCCAGAATAATAAAGGGACTGAGGCAAAAATAAAATGAATGAATGAATATCCCTTTATTCATGGGAAAAATGCATGCAGTAAACGTACATCAAAGCATAAACATTACCTCAGCTGTAATTTTTCATATTTTAAAGTAAATTATTTTGATGAAAAAAAAAAAGTCTTTCATTTCTAGATGATAACTCTGAAATCTAAGGTTGATTTGTCTTGTACTATAGTGAATGGGGTGTTGTTTGGCCATTATTGCTTACCTGGATTAAAGCTTAGAGTGTAATAGTTGTTGGATTGGGATTCTTCCGGGACAGGATCCAGAGGTTTTAGCTGTTATTACTATTGCTCTTTCTCCATCAGCCATCTGCTCTGGAGTAAATTTGGGCAGCCCCGAACTGATGACTATGGACTCAGAGGTCGAACTCTTCAAGTTGCTTTCTGAATTGCTGCTGTCGTCTGATATGAGTCTCCTGTGCAAATGAGAGAAGTGCATGCTGGGGGTGTCCCATCTCTCTTTGTCAGGGCTTTGCCATGCATTGTCACTGACCCGCACGGAGCAGACACCTCACCGTGCCTGTCATGCCGGGCATTATAATGAGCTCCTGCCCTTCTGCTCCCCTGTCATTTCCACCCCCTTCCCTCCACGCTCTTGCCTGAGAGAAATCAAACACACAGAGTCACCAGAAAATGTTCTGGGAAAGTGAGTCCGACCATATAAATATAGTTCCTAACTAGGTTTTTCTGGTAAAGAAACTGCTTATTTACTGTAACCTGTTTTGGAGATGTGTTTTGCTGGACCAGCATGCTGAAGAAGTTTTGAAAAGAGATTTTATTGCATGTGAAAAGAAGTTAATGTGTTGAATAAACTCTTGAGGATTTAATCACTTTAATGTACAATATTTGTAGCTATATGCAATTTATACTATATTGCAGCTGGAAGGGCATCCGCTGCGTAAAACTTGTGCTGGATAAGTTGGCGGTTTATTCCGCTGTGTCGACCCCAGATTTATAAAGGGAAGGGATGAATAATTATTTCAGGGATGAATGAATATTTGAGAAAGGGTATGAATGAATATTTAACAGCTAATTATTAATTACATTAAGATTTGTCTTATGTGTATTTTGTTAGGGTGGCATGGTGGCCAAGTGGTTAGCACTTTTGCCTCACAGCAAGAAGGTTGCTGGTTTGAGTCCCGGCTGGGTCAGTTGGCATTTCTGTGTGTGGTTTGCATGCTCTCCCTGTGTTGGCGTGAGTTTCCTCCGGGTGCTCCGGTTTCCCCCACAGTCCAAAGACATGCAGTAAAAATGAATGTGAGGCCGTATGGGTGTTTCCCAGTACTGGGTTGCAGCTGGAAGGGCATCTGCTGCGTAAAACATATGACGGTATAGTTTACGGTTCATCCCGCTGTGGTGACCCCTGATAAATAATCAACTAAACAGAAAGAGAATGAATGTATTTTTTTATTGAGAGGAAATTTCACAGCGCATATTTATGTAATAAGCTAAACATCCATATAGTGTTTAGATGGACATTTTATCAAGACCTGTTATCAGAAAATTTCCTGAAAAGTGTTTCAGCTTTCTTTTAATTACTTTATAATCAAGGAATAAAAAAGATTATAAGTTATAATAATTTTGAAGGGCAATTAATTTAGCTATTATAAATATCATAAAATATATCCAGAGGGCGCATGCACAGCAATTATACATCATATTAAGGCATGGCTGATGATATCTATTGATAACCTTTCCATTCATACATTTGATTCAGCAAGTGACTTGTTTTTTTTTTAATACTACTACTACTACTATTAATAATAATAATGATAATAATAATAATAATAATAATAATAATAATAATAATAATAATAATAATAATTCCTTACATTTATATAACGATTTTCTGGGCACATTGTGCTTTACACATTTTTGGGGGAATCTCCTCATCCACCACCAGTAGGCAGCATCCACCTGGATGACATGACGGCAGCCATATTGCGCCAGACTGCACACTACATACCAGCTGATTGGTGGAGAGGAGTCATGATGCCAATTATAATGGATGAGGGATGGCCCTGATGGACAGATCCAGTGGGCAAATTTGGCCAGGAAGCCGGGGTTAAACCCCTACTCTTTTTCGAAAGACATCCTGGAATTTATACTGACCACAGAGTCAGGACCCGGGTTTAACATCTCATCCGAAAGATGGCGCTCACTGAGCAGTATAGTATATATATACTGGGGCATTAGGATCCACACAGAACACAGGTTGAGAATGCTTGCTCTCACTAACACCACTTCCGGCAGCAACCTAGATTTTTTTATTTGTAAAATCTTTGCTAGCAGTTTCTAGAGTTATACTGTACAATAATCACCATAAATGTCTACCATTTTCTTATTCAATGGTGTTGCAAAAAGAGAATGAGTGTTTTGTTTACTGTTTTGTTTTGCCGTAAAATAATCTGGATATTTATTTATTTACATTCTCTGTATCACATTGTCAGTTTTGTGCTGTATGTGATTTATGTTGTATCTGGTGTCAGCCAAGATGATCTACTTTCCATCTGATATTAATATGGTCTCTTATGACCTGTTACAATTTCATTACTCTTATTTGGTCATACATTAGACCTTAATGTACACTTACAGTAGCCATGAATGTGCCATTAGAGAGATCTACTTGTTCTATTCAACAAAACAGAGAGAAATTCTTAGCTGCAATGAATAAAAAGGTCCAGCCTTGCAGATTTAATTGTAAATGCAATTGAAAATGTAGGTTGCACAGGAGGAGACTTACAGGAAGTAATTGGCTGCTCGTATGAGTGCAGAACTTTCAAAGTCCTCCATGAACCTTTAATTAAATTTTACTCTGCTTTCATTTAGCGTCATAAAGAGGTCAGCTTCAGCATCATGACTACCTCTGGACTCAACAGACCTCATTTACACTGGATATTAAACTTCCCACATTTCTGATGGCCATGGTGAGTTCTCAGAGATGGCTTTTAAAAGACTAAAGATCTTCTGACATGCTTCATCTAGGGGACCAATAGTCTTTGACAAGTAAATATTTATCCTTTATATTAACCTGACTAAAACTATTAAAAAGTCCATGTATTTTGGCACAACACAGCAAAGTATGAATACTTAGTGTGCTTTACAAAACATTCGATAACAATCACGTTAAGTCAGAAATGATATTAGGTAGAATTATATGGTGGTTTTAATGCATCGGACAATGAGCAATTACAGTAGGAATACAATCTGGTCTAATCTATATTTGACTCAGAAGTCAGGAGAGTATATATACATTATATATATATATATATATATATATATATATATATATATATATATATATATATATATATATATATATATATATATATATACAGTACATATAGAAAATTGGCTGCTTTAAAATCAGTTTGGAATGTTTGCCTTGAATCAGCACTCACTTTTGGGGATTTACACCTACCTAATTTTAAATAGTAACAGTTCTTGACCCAAACACAAATTAAGTATCACTGGAAAGAAGACACTTTGGGCTTTACTGTGGTAAAAGCAGAAGTTTCATGCTCAAAAATATAAAAAGTTATACATTATGAAGTCATGAGAAAAAATTATTATTGTGTTCAATGTTTGTTTTCCATATAAAAACACAGGAAAACATTAATGAAATGTCCTAGAAAAAATATAACTTGAAAGCTAAGTGTTTCATGAGTTTATATTTAAAATTTGACAAAGATAGCTTGCAAAATGAGATTTCTGTAAAAAGTTTTCTGAGGCTATATCGGTGTGCTTCTTTCCCTCACTGTCAAAGGCATTTTCTTAAAAATGACCTTCCCAAACTAAAACAATAACAGTTGCTGAATAATTTGGTCTACATTCACAGTTCATGTATCTTTGGAAAGAAGACACTTTGGAGTTTATAGTTCTCAAAATGAAAAAGTTATAGATGTTTAAGTAATGTGAAAAAATTGCACCGCATTAAACATTTTATTATTTCATAAACAAATATAAGTTAGTCCTGGAGCAATACAGAAAAGCAATTGGTCAAAAGCCACACATTCCCTGAGTATATGGGTAACACTTTATAATAACTACATACTATGAATCATTTACTAAGCATGAGCATCTAGTAAATTCATTATTTGTAAACAATTAAGTCTACACTGATAAACGTTAGTAAGCAGTTTATAACTGCAGATACAAATGCTCTATTCTTGACTTATAACCACATTTATAATGTGCTTAATAACTGTACTTTCATAATTTGTTAATGATTTGTTTTTCATTAATATATTCAGCATTGCGTTAAATATTGCATTAAATATTAAGTATGGTCGCCCACTGAAGCTAAGCAGGGCTGTGCCCGGTTAGTACCTGGATGGGAGACCACATGGGAAAGCTAGGTTGCTGCCGGAAGTGGTGTTAGTGACGCCAGCAGGGGGCGCCCAATCTGCCGTCTGTGTGGGTTCTGATGCCCCAGTATAGTGAAGGGGACTCTATACTGCTCAGTAAGTACCATCTTTTGGATGAGATGTTAAACTGAGGTCCCGACTCTCTGTGGTCATTAAAAATCCAGGGTGTCCTACGAAAAAGTGTATGGGTTTAACCCCCTCATCCTGGCCAAATCTGCCCAGTGACCTCTGTCCATCATGGCCTCCTAATCATCCCCATATCATAATTGGCTTAATCACTCTGTCTCCTCTCCTAATTTTATTTTAGATAAGGTTGCAAAGATTTATTTTTCATTTGAAGTAGTTTCATTTGTGTATCTTCAAATGAATAGAAATTAATAAAGTCGTGTATGTTCTTTTTTCCTGTTGAGAATTTAACTGAGCCTTTAATTGTCATTTATAAGGGATTCATGAAGCATAAATAGTCCTCACTTTAGATTAGGTCACAAAACTGGATGAAGTTGAGTTAATGAAGCATTTAATAACACATAATTTAACTATTACTATATGCCTAAATAATAAGATATATGAACGTTAATTTGAATAGTTTATTAATCATTAACTAACTCATTCTAAATGATCTTAACTATGCTTAACTGGTTTGTAAATAATGCATTACTTAATTTAGTAATGAAAAATAAATCATTAACAAAGTATGAACGTACAGTTATTAAACACATTATACATGTGGTTATAAATCAAGAATAAAGCTTTTGAAGCTGCTTATAAACTGCTTACTAACGTTTATTAATGTAGAGTTAATGCTTAACAGATAATGAATTCACTATCTGCTAATGCTTAATAAATGGTTCATAGTGTGTAGTTATTATAAAGTGTTACCAGTATATGTTTTGAATTTGATGCCAATATCATGCTAAATGACATTTCTGGAATTTTTTTCTGAGACAGTTCTCCCTCTCCTTGTTTGTGGAGAAGCAGTCTGATGACCACACATATACTGAAGGTTTCTGACAACTACTTTAGTCTTTTCACATACCTCTTATTTTTTAATTGTAAAGTAATAGACAGAAACATATAATATGAGTGATACATTTGAGCACAAGAAGTAGATTGTGTGAAATACGGCCAGCGCATATGCAACAAAAAAAGAGTTGTAGTTTTGCCCACTCACTGACTACATTTACATGGACACCAATAATTAGATTTTAATGCAAATAAGACAATACTCTGATTAAGAGTTAACCATGTAAACAGCGATTTTTGATTAATTTAATCCAATTAAGCTCATAATCAAACTAAAGAGAAATCAAATTAAGACGTGGAGTATGCCGATTTTAGTTGCATTATTGAAGTGCAGTACAGACATGTAAACACCTTAAGCGAATTATTACGTCATGTAGGACTTTTTGCCGCGTTTTGCAACAGGATAGTCCACACACACACGCACGCACACATGCATGCACGCGCACACACACACACACACGGCTGTATGACACTCTGCACCTACCCAGTCAGTGTAGACCACAGACACTTGTATCGTGAAATGCTGAGTTTTTTTTTCTTCCATTCAGCATGTGGTATGAACTTACATTAAAACAACTCTTCTAGCAGTTCATAGTTGCATCCATTATCTCGTTTGTCATGGAGGGCGTACATGAAATATTTAAAAATGAAAGTGAAATGGCCAAACTGCACTTAAAGTCTACAAAGTAAAAATGAAACACCCGAAATTGCATGAAACTCCGGACGAAATGAGGATAGCATGGTGACGCAATGATGTTAATCGAATTATGTGCTATACGTTTATTTCACGCGGTCGCCATTTTAAAGAACCAAAGCGAGGCTGCGGTGGGAAGAAACCCGAAAGTATAGGACCAGCACTGTAAACATTGCAGTAACATGATGTGGACTATAAACCTCCAGCTGTTGCCATGATTTCAAAATGCATAAATGGTGTAAACATCACTTTAATATCATTCAGTTCAGTTAAATTTAAACAATTAAAAGCAATTTAGCATCAAACAACATCACAATCTCTTTAAGAGTAATATGCTCAAGTGTCCTCCTAGGCTTCAGTTCATGGCACCAGTTAAACACCGTGGGGACACTTTCCTGCTTCAGCCTATGTAACCCGGTGATCTATAAAACACTGCAGTTCTCTGTAGCACACCCTCGTGTTGTCTGTAATAGTGTTGTCCCGGTACTGAAGCTTTAAAAACGTCAATTTCCCGCTGACAATCAAACGCTGCTGAGCGCGTTTATAAACAGCGCTGATATACCATAGTATTCACCAGTCCTCATCAGTTTACCGCTCTTCACCCAGTGCAAACACAGATACACGGACACTGGAGCACGAAGCAGCTGTGAAGATCAGTCGAGTTATCAAGCATCGCTCGTCTGTGTTTGTGCTCGGTAAACAGCGAACTCATGACCTTCCAGGCCAATCACAATCATTTCTGTTGAGCATGTGAACACAATGGCAAATCTGCGCTGTTTTAAGAAAGCCACCAACAGTGACTTAAATGTTAACGGGAAATTGACGGTTTTTCTTTAAACCGTGACTCAGTACCGTGACAAATCTAATATAGTGAAAAAATGCGTTCATTAACTCGAGTTTGATAAATAGCATCTAAAACGTGTGTTTGGGAAAGAAAACGTTATCTAACTTGTGCCATTTTGCTTAACTTGCTCTTGTAAGACTTTTTTTGTTGCATATGCACTGCCTTTATGTCACACAATGCAGGCTACTTGCAGTTTTTGCAAAATAGGTGAATTAATGTAGTTCCAATGAGCCTAGGTTATTTACATTTTTTTTTATGTTACTCCACTGAAAAGATGTTCAAGCACTTTCCATGACTATGTTTACATGGACATCAGTAATCAAATTATTTGCTTTAATCTAATTAAGACAATAATAAGACTAAGGTGTTTACATGAGTTGCTTTTTGAGTGTCACTTTCATGATCCCGTTTTACATGTTATAGACTGATTTCACGCGGCAGCCATTTTTAAAAGCGAAATTGAGGCTGTGGTGGGAAGAAACCCGAAAGTATCGTTGGGAGTTACATAGGAACGTTGTTTAGCTGGCTGTATATCTTATTAGCAAAGAGAAAGTGACACAAAGGTCCGTTCTGAGTGAATGGTGAAAATAAAAAGGAATATTAGAGTTGTTGTTGTTTTGCCTTTATCACTGACAGAAAGTGCTTGAACATCTTTTCATAGGAGTTTGCTGTTGGCTGCTGCTTGAAATCCACTCCACATGCATGTAATTTATCTATAAAACTACAGTAATGCCACTATAGGTTTGATTGTTATCTAATGCTTTGTAATGATACAAAACTTGTGTCATGAACACAGAGCAACTGCTTTTCCCTCTAAATTCAGACAAAAATCATGATTCTTCAAACCACAATCACATGCCTAACTAATACAGATAAATATAAACAAACCCATGATACATGCATATTTATTTTCAGGGGACCATCAAGTTTCACAAACCCTACAAAACGAAGGGGGAAAAAAGCTCTGTGCTGTCGTGATGATGCTTGGAGAGGAAAGCCTGTCATACGTGGCTCTTGAGGACAGATAAGATGAGCTGGAGGTTACAGAGATGCTGACATTTCCTTAATGCAGCTCACCTCTTCTTTTATAATTGGCTGCTGTTGATAAGATCCTGGTGGCAGCGGTGCTCAGGCTGTGATAATGACAGCTTCGGAGCATCAGTCGATAGATTAGGTCCACTACACAGCCGTAGCCAGATTCCTCTTCAATGCATGCCAACACTCCGTAATAACGCTCTGACATCCATCTCACTGAGTGTTACAGTATAGACACATGCGTCATTGCTGTCTGCGTGTCTCACTTTAGCCAAATGCATTTCCTTCACATTGTCAGAAATCCTGTATGACCCTATGAGTCATAGGCCATGGAAAAATTTTAAATAGTGTTTTGAAAATGTATTTTAGTAAAATTCTGTTTTGGGGAATAACAGTGGATGTGATGAAGTTTCAGAAGGTTGTTTTCACACCTCTAGTTTGATAAAAGTCAGTAAAGTAGATGAGTCCAGCTTTGTTTAGGTGGGAGTGGTGAGTGGCGAAGTTTTATTACGTGTACGTGCTGATTTTCACAGAGGCAACACAGATACAGACACAGGTGAGATAGACAGTGACTACATGGACATCACTAATTGAATTGTTTGCCTTAATGTGAATATGAAAATAATATGATTAAAGTGTTTACATGAGTTGCTTTTTGGATGTTTTCATGATCCCCTTTTACATGTTATAGTGGTAGAAACATTCTAAAGGCACCAGGCATTCTAAAGGCAACAGATAAAACAAATGAATGAATGAATGAATTTATTTATTTATTTATTTACTACTTTTATTTTATTTTATTAAAAACATTCAGAGCAAAAACAGACCACCTCCTTTATTTTTTTAAACAATTTAACACATTTGATTTTTAAACAATTGTACTGGTTGTAACTTTCTTGATATTAACATAAAAAATGTAAATAACAACCTAGGCTCATTGAAACTACATTAATGCACCTATATGTTTGTTTGTTTGTTTGTTTGTTTGTTTGTTTGTTTGTTTGTTTGTTTGTTTGTTTGTTTGTTTGTTGCAAAAACTGCTACAATGTGTTGCTTACAATTTTCTGTACATTTCAGATTACATACATATTGTGAATATTTACATATTCACAAGAAAGCATGTTGTTTGTTGTATGTGCTTCACCTGATTAGACCTAATAAATAAATTATATTCATAAATTAATAAGATGTTATTAAAATTAAACATCAAATATTAACATTTAGGGTGGCATGGTGGCTAAGTGGTTCGCACTGTCACCTCACAGCAAGAAGGTCACTGGTTCAAACCCAGCTGGGCTAATTTGCATTTATGTGTGGATTTTGCATGTTCTCCCAGTGTTCGCGTGGGTTTCCTCCAGCTGCTCCAGTTTCCCCCACAGTCCAAAGACCTGCACTATACAGTTGGTGTGATGTGTAGTCATAAACAGGCAAATGGTCAGTTACGGCGGCAAGCAACGTAAACAAACAGACAAAGCAACAGTCAAACAAAGCAAGGCGCAAGAGAAACAAGTTCACCAAACAGTTTAAAAGACTTTAAAAGCCCAGATGTGTGTGTGTGTGTGCTCTCTATATAGTCCTTGAATCGGTCCATGAATAGCTTCAGTGCAATCAGTGGAAAACAGGAACCGATGTGTGTGAGGTGCATGCTGGGAGTTGAAGTTCTTTATTATGGTGTGGGTGTGTGTGTGATTCTCCAGCGATCTGCAAGGATTATATTGCTGAAGACTGTGACAATAGGTGAATTGGTTAAACTAAATTGGTAGTATGTGTGGGGAAGTGGGAGTGTATTAGTGTTCCCAGTACTGGTTTGCGGCTGGAAGGGTATCCGCTGTGTAAAATATATGCTGGAATAGTTGGTGGTTCATTCCGCTGTGGTGACCCCTGATAAATAAGGGCCTAAGCTAAAGGAAATTTAATGAATAGATGAAGAGTTCAGATGCTTAAGGCTATTTCTGCCAAAAAATAGATAATGACATTGAGTGATTGATTTAGGCACGTAGTACATGTTCAACAAATAGTTTTGTTTGAAATCCTCTAAATCTCAGTGTCAGCCCATTCAGAAATAGCATTTTGTTTGCAAAAGCAGCTAAACGCCATTTGCCTTTGACAGCAATAGCCGCTATATCCAGAGAACCAATCAGAGCCGCCAATCGAATCATATGTTTTCAATGTAGCAGCGCGCTGATATGCCGGCTTTTATAAGAAGAGCGTTTTATTCCGCTTTTGATTTCAAAGTTGGTGTTTGATGAACTGCATGAGCCTGTCCAACTGTCGGTAAATGGCAAATGAAAACGTCCCATACCTCAAAACTCTGCATTATAAGAAAAAGAAAACACAATGTACAGTCGGAAATCTAACATGCATTCATAACGTTTGTTTGCGCAGTGGCGCTACTATTTTGAATGATTTACTATAGCTACAGTACAATAAACAGCAACTCCATTTCACAAAAGACGAAGTTAGGATGCAGTTCTTTTATCCCGCAAGGATGATATGAGGATAAACAAGAGACGAAAAAGAGACCAAGATCTTGAGTATAGTGAGGATGAATAAATGACAGCTTCTGAGAGACATCCTCTTTTTTGCACAGTAGGCTTACCTTGTGTTTTGTACCTATGATTTAAAAGATGAATATAATGAATAAAATTGTACATTATGTATATTACTTCAATAAATTATATTATTATTTTTTTTTTTAGTAATGGACAATGCACAGATATTGATGTTTCACAATATTTTTACACTGCATTATTTGAATCTAACAAGCTTGTTTACATTGTTCTACTTACATTAAATCCAAATCCCAAATATCAGAAA
This sequence comes from Danio aesculapii, assembly GCF_903798145.1. Lineage (NCBI taxonomy): Eukaryota > Metazoa > Chordata > Actinopteri > Cypriniformes > Danionidae > Danio > Danio aesculapii. The sequence continues at coordinate 24,853,731 of NC_079448.1, forward strand.
TGACAAAAGATTAAGATTTAATTAGTCAATTTTAATGTTATTGATTAATGCACTTGACAGATTTCATTCATTCAATTTCCTTCTGCTTAGTCCTTGGTTTATCAGAGGTTACCACCGCGGAATGAACCGCCACTTACTTGACAGATGTATTTTTAATTTTAGGTGGTTTGTCTAATGTGATTTATGCTTGGTAAAATAATCTCTAATTGCACCTTTAGTGATTTTCAACTAATTACAATGTCTTGTCACAATAAGTGGATTTAGAGGGTTTTGCATAAAAAGCAGATGTGGATTTAGCAGGTTTTGACGCTAAAGAAAATCTACCTAGTTAAAAACCAAAGAATTGTCTAGTGACATTTTTGAAAAAAAAAAAGGTATTTTATTTACTAGCTATTAACCTTATCATTCCATATAAAATGAAACTTTTGAACCTAATCAGAGGAGCTGAGGACTGAAAATGCTCATTTACAAGAAAAGAGGTCTGATGGATTTAGAGGGTTTTGCATCTGAACTATTTAAGTATTAACAATAAATATTAATTAAAATATGAATTAAAAATTAATTTGCTAAAGAAATAAATTTCATTTTTTACTTGACTTTGAGTTTTTTGACTTTGACTTTGTTTTTTTCACACAGATGTGGAATAAATGAAATTATATATTTATAGGCACCAAACCTACATGATTCAGATAAACAACTTACTGCATAATATGCATAACCCGATATTCAAAATCATACATTTTACATATAAATCAAACTAAACGATAATAAACCATTTATTTTGTTTGCTGAACTGCATACTCATGCCCACACAGTTGTGGGACTGGATGCAACACATAGCACTATATTGTATCAGTATTACTGTAATGGTCTATATACTATTGAATTCACAGTAAAACTACCTACTGTAGGTCTCCAAACAGAGTCAATTTCTAACTTTCTTGCACTTTAGAACTTTTTAAGGCTAGAATAAACAAAGAAATATGATGCTGACATTGTGTTTGCTTTTGAAACCCAATATTACTTTAATCTTGACATTTGAGTAATTCTGCAACATCAAACAGAGGAGCATGTGACTGTGTGTGACATGTCACTTGAAAAAGAGAGAGAATAGATTAAAGACAATCTGATTTTTTTACCCATTTTTTTTTTTATTAAGAAGGATGTCAAGTTTCCTCCAAGCAGCGCTTGCACTAATACATCTTCCCTTCCTGTGTAATGAGAGATTCTTGTTTTAAATGTTAAATGGATCTGCTTGTCATTCTGTTACACCTGCTTGTCTTACACCTGCTGTTTGATAGACATTACACAAAGTTTCCCTTTTCAAAGAGGAAGCAGCCTAGACATGCATTCATGGAACTTTTTGACAGCAGCATTGCTCAGTTTTGTCCCCTCAGTGCCAAAGGGAAGAAAGAATAGGAGAACAGAGAACATAAGAAATCTTCTCTTATGTGGGATGAGTGAATTGTGAGATACACATCCCTTTGGGAGAACAAACGCAGGGGTAGCAGGGGAAAAGGAAGCATCATTGGGGAAAAAGTGATGCTGTAGCAACTCTTTCAAACCGATTTGCTTCCAAGGGAGCAAGACTGGATATCTGTTAAATTCCAAGAAAATCCGAAAGAAAGGAGCTGAAAATCAAGGATGAGATGTGTCCATGTTGACCCTGTGTGAACAGAATGGGCTATGAGTACATCTCCAGTGTATCGAGCCTCAGGCCTGTCTAGTCTTGAAGAGAGCAGCTTGTTCCAGCTGAAAAGTTCTGGATCAACCACCTGCTCTACCATATCAAACTCAGTAACACATTGACAGGTCCAGCTGGGTTTAGTTTAGCTAGGTCTGTTCATTCAGTAAAGATTAATTTAAATAAATGAATATAAGGCATAATAAATAAAGAATATGAAGTCCCCAAAACAGCTTACAAGGTCTTGTTTGTAGGTTTTTCGTGTTCAAAATATTTATCTTTATATTCATTTATTTATTCACAGCCAATTAAGCTAACAAAAACCTTATGGTCAGGACATAATCAGGATTTTCATATATAATAATAAATTCTACAATTCGCAGTAATTTACTTTTCTAGCCATGAGTCAATGGTACTCTGAGGAGCTCAGACTGTTCTTGAAACCATTTTGAATCCCACATACACATAAACCAATGCAGGCTCATTCTGATTACGTACTCCTATATACATTTCTGGAGAGAGCAAAATATGTTCCAGGAGCTATGTTTTGTTTTTTGCTGTTTTTGTTTTCCCGAATCCACCAGAGGCCGCTGTGCACGCTTTTTCAGATCTCAAATTTCTCTCGTGTCTGCCATTCGCGCCTGCTGTTTTCACATAAATCCACAAAAGGCCGCTGCCGACTGACTAATTTACTGACTGACCAACCAACCAATCCTCTCAACTCTAACCAACTCATTTGAGTCAGCAAGTCATAAACTGGAAACTCGCCCTCAGATTTGAATCTGTGAATCATTAACTGGAGATTCACTGGAGTATTTATTGTGTCATTAAAATATACTTATTATTCTCCTTTCACTTTCAAACTACTTGTCAAATAGTGCCAGACAATAATCCTTTGTAGCTTACTCCAGGATTGGGTTTTTACTCTATTTTTACCATAAAAATATGAGTACATTAAGGTTCATGTGCTTAATTCTAATTTGCACCTAAATTCAATAGTATCTGGATGCAGCCTTTATGATGCAAGCTGAGATTGCATCACTCAGATATGCAATGTCAGACACAATGCACTCAATGGAGTGAGAGACGTCACTCTGAGGGTTAGGGGTGGGGTTAGGTGAGCCCATTAAAAAGCATTGGATGCAGCACATATTGCACTGCACCAGGTCTGCATCCAGACCCCTCTCCCAAAAATAGAGGAAGAATAAAAACATGATTGACCAAAAACTTTCAGTTGATTCACTCATCCTCCAAGATATCCAATCTAAGATATGGGTGACTTTTTTCTTTAGCAGTAGAAGATCTTTAGCAGAACCTGCCGTCCATGGAGATTCATAAAACTCAAGTCAATGACTACCATCACTTTGAGAGTCCATTATAAAGTTAAAAGGTGGCAGTGCTTGCTGCAATCTTGCTAATTGAAATTGTTCTGAACAAGATATCTATAATTGTTGTCTCAAGAGTTTTCTGGCTTTGGAATTTAGTGAAAAAACAAATCAAAGTTGACAGCATAATTACAATAGTTAGAAGAACTTTAAGAAAAAACTCAAATTACTGGTAACACTCAGCCGCTCAGTCACTTGTTTATTAGGTTTTGTAAAAAGTGAGAATGTGCACTATTTTTATGCAGCACAGACTTTACCTTTGTGATGTCTTACCATTACAAAGGACATTTGGTGGGCAATGTGCAGGTTAACTTTGGAAGTGGGCATGAGCTTTAGAACAACTTTGTGACATCTGTGAAGATCTAATTATTAAGGAATGAACCGGAGACCACTGGTATTAGTGAAGTGAAAGCAAAGTGTTTAGTTAATAGCACAACTTAACTGCACAACATCAGCAGTATATCGGCATTGTTCAGTCTAAGATGAGGATCTTGACATTTCACTAAAGCTATTGTGCTCATTTTAATATGATTTTCAGCACTATAATCATAGGCTTTAAATGTGAAATTATAGTCACTTGGCTTTTCAAAGGGTATTCCTGAGTGCAGAAACATCATGCTCATTTAGTCTAAGAGGGCAAAAGGACTGTTAAAAGATTAAAAGGTTTCTGTATTTAATAACTTTGTTAATGTTGGTTAATAAAAATAGAACCTTAAATTGTTGGAAATGTATAATTTATTCATCATTTTAATATTGGGTAACACTTTATTTTGATGGTCCATTTGAGTATTAGTAGACTGTCTGCTTAATAGCTGTTGTTACAGACATTCAACAGACATTTAACTGACTACAAGAAACTTTGCAAGTACATGTCAACTTACACTTACACTAACCCTAACCCTAACCCTAACCCCAACCCCAACCTAACAGTCTACTTATAATCTAATGAGAATCAGTTGGCATGTAGATGCAATGTAACTTAAATTCAACAACTGGACCACCAAAATAAAGTGTGACCTAATATTGTTTTTATTTTTAAAAAGACCATTTTAAACTGACAAAGGATAGAGAATGTTTGAAATCTAATATAGTTTGATGTAATGTAATAAAATTGTTTGGTCAATATTGTAGACAATCACTTGCTGTCTAGTTTAGTTACCTTATTTGGTTCCATGTTATATTAAGTGGCCTTAACTAATATGTACTTACACTGAAATTAATCATTTGTTATAATGTACTTATTGTGTAATGACATGCTTTTAAATTGTACTTGATTGATTAAAGACATGCATGTAATTGCATATGTAATTCATTTCTGTAATTACATTTGTAATTACACTGATGCCCATCGCTTACACTTTATTCTACCCTTAAACCTATCCATACCACCAAACCTGTCCCTAACCCTACCTGTATCCCACCTCAAGAGTACCAGTCTTCTGCAATACATTCTGAACACAGTAAGTACATAGCAGTTAGGCCACTTAATATAAAGTGAAACCTTCTTACTACCTCTGATTTCTCCAGCCCAGGCTCATTCTGATTACGCACAAAGGAGCTATGTTTTTTTGCAGTTTTTGTTTTTCCAAATCTGCCAGAGGCTGCTCTGTACGCTTTTTGGGATCTTATATTTCTCTCGCGAGTGCCATTTGCACCTGATGTTCTCATGTAAATGCACCAGACTCATGCACTGACTGACTGACCAACGAACAATACACCCACCCACCCCCTTCCATAAACCCAACCAATAGTATTTTGAAAAACACCTATTGACCCACCCACTGTCAGGATTCTGCCACTCTGGTCTTGTTAATTCTTGTTTTGGTGGCCAGACACTAGTCCTGTCATGTCTTTTGTTGTGCTCGACTTGAGTTTTCTCGGGTCGGGCACTGCTTTTGTCTTTTTGTGTTTGTCTCTGTATGAGCGTCCTTTGTGAACGCGCATGGACTGTGCACGTTTCTGCTTCATGTGGGCACATGGGGTCTGTGCGTGTTTGCAATTGCGCGCTCACGTCTGGGTGTTCACGTTCGTTTGTCTGCAGCGTGGTGCTTCATTCCCAGTGTCTCAGTCTAGTTGGTTTTGGTTTCAGTCGGCGCTGGGATGAAACATGCACGCTGCGTGTGTGAATGCACGGTGAGTGTTTTCATTCATTGTGTCCTCGTGTCTCGCGTTCAGTCTTCTGTTGGTGTTGTGTTTTGCTTGTGTTGTCACGAACACGTGGTTAATGAGTTCTCTCATTGGCTGCGTGTTGTCCCATTTTATGTGAGCACATAGCTTGTGTTCTGTCATGTGCTCTCCCGTCTATTGTCTAGTCCCTCCCTCCTTGTTAACCCATTAATTATGTTCATTTGTTTGTGTGTTAATTTACTACTGCTTATATTCTCCTCATGTCTGCTGTCCTGTGCCAGTTCGTCATCTATTCTCCCCTGTGTTCCTGCTCCAGTCCTGTCTCGCCCGCCCAGCCAATTTTGTTTGACTGTTTGTGTCATAGTTATGTTTTTCCCCCTCGGGTGGTTTTTGTTGTTCTTTTTGTTTTAATTTAATTAATAATAAACCATCTTCTGTTGCAACCCGTAGACTTCATTTGAAAGACGAAATGCAGCCATACGTAGCTCTGGCTACATATTTCGCAATCTCCAGAAATGTAAATAGGGCTACGTTTTCCGAATGAGCCTATATTGGATTCCACTTTAGAAAAAAATATATATAATGAAATAAATAATTGATTCAATTCATCTTCATTTCTATAGCGTTTTACAATGTAGATTGTATCAAAGCAACATAACATAGATAAAGAAAAGAGTGTAAAAGCCATAATATTTAAAATTGTGAAACGTTCAAGACATCCAGGCAGGCTGGAAAGTGAATGCTGGTGAAGTTCTAGTAAACTAAAACTGCTTTAGTTCAGTTTAGTATAAAGTTTACCATTGAAGTTCAGTTTAGTTCAGATCACTGTAAAGCAAATGTAACTGCTGAAACACTAAAGAGTAACTCCACCGATTCACAGCCAAACCAATCCTAGTCAAGTAAGCCAGTGGTGAGGAACAAGCTCCTCGAATTGACGGAGGTGAAGAACAAAACAACAGGTGAAGAACAAAAACCTTGAGACCAAACATCTTGCGCATAGCTGCAATCTGGGTGTTGGAGACTTAAGAATGATGGGACATCCGGTGTGGAGAAGCTGCACTGGGGTCTTTGCAGCAACCAGTCTCATGCTCTCAACTCATCTATGACCACGACAGGCATCTACTCAGAATATTGGTCAGATTGATAACTTTTAGACCTCAGGATAAGGAAAACAGACAAGCATAGATTAAGCGTAGATGCCATGCCCATGATGTCTTTTTGGGAAGTAAAAAGCTCTAGTTAAAAGAAGCTCTAATTAATGTAGCCTACATTAATAACAACCCTTTATAGGATTTGGATTCCAAAAGTTATGCATTTGTTGATTAAAGTACATTTCAGCATAACCTCTGCGGGTCGTTGTAAATAAGCAAATAATTATTTAGATGTTGAAAATTGTATGCATCTCTCTGTCCTAATAGTATATTACTTCTTTGCATATTTAATAATTTGCCATGATTGCCATCTTGATTCCTGTTTTTTTTTTTTACTTGATTGTGCTCTGAATGGCTAATTCTTTAGTATAATCAGTCAGTTTAATCAGTCTGCTTGTGTTATTTTGCATGTAAATTGAAGATGGGCTGATATATGAAGACATTGTGAATGGAGAATGTCTAGACTGTGGGTAATGATGTGTCTTTATTGATGGCTGCTCTCTATTAAACTCTCCATGTGTTGGAGCACAGGAGGTGCTGCTCCAGCAATGCTGTCGGACAAACACGAACACTTCAACAGCTCAAAACTCTAAATCGCACACCATCCTAAATTGTGGAGCCACAGGGGAAATGTGCCACACTGCCACTGAGCTGGAACCCAAAACTAATTATTCCCTTAATCCGATCAGAAGAGTGACATAGAAAATATATATATATATTTGTGTGAACACACAGATGTCGGATCACTGCACATTGTTAGAAAGAACATTTTTATTAGTATCAAGAATTGTCCATGTGAAATTTGAGAAGGGCTTTTATGAGATTTGATGAACAAATAAATAACAAATTATGCTAAAGAATAAAGAACTGTAAAAAAAAAAACACTACTGTTACACTGTAATTAAAATCCGTTAATAAACAGTTTCTGTATTTTGTGATTCTTTGGAGTCTTCAATTTATTTCCACATACTGTATAAAGGCATTATGTGATGTTGATCTTTGCTGATTTTTGGTGTTTGGAAAATTCAGCTCTGCAGTTTAACAAAATGACTTTTTACTGGCATTTGTGTTACTTTCAAACAATATGTTCTATGAGAAATAATATGTAGAAATAAGTCTATCCAATTAGCTACTAACATTTATTACCAAGATTTTGTACCATAATCAATCCAGACAATGGTTTACTTCAAACTATTAAAAAAATGTCAATAAAAGTTACTTTTTAAGCTTTTCGACACCAAACGTTGTTGGAGAGATCAATATCCTATAAAGCAATTAATTTTTTTTTTTTAAAAAGTAATTAATGGTAATTTTTTAGAGTGTAGTTTTAAGACATTGCAAGAAAATGTAAAGAAATGAATAAGGATTATTTTTCAGACCACAGTCATCTGAATTTCACTTAACGGTTATTGTTCTAGGTTCTTATCTTATTTCCATCCACTTTTCCGGTGAGGGCTCGCGGGGACAGCAGTCTTAGGAGGGAACCCCAGACTTCCTTCTCCCCAGAACACTTCCTCCAGCTCCTCTGGGGGGATCCCGAGGCGTTCCCAGTCCAGCCGAGAAACATAGTACCTCCAGCATGTCCTGGGTCTTCCCTGAGGCTTCCTCCCGGTGGGACATGCCTGGACCACCTCCCTAAGTATGTGTCCAGGAGGCATCCGAAAGATGTCCGAGCCACATCAGCTGACTTCTCTCGATGTGGAAGAGCAGCGACTCTACTCCGAGCTCCTCCCGGGTGACAGAGCTCCTCACCCTATCTATAAGGGTGCGCCCTGCCACCCGGCGAAGGGAAACTTAATTTCAGCCGCTTGTATCTGAGATCTTGTCCTTTCGGTTGGGAATGTAGCATCATTGGAATCATAGTAGGAATGTAGATTGACCGGTAAATTGAGATCTTTGCCAGCTCAGCTCCTTCTTTACCACAACGGACCGGTACATCGGACCGGTACTTGCCGCTGCACCAATCCACCTGTCAATCTCACATTCCATCCTTCCCTCACTCGTGAACAAATCCCCAAGATACTTGAACTCCTCCACCTGGGGTAAGGACTTTCCTCCAACCTGGAGATGGCAAACCACCTTCTTCGGGTGGAGCACTATGGCCTTGGACCTGGAGGTGCTTTTTCTCATCTCAGCCATGTCACACTTACCAGCAAACCGCCCCAGTGCATGGTGAAGTGCACTGTTCTAGGTTATGAACCTTTATTAAATCAATTCACACCCTAATTTTAACCTAATCTGAGTTATATATTTAGTGGTATTGTTTTCCAAGTAATTAGCACTGAGACTTTTAATAGACAAATTAGTAGTTATAAGGCAATAAATGTTTATTATTCATTTTCTTGTCAGCTTAGTCCCTTTATTAATCTGGGGTCGCCACAGCGGAATGAACCGCCAACTTATCCAGCATTTGTTTTATGCAGCGGATGCCCTTCCAGCCACAACCCATCTCTGGGAAATACACACACACTCAATCACACTCATACACTACAGCCAATTTAGCCTATCCAATTCACCTGTACCGCATGTCTTTGGACTGTGGGAGAAACCGGAGCACCCGGAGGAAACCCACGCGAAAGCAAGGAGAACATGCAAACTCCACACAGACACGCCAACTGACCCAGCTGAGGCTTGAACCAGCGACCTTCTTGCTGTGAGACGACAGCACTACCTACTGCGCCACTGCGTTGCCCAAAATTTTTATTATTATATTATTATTTTTTATTAAAGGAGGGCGACGCGGTAGCACAGTAGGCAGTGCTGTCGCCTCACAGCAAGAAGGTCGCTGGTTCGAGCCTAGGCTTGGCCAGTTGGCATATTTGTGTGGAGTTTGCATGTTCTCCCCGTGTTCACGTGGGTTTCTTCCAGGTGCTCTGGTTTCCCCCACAAGTCTAAGGACATGGGGTACATGGGGAATTGGGTTAGCTAAAATTGTCCGTAGTGTATGTGTGTGAATGAAAGTGTATGAGTGTTTCCCAGTGATGGGTTGCAGTTGGAAGGGCATCCGCTATGTAAAACATATGCGGGATAGGTTGGCAGTTTCATTCCGCTTGTGGTGACCCCAGATTAATAAAGGGACTAAGCTGAAAAGAAAATGAATGAATGAATTATTATAAAGGTCATGAACAAAGACAAAGAGTGAAGAAAGTATTGGGAAAAATTCATTGTGTCTTTTTTCTTTTTGCCACTAAAACAACATTTGCAATCTGGAGCTTTAAATTGTATCCAAAAGGTCAGTTAAAGGTCATTTAATTATTATTATCAGTAGCGCTTATTATACATGCAGCATTCACAGTTTAATTATTTGTTGTTGTTGTTATTATTTACATTTAGATATGGTAGATAAAAAGCATGAAAAGGGAACAAAATTGATAATATAATGATCAATATTGCTCCATATTGATAATTATATTACCAGTTCTACAACTTTGTATACATTTGTTTGTTTGTTTTTTCTTTCAGCATGGCAACCAACAAGAATATATAATAATCCCTTTCATATAAGCTATTTAACATTTTACATACTTTACATAAAATTATTTGACATGTTAGGTTAGAATTATCCTTGTAGTGCTTTACACATTAAACATTGTGTCAAGGCCCTTCTGAAAGCAAAAAATCATGGTGCTATTTTTTTATAATGTCATCATATCTTCATACCTTAGTCACATTAGAGCTGTTTAGTAATGTATAGTTTTTTTCTATCTAGATAAACTGTACTAAGATAACGAGCAGGTGTATTATACCTTAATGGTTTTATATGATTTTCCCAACCATGAAAACAAAACAATGTAATATTGGCTGAATTTGCATTTATTAGTTGTCATCATTAACCAATCTGTATGTAGACTGAATTTCCAAAATGCCTGTGTCAAAATACATTTTTCATTCCGTTAGTCTGTCCTGCAATGAGAACAAAATATTAAATAAAGTATATTTAATAGTAAGGTAACTCATATATTCACATTCTTACAAATATTTTTGTTTCATTTTACTACTAGTTAGGCTAGCATTATCCTAAAGAGACAAGCAAAAGTTGCTGTAATTCCCAATTCTGATTTTTGTAATGAGGCTGGACAGTTTTCCACCTTTGAAATTGCAAGACTAGGGTCTTCAGGATGGTGACATGCATCTCAATCAAAACTCCACAGAGCTAAGCCGAAGTAAATCCACCCAGCTTTGTTGTTTTATCGGTCTACTTTGCATTCTTAATGAGCTTGTCAGTATTCTGTGGTTTCATGTAGATTTTCCTGGATCTGTTGATAGTCTTGTTTTGGTTTTGGCAATTCTTCATTCAAAACCTGCATTGCAGATCTGCACCAGTTTTACACAGACTTGTAATTTGATAATATTTCACAAATAACCAACTGTCAACCAGAAACAAATCCAGGATTTTTTCTCAAAGGGGGAATTAATCTATGAGGAGATGGGGTATGAATATCAAATGAGACTTAATGTACTATAGCCGTCCTCAATGCTGTTTGATTTATGACTACATAAGCAAGTATGCATAGCACATACAATTTTTACATAAATTTGTGTAAATGTTTGCAGTTTAATCGGACTGGAAGGGTTAAACTATGTCCTGTGGTATCTTTTCCAGATTATTTAGCTGAGCTGACTGCATTTGTCTTATTACTTGTATCAGAGTTAAAAGTGTAATGGCGGACTGTACATTTCATAACTAGGTCTTCGGTGTTGTCTTGAATGAATTATTCCACCTCTTAATACCTGCATAATGACAACACAGCAATAGAAACCATAAATATTACTCAAAAGTACAGTCTAATAGGGCATTGTATCACAGACAGGTAACTCATAGCAAGAATTAATACTTTTACTATTACAAGAACCCCAAGTTACCATTGCTGCGCAACGCACACCATTATAGCTAAAGCATCTAACACAGTGACAAAAAATATAGTCTAAAATAGAGTTGTTCTCAAATAAGATCATTGCATGTGCCTTGTCATCTAACCATTTAACAAAGCTGACTCATGTGGCATTTTATCTTCTCAAGTATCCCTGCCTCAATACGTTCCTGCAGAAAAGGAAAGGCTTGAACATTTTCCTAGTAACGCATTTCTAGGATTTGCCCGTTCCTAAACTGTTTCCCTGATTTAAACTGTCTAATAGAGGGTAAAATATATAACTATTATATTTGAAGTTATTGCTTACCTTCCACATTCATACTTAACTGTGTGTTAAGAGATTCAGAGATTCAAAGTTTGCTATGTTTTCTGTGAGGTTTGGATCTTAGGGGTAGGAATGAGGTAGGGCCATAAATTAAGGGGTCCTAGAACTGTGGTCTGAAACTGCAGTGTATATGTCTTTTAACACACACTATGGCTTTCATTCTCATGCCAATTCTGCCCATCAGTTTGCCTCTCCCAGCACCACTGTGGCATAGATGTTAAATAAATATGGTGAGATATTTTTACATGAACATAAACATGCTATTATAATTTGCAAATAACATCAGAAAGCAGACAGTGCTATAAGTCAAAATCTAAAATTAACCTTCCATACTCATGTGTTTTTATCTTTATGATGAGTCTTTCACAGTGCTGCTGAAGTGTGTGTGGTTTTCTGCCCTAACTTAGTAGGCTAACAGCAACTTAATTTAATTTAACTTAATTTAAGTTTCTCCATTCATATTTTCCAGAAAGCATTGATAATCAGCAATATTAATACTGTGAAAATAAAACTTATTTACACTGAAGCTGATTGCTACACTGTAAAACCCAAAGAGATAAAGTAACCCAAACCATTTGAGGAAACCGATTGCAACAAACCATTTCAGGTCAAAAACTAATTCTAATGAGTACTGTAAACTTAAGCCATTTGAGTAAATGAAGCAATTTGAGCAAAGTAAAACCCAAAAAATGAAGAGAACTCAAACCCACTGAGTACTGTAAAACCCTATAAGTTAAGGCAAGTCATACCGTTTGAGGAAACAGATAACTACAGACTATAATTATCTATATGAGTACTGTAAACTTACTACATTTAAGTTTACCTTTACATTTACATTTAGTCATTTAGCAGACGCTTTTATCCAAAGCGGACTTACAAATGAGGACAAGGAAGCAATTTACACAACTATAAGAGCAACAGTGAATAAGTGCTATAGGTTAAAGTAATGAGGGTATTTAATTAACTCATTACCTTCAACGCTGAGTTCAAAACTGTGTTCAAATGAGTAGAATTACCTTTTGTAAATTTTGAGTTAACTACACTCATATCATTTGATAAGTTGACTGTTGGGTTTTACAGTGTAGGTCTGATTGTTCAATCGAAGGACAAGAAATTGCTAACATTGTCAAATGCCTGCTATATGGCCCTATGCTGTCAACTTAAAATTTGATTGGTTTAAAGCAACAGATGCCTGCACTTGTTGACTCTGAAGACCTCTGGGCAGATTTCCTTGATGCTGGTAACACAATGTTGGATGTGGATGAGTGTGTGCCAGATGTACATTAATTATTGTATTTGTACAATAATTTCGACCTCTGTACGATTGATAATGAAAAAAAAATCCTATAATGCACAATAATTTTAGAATTTTATGGCATTTAAAATGAATTTCATTGCAGTCTATAATCTAGGGCTTCTATACTTATTGATCTTGCTGTATTTTTTGTCTATTGTCTGTGAGGAGAATGTGGAGATACAGTACAAGAGTTTTATATCTCATCTTACGTTTCTATCTCATCTTCAGCCAATCAACATGAAGAATGGACTCTTTCTCACAAGTTAACATTCCTGCCACATGCGGTTGTGCTTAGGTCAGTAGTTTTCAAGTTGAGTTAAATCATTTAAGCAATGAAGTTAAAAAAATTTGTGCTGAATGGGGAAGGTGAAAAGGACAGGGGAGTTTGCTCTTGATGTTCTTGTTTTTCCTCATTCAAATGCATGTGAAATGTGTGTATTTTCCAAAGTTAATCTCATCAAAACAAAGTCACGAAATTGCCTTATAAAGATACTTTGAATGGACTCGTGCACACCTGAGAATGTGTTAAAAATTTGGGAGGGTGCACTGTTTCAAAGCCAACCAGCACTTATGATGGCATCCCAATTTTTACTTGTAATGTGAAGTGATGCTGGCAACAGGGAATGCGGATCCAACGCAGGTTAATTGAGAGTGGTCAGGCAAGCAATGGTCACAATCAAAAGCAAAGAGATGTATGAAGGCAAGTCCAGAGTCGTAGTCAAAAACACAGGCAAACCGGTCAAAGAAAGCCAGCAGAAAACATAAAACAAAGGTAAGGCAAGGAAAACATATCCTAATGTTCACAATCAGTATAACAAGACTCATCACAGATGTGTGTGTGCTGTATTTAAAGACCTAATAATCAGTCTTTGACAATCCTCTGGCTGTGTGTGCAATCAGTCTCAATCAGGAACTGGTGTAAATGTGTGTGGTGTGCATGACTGGAACTTGTAGTCCATATACCGGCGGATTTGCGGTCTTTATAGTGATCTGCATGTTTACCAGCAATCTGTCAGGATCAGATCACTGGTGGTATCTGCAGGTATCTGATGACAGTGACTCTGAGGTGGAGTTTGAGCCTTCCCCACTAAGGTACGCCTTGGTTTTTTAAATTGTTTTTAATTTACATATTGTGGTAATTTGCAAGTCATGTCAAAACACTATAGCTGTACGTTTTTTTCCTCCAAATGTGATAATTTTCAGGTTCTGGTGCGATACTTTGACTTTTCTAATCTGGCAACACTGATGTGGATTGGACTGTTGTATACAGATCACCACAATGACTTTTAATTCATCATAACAATTATAAGCAATAAGTATTTAATACGTTTTTTAATTACTTTAATAACTTTACCCCCTTTAATAACTTTGTAAATGTGCTGTCATTAATAATGCATTTTGTAGAATTTTTAAGGCAATAAAAGAATTAATGTTAATAGTAAATTATGGTTGAGCTCCTTCTGTGTGTTCTCAAAGAAAAAGAGGGTAAAGTCTTCTAAATGCTAAATTTCCATCCCTTTTTAAAAGAAGCTGAATCAAGTCGATGACCTCCAGAGATCTGAGCTGGGATGAGCCTGATGATCTTTTGTTTGTGGAATTCAAAATCATTAGACATCAAAGTTGTATCAGAAAGCCATTAAATCTGTTAATGTGATCATCGCCAAGCCTGAAATTGGCACACAAAAGGGTTACCATTGATACGGCTTTTTTTTGTGTGTGTATGTATGCATTAGTATGTATTTATGTATGTACATAACAGTCAAAATCGTGAAAACGATGTTTATACAATCCATGCATAATTACTTCTAAACTGTTTTATGATGTGTTATATCATCTTATGTATAACGATGACAATGATGATAATAATACAGAACATATTTATAACATAACTATACAAACTATTTTTTATTCTACTATATTCTGGTATTGCATATATGAATGTCTTGATGAGTTTTATGAACTTTTCTTTTCTTTTAAAAGACTCTGCTGCCATACATTATTGATTGCAGTGACAGTCTACAAGAGAGTTAGACCTCATTAGCATAAGCAGCACTTAATTACATGGATGAAATTAACAGTCCGATTACATGGGGAGATTAACATGAAAAGCTTTTTTGTTTCAGGGGTTGTATTCTAGTTCAGATTGTTTGTACCAGTGAGCCACTGGGTGCCCTTTAGCTTGTTATGAAGCGCACCCTTTAGATGGTTCTTTCATTTGCTTATAAATGATATAAAGTGCATTACGATAGAAGTCCCACTTTGAACCTGTTTAATGTATGAAACAACATTTATGAGACAGTCATGTTCAGGTTTTATTAGTGATTTAAAATATGAAAATTAATTATAATATTTATATTGTTAGGTATAGTTAGGAACACGTTGGCTGAGTGGTTATCAACAGTTGGCATTCCCTGTGCTGGTGTAGGTTTCCTCTGGGTGCTCCAGTTTGCCCCACAGTCCAAAGACATGCGCTATAAGTGATTGGATTACCTAAAATTGACTGTAGTGTATGAGTGTGTGTGTAAATGAGAGTGTATGGGTGTTTCCAGTATTGGGTTGCGGCCTGGGAAGGCCATCTGTTGCGTAAAATATATGCCGGAATAGTTGGCGGTTCATTCCACTTTGACGACTATTTTATAGATACGGGACTAAACCGTAGGAAAATGAATTAATGAATGTTAGGTATAGGTGAATATAGTTGTTTTTATACTTTATACCTTGTATTTCTCTTATATAGAGAAATATATATATAATATATATACAGGCAGTAATGATGGCATGGTTTGCTTTTGCTAGACATTAGTGTAGTGACATAGTCCTGTTTCTATCAGCATAAGTTTAATGTTCAGTCTGAAAACAGAGCAATTTGCTTCAATTGTTGTTCCATAGAGTCATGCTTGAGGCCTTTATTGTGGTTGCTATGGTGGCAATGAGGAGTAATTAATCTGTAATTGGTGTGAGTGTCACTGCAATTAGCCGTGTGATAAATGTATAGCAGCTTTTTTCTTCTCCCCATAAGAGCACAATTGCTGCAGTCTTATGGTAATTAATGTCCTTCTGGCAATGTAAGGGAGACTTGTATTCTGGTCAAGGCTTCTTAGCTGTGCCATTAACCGATAATTGCTTCATAATTAAATTTGAAATAAAATAAATAAATCATTAAAAAACACATTTTTTCAAAATCTAATTTATGGGTTGACAGCAAGCTCACAACCTTTAAAGTATAATTCATATGAACATTTCAGAGGAATGTCTTTAAAAAAACACATATAAAACAGCTAGAGATTTGGTGCACAACTGGGTTCATTTAGATAATGTGAATGTGTTCTTTGAACTCAAATGGTATGGTTTATGGTATGGTTTATAAAAACGTCAGTATGGTTCACTTCTGATATAGTTAATGAAAACTTCAGTACGGTTCACTACGGATGTGAATGCAATCGGATTAAATCATAGAAGTTAGCCATGATTAATCATATATGAATTGGTCAAATGTTTGTCATTAATATTCTCTGACAACAACAGCCTGGATGTACTTTATCCCTTACTTAACACATGATGTGAGATGCATTCAAAACTGAAGTTCCAGAAATAGATGCTCTCTCAGGAACCACTTAACACACAGTTTATTTACCACAGAAGGCAATGACGAACAAGAAAACTAGTTGGCTTGGCATTATTGTATAATGTTTATACAGTATATTACTTTTCTCTTCTGCTTTGAATGTGTCTTTCTTATGTCATGCATCATACAGTAATTTGCATCTAAATTAGATATGAGCCAAGAATAAATATTAAAAACAGCCAAGAGTTTATAATTTAAAAATTGGAAAAGTTTACACCCTGTTTGCATATGTGTTAGTTTTATGATCCATTTATTGAGTGATATGATGAGTTATTGGATGAGTTACTTCTCCGTTAATATCTCAAAAAAAAAAATGTAAAAATCAAAAGTACCCAGGATAGAGATCTCATAATACAATTTGAAAGCATAAATCAATGGAAAACCATTTACACCTATCCATTAAAATACTGTGGTGACATTTTTTTTTTATCTTATGACTATGTAAAAGCATTTGTAAGAGCATTTTGACCATTTCTGAATAACTGGACAAGCTCAATCATTTTTCGCACCTGTGTTCATTTTGGTCCACCAAGGTCTCAATATTTCAAAGATGCTGTCTCTATGTGCTTTTAAAAATGGAACATAATAATGATAAACAACAACAATCACTTAATGATTTTTAAACCACACCGATGAGTAAAATTCATAAGAATTGCTATATATTTAGTTTTTCTGAACCCAACACAAATCTGTCTACAACAAATGTGATATAACAATATTATGGCATTTAATTTCACTATCTCAAGGCATCCATGAAGGAAAGTAAACCTGGCAGTCAATAGATAAGGTCTAAGTCTTGAACAATTGGTTTTCACCTTGCTCATGGCAAAATCACATACTCCACTGTATATGCACTGTGCTTTGACACTGATGTGCAGTGTTGCCTAACAGTGAAAATGCTCCAGGCTCTATAGCTAACTGCACTTTAGGGCTTTCTCCATTTACCACCATCTTGTGAAAAAGCTTGTTATTGAAAACCAGTGTTTTCTGCCTTGAGATTAGCAGTAGATCCTCCTAGACAAGAAGTGAGATGTTCATAAAGCATTCAGGGAAATAAATTGTTAGATTATTCATAAAACTTTTGATTGACGGTAGAAGACCTCCCATTGTGTGAGCAGAGGATTCCCCATGTTCACTTGGACAGGGTAATGCATACAGATGGGCAAGACAAATTCCTATTTTTGAGAGATGTCATTATGATGCAATAAACCAGCTCTTTCTGAGAACTAATGCAAAAGGGAGCAAGTGATCCACATACGTTTAAGAGTTATGAGACATTGCAGCTCACTTCCAACTAGACTCTCTTGAGTAACACGTAGATTTAAACACCTTATTTTAGGTCACCTTTGGTCAAGTAGGATTTTCTAGGAAAATGGAGTGTGTGGTGGAAATGTGTGAAGCTGTAAAATGGTTCTGTGTTTGCTGTCATTTGAAGGTTGAATGTGAATGGAAATACTTCATCACATAACTGGCTGTTTGCAAACAATTTTAATATTTAACTAGAAATCTATTTTGGTTCAAAAACCCTTTCTCTGAAATAAATAGGCATTGTAACACTTAGGTTTGATGGCCCCCTTTAGACATTCTGTTGACTGTACCTAACTTTGCAAATACATGTCAACAAGCACACATTAAAATTTTATTAGACTGTAGTAGTAGCCACCTGCCCACGTTTTCGCAATATGTTTCCTTAAGGGGGTCACACATTAGAAGCGCCGTCGAGAAGCGCCATACATTTCAGAATTCTAAACATAGGTTTCTTCAGGGTACACACACCGGCACAACAAGTCACCGGCTGTCGGCGGTGCCCAGCCATGACTCAGGACACGGTTATTTTCTGCCACGCCACAGAGCGCCATCTGAATAGTTTCATTTACAATAGCATGCGAATGTGCGCGTCTGGTGTGCGCTACTTTCAACTGTGTTTCAACTTTCAACTGTGTCGCTGCGCCGAGCGGCGCATCTGGTGTGTGACCCACTTTAGGCTCCCAAACTGTTTTTGTTGTTCAATGACTAGATCCCAGAGTGTTCAATCAGTACATACTTTTTAAATACAATATACAACATATACTGTATGAAAATTACCAGTATATATAAACAAAAACAATTTGTTGTTGATGTTTTGGTTAGCACAGTGTTATTTTAAAGACAGAACTTGAGTGTCCAAAACAATAATATCCAGTGATGATTGTGTCGGTTTCTCATTATTATTCATAGACTGAGTTTTCCTATCCTCTAAGAAGACTGCTTCTTAAATATTTATGACTGACATGCTTTGCAATGACAGACCCATATGGACAGACCTGCCAAACTGTGAGACCATGGCCACGCACAGCACCCAGTATTTAGCCACTTATGAAGGGTCATGTTTGTTTCCTTGATCCACAGAATTTGTTGCATGGTTTCCCTGCGATGACGTCAGAGCAAAGCTGTTTGTTTGTAGCAAGCATTTTTGTTGGGAAAGCTGTACGAGAATTGAAGAATGGCGGACTTTGTTTTTATCAGTTAAGTTCATTACCATTCAGACACATCATCTATATCCATGCTGCTGTGTTTGCCTATGTTTAAAATCTTCCAGATTACCTGCAGGGTTAATGATTGAAATAGGCAGGGCAAAAGACCTGCTTCACTGCTCTACTGTGTCTGCATTCAGACCCGGAGATTCAGGAGGAGAGAAGTCCTCCTCATTTATAGTGTTTATATAAACATGAATATATATAAGACATAACAAATTGGGGTTATGTGTATATGAAGTTACAAATAGTCTATCATATAAAATCATGGGTTTACTCACGTTTTGTGTCTGAATTTTTTATCTAATTTTGTGAGCCAACTGACAGTTGTTCACCCCTGCTCTGCTAGCCACGCCCACTTGCCCATCATGTAGCATTTTTTTTTAATTCTGAGGTAGACTTGAACTGAAAGAGAGGGGTTTCATGAACCTTTAACAGAATTGCAGAGATGTATAAAGTACTAGAGACCCAGACTTAAGTAAAAGTACAAGTACTCTATCAAAAGTGACTTGAGTAGAAGTAAAAGTGCTCTTTAAGCACCATACTTAAGTGGAAGTACTAAAGTATTCAACATTTTTTGTACTTAAGTATTGCAAGTAGTTTATTTCAAAATTTACTACTCAAGTACTGAAAGTAAAAGTACAAGTATTGTGTAATGTAGTTATTAAAGAATGCAGTCAAAGAACATCATATTGTTTTGTTTATTTTAAATCTCTTTTTTGGGGGCACGTCATTAAGCAGAACAAAAAGAAACATGACTTACAATACTGTTTTTCTCTCACGCTTGGACCACATATCTGACAGATTATAACAGCTTTAACACACACCAAAGTTGTGTGTCACAAAAACAGTCCATAATCCACTCAAAACGCTATTGAAACCCATTTTCGGAGCACAAATTACTGGTTGTAAACGCTGTAAACGAACGTTCTAATTCACTTGATTTTGATTTTATTGTAAAAAAAAGAAAACGTGTATATTACTGTGTTAAATGAAAATCTGAAATATTTTATGGCTTATGGCTATGATTTAGTATTCAAAAATGTTTCGTTTTGATTATGTTTTAATTAAATTGGTCTTAAACTTCATATTTTTATAGTATATTTATTCATTCTGGTACTTTTACCATAAACCAACATCTCAACCATTTGGTAGAGGCTGATATTTTAGAAATTATGGGATGTGTTGGGGGAAAATGTATTGATTGTGTTAACTAGCGACATTAGGAGTTAAGAAATGCAATAAATAAAAAAATTCTATTGTTTTTTTTTTTGGTGTGACAGTTAAATGGTTACTTGTAATAAAATTGTGTCCTTTAATACAGCAGTAAGATATATGAACTGTACCTTTAATTTGACCCGCTCAAAGAAAACACTCTTTCTGAATGTATCAAACAAAACTCATGAACAGAAGACAGCATGAGCATTTATAGCAAATAAACTAATGTAAATATTCTCCCGCCTGCTTTTTAAACGCTGACAGGCGAGGTCTTACACCCCTTTGATTGTTTATTGTCTTCACCTTCTCAACAGAAAGGGCTGCTATCGGCTTTAGAAATGAAAGCGTTGTTCACTGATGGCGGGAAGAACAGCCGCGGTTACAGTCTATGTATGTATAATACGCGGTTATCACAGGTAATCTATAATAGACACAGTGGAGAAAACTTGCACCTCATACACGCCTATGTCTGGATCCACAAGTATCGCTTTAACAGCCGAAAGGAGATGAACAGTTACCTCACAAACAGGCCAGCGGGTCAAATGTCCAAAGTGAGAGAGGCAGAGATGGAGTCTCACAACATTTCTCTGTAGTAGTGAAATAGCAGCTCGTGTGCTGTGCCGCCTTCACTCGCCCTCGCGCCTCCGTCCTTCGCCATAGTATTGCGACACCGCACATAGGAGATAAATGACGTCCGTACGTAATAACCCGTTATGATCTATTACTGAACCGATATCGACCATTTTGACTCCTCTAGTAACGAGTAACGATGCAGCTCATAAAAAATCTATCGGAGTAAAAGTATTAAACTCATCGAAAATATGTACTTAAGTAAAAGTGGAAGTAGGAGAAAAAAACAATACTCCAGTAAAGTACAGATACTGCCTTTTAGTACTTAAGTACAGTAGTGAAGTAGTTCTACTTCGTTACTATACATCTCTGCAAAATTGTAAGCTGAAGCACAAATTTCCAGTTAGCCTGTTTTGTTGGCATTAACAGAGCATTCTCGAGTTTTTAAAATTGATTTTAAATTGAACCAAACCTGTGTGAACACATCAAGTCTCTTGTAATCGGTAATCAGCATTATGATCATAACTGTGATCTATAAGCTGCTAGTGTTCATTTCACCCAGAAACTGGAGTTAATTGTATGTAGAGGCACTTTTTTCAGTTTCAGCTTTTCACAAATCAACAGTACAGCCATTACTGCAGTGCCAGACTGCTTTGTACCTGCTAGCATCAGGCACATGAAAGACCTTAGCAGAGGGTCTCAACAATCCCACCCAAACAAATCTGCCAGATGCTTTATTCATAAAATGTGTGGGAGAGATGGGCAAGCAGCCAGTATAGAGCATTTCAGAGTTTGCCATAAGGAGCACCTGAGCCAATGTGGTTCAAACTGAATGAATATATTGAAGAGATCATACTGCGCTACAAAATTAATTTTGTCAGTCTTCTCAATAGCAACAGTGTGTTTGCACCGTCAGGATCAATGAGCCGAAATCGAATGTCGCAAAAACAGAACAAATGTGTTTCATAAGAAAACCTTTGCTGGTAGGAATCTAGTCTTGTTGAAAGTCAGCGTGACTTCATTTTCTCAAGCCTTAGCACATAAACATATTCTTCCAGATTGGGGGATGGAATGAAAAAAAAGGTTGATTTACAGTTTATTTAGCCATCGTTATCTATATGGCTATATGGCTTATTTCAGCTAGTTTCTCTCTCATTAGCATCTCTTCACCCATATGCATGTCTTCTCTCTGTCTGCATCAGGTCTCTAGAAGATTGCATTCTCAGCGGTCTGCCAGTTTCCCCATTGTGATTCAGAGTCAATATATTGTTCAATGAAATTAAATGAGCTTGCTCATGTCAGCCTCTCTATCTTTTTTCTTCAGCAGGCTAAAGTTATGCAGTGCTTGTGTCCTTAGTCTCTTTAACCTCTTGCTTCCCCTCCAGTTACTTTTCCTGCCCATAAACAGCATGCAGGGATCATCCCCAGCAGAGCAAGTGTCATGAAGGAGCTTGCTAGGCTTCATATATGATGGCAGTACCACATGTTCTGTGTTTGATATGCATGAATTCATCTGGTGATGAGAAGTAGCTTTAGAGCCTGGGGCCTGAAGCTCGCTGACTTCAGTGCTACTTTAGATGTTTTTGCATATTGATCATGAATAATAATAAAGCGGACTGCTTGTAGGGAGCCAAGACTACAATTGTATGCAGAAAGTACTTCTAATTTTTAACAGTCAAGTTGTAGGCAAATGTAGTGGACTAATCTGTGAATCGGTGTATGTATGTGTATATGCAGCCAATAGCAATAATTTGGGTTCTGCTTTTTATCATTCCTTTTAAAATAAGTAATAATTAATGTCATTGTTGTCAAAGAAATGCAGATAAAAACATTTGTCTCAAATTACATTCTAAACTTATTCATTCAGAATATTATCCTTTTTAAATAGCCTCAATATTGCAATTATTTTCCACCTTGGTTAATAATGGTCTTTGTTGATTAACTGCAAACATGGTCATTTAAACACACTGTTAAAGAGTACACAAGTAAACCGATAATACATGAAAATGAAAGCAAAGAAATTGTCTGTGTTGTTAATCTGTTAACGTGATGATGTTCCTGACGTTGTGGTCTGTAATTCCTCCCCAAACTTCATGTATATTGCTCCCAAAGGCAGGTTAATGCATCAATAGATAATGTTTGCCGGCTTTTAAAATATTAATTAGTTGCATAGCATCAGAGAAAGTGGTGAGATTATACACTTGACTGCTTAATATCTCCGCTGTA
This sequence comes from Danio aesculapii, assembly GCF_903798145.1. Lineage (NCBI taxonomy): Eukaryota > Metazoa > Chordata > Actinopteri > Cypriniformes > Danionidae > Danio > Danio aesculapii. The sequence goes on from NC_079448.1 coordinate 24,876,723, forward strand.
AAACCAAAAAGTTAAGGTAACTCATTTGAGGAAACTGATTGCTACAAACCATTTCAGGTCAAAAACTAATCCTAATGAGTACTGTGAACTTAATCCATTTGAGTAAATGAAGCAATTTGAGCACAGCAAAGCCCAATAAATAAAGAGAACCTGAAACCAACTAAGTACTGTAAAACCCAATAAGTTAAGGCAACTCAAACTGTTTGAGGAAACCGATTGCTACAAACTGTTTGAGTAAAAAAAAAAAATCTAAATGAGCACTGTGAACTTACTCCATTTAAGTTGAGGTAATAAAGTATTTAATTAACTCATTACCATCAACACTGAGTTCAGTATTCTTTTTAAATGAATAGAATTAACTTTTAGTAAATTTTGAGCTAACTACACTCATTTCATTTGATAAAGTTGGCTGTGGGTTTTACAGTGTGTTGATACTGCTCCCTCAACAGACATTTAACTGACTATACGAGACTTTGCAAGTACATGTACATGACCAAAATAATCTTTTTAATTCTGGTATGACAGCATGTTAAGTTAACATGCGTGTTTGCCTTTAGCAGCTGTTGCCAGATAGTGATTGCTTTATGACTATTTTTGAAAAGGAGATCCACAATAGAGAGATCACACTCATGCACACAAAGACTTGTCTTTCTGGGGACTTTCTGTAGATAATTAAAAACACACATGCACACATGAGTATATACAGTATAGAAGCAATTAGAAGCAAATACGTCATCTTTACACAGCAAAGGCATTACAGAAACCAAAACCCAAAGCGGCATCCATTTCTAAAAATGTTTTTACACAAATGCTGTAATGCCTCTCAAACTGATTTGATAAGTTCTGAGCAGACACAGACCAGCTTTAGGGCTGACTTAAAGAGCACCTATTATGCATTATAAAATGTCATATTTTAGTTTTGGGGGTCTCCAACAACAGGCTGATATGCTTACAAGGTAAAAAAAACACTTTTTTAATTTTTTAGTCTTATAATATGCGCTTATTTTTTACCTAATTATCTCAGTGACTACCGTATGATTTGTTCAGCAATTAATTTGTTCCCAAACCTCTCCTTAGCGCAAAGCTAATTTGCGCAAACATAATAAAGAAAAAGAAGGTAAGCAAAAATATACCATTTACAATATGTACAAGATTGGGGACAAACACAAAGACGGGGGGAAACAAGAGAGCTGGCAGAAGGGACATGGATGGCGCTAATGAAAAGAAAAGAATGAAACCCAGACAATGTCTAACTTCCCAGAAGCATCTAGCTAGCCAAATTTATGAAAACAAAAAAGATAAACACCCGAGTATCCTAACTATTCTACTCTGTCTATTCAAAAAGTACAAGGGGTGACACTCGCCCATAACCTAATGTTCTATACACAACAATAGTCCTACATGTTTCAAATGTATGTCACGTAACCTGCTTACCTTTCCGCTTCGTCCTAGCCTCGTAACATCGGGAAAAATTAGTGAAACAGATAAACGAATTAATATGATTAGCAGACTGACAAGAACTCACAGAAATGGGCAACAACAAAATACACAGTTAGACAGGGTTTTCTTTCTTAACGCCACACAATAATACATCAATACAACAGAAACAAGAGGGACTGGTGAGTGGTCTGGCGTGCTCTTTTATGCCGGGTGGTCTAGGCCTATTGGACATGACATCAGAGTGATGTCACCAGGAAGGAAATGATTGACAAGTGGATTGACCATTGAACGAAACCCGAGAAAATGAAGCATGTACAAAAAAACACAAACAGGGCACAAACGACACAAGCACGTAACAGAGAGCCCAATGCAGGAATGCAATAAAGCAATGCAGTTAAACACCAGCATATTACTCCTAACCTAACCCCAAGTAACAATGAAATACATTCAGTATCAATCCACACAGTGGCAAAAGTTAAACTATTTTGAAAATCGACCACTCCGCGGATGTGTAGGAACAGCTGACGTGGTCATAGCAAAGGCAAACGGCAGAGGATCGCAAGTTCAGAAATGCATTTAAATTGGTAAAGGAAGAAGTACGCGTTGTGTTTTGAACGTGGTTTTGAACGCAATATGTGAATAGCCCTATGAATTTATGGTTATAAACCTACGGTTTAACCTGAGAGATATAGAACAAGCATTGATCTATAATAGATAAGATTACAAGCTATGCAGAGCAATTACAATTTACAACACATAATTAAACACTATTTTGTGTATAAACTACACAAAACCAGGCAACAATTTCAACGACTCTTTAGCTACATGTTATGATCCGGAGGAAGAAACTGGTCCATATGAACTGTAACAATAACTGACAAAGTTCCTTTCAAAGTCTGACAAAATCCCATACATAATAGTCTCTGCTGCTTCTTCCTTTAATACAGTAGCAAATGTCCAACGAATCCCACATTTCAGCGTAGGTTAATGTATCAAAAATCTGGAAAATGACAGGAACAAACACAGCACGAGGTTGGCTACACTGTGGTATTGTTGTGAAAATGAACTGTAATCATTTAATCCCCGCAGCCAAATCTCCTTCCTCATTTTCATTTCATGGTCAGTCCCATAATCCCACACGCTCTGCTAGTGTCTGAAGGGAAAGTCGCATTCACGTTTTTACAGGAACCGGTCCTTTATTTATATTTGGTGATGTATTTTATTGACGTTGAAGCGTTCAAGCAAAAGATCCGAACCCAACACAATTCATTTATTTCACTCTGGTTTGACTATATTATTAAAGAATCAAACATTTTCAGAATTAGATGTTTTATTCACTTAGTGCTGTTACACACTGCATGGGAGGTCATTTTCAAAAAAACATAATAGGGGCACTTTAAATTGGCTGTGCAAAGATGACTATATCTTTCTTTCTTGCTTACTTTCTTTTTTTGTCAAGCATATTGTCTTAAGTCAGACAATGTTTTTCTTTTAAAAAAAAAAACATCTGGCAATTATTCTTTAGATTGAATGGTCTAATCTAACACAGCCATAGTATAACGCTGAGACTATATAAATTCAATCAGACCAGATAAAGGAGATAATCTGCCTTCAAAGGTGTGCTATTTTTACTGCCGCACTAACTTACAGCTTTAATTAAGGAAAGCTCAATAAATTTGAAGTGTGTGAATGAAGGATGAAGGCATTTTTGTTGGGTTAAAGTGGAATTCTGACTGTAATTGAACAGTTGACCTCAAAGGGGACTGAGGTATTCTGGCATGTAAAATATGCCACACAGCAAGAAGGGGGTCAGAGGAGACAATGATTACCTGAGAGACTTTGTGTCCTTGAGCCCTTGTGTGCTGAACAGAGAAGCTGTCAAAGCCTGTGCCAGAGGGGACTGTTTATACAGCACCTGAACATCTGTAATCACAGGCTGTTTGATTAACAGCACACAGTCTGGGCCAGATAGCAACGTATTCTGGACAGGAAGAGACCATTGAATGAGATTTAGTGAGTGAACACATCTAGTTCTATTTGAAGGTTTTTAAGAGTGGGGTTATCTGAAATGAATTACCGTAACTGACAGGTCAAACTATTTTACAGAATTGTGATAACACATGATGGTTTCCTATTTACATTCTGTTGACTGTATGAAACTTTACAACTACAATGGAGATTGAAACGGAGCCCTTTTTATTTAAAGTTATCATAACATGAGTAAAAGAGAGAGAGCAGTTTTTAAAAAATATTTTATCAGTTACATGTATTCTAAAACACAGAATAAAAATGTAAAAAGGAACACTGATTAAAATTAGATTCCTCTAAGTTATTGGTGTTAATCTGCAGCCACTGGTACAGTAAAATACCTATAATTATCTGACAAAACCTATAAACTGGCAGCCTGATTTTGCAAAATGCTGAACATTTATCAAATAACTGAAACCCTCTAAAGTACTGATAATTTTGGCCATATTAAGAGAATTTAGACTGGAAGCCCTGCAGTGACTTAACCTCTAATTAGCATGAAGAATCAAAAGTCTTGGTTAAATTTGGCTGAGGAATATGACTTGAACAAGCTGGTCCAAATTTCACTTAAGTAATGAAAGTGGATGTACTAATTTGGGTCTGATGGGAAACATTATATATGTCATCAAACTGAGGAAAGACTGAAACTACAGTTGCCAGCAAACAATTTTGTGTTTAATAGATATCTAAATGTAGACAACTTGTCTAAAACAAGGCTAAACTTGGGCTGTCAGTGAAAATCTAAAAGACGTCTAAGAAAAGCCCAAAACTAGACTAGTCGTCAAATAGACAGATTAGACAGATTTATATGTGAAGCCATTCATTTTTGTTTATTTGATGACTCGTCTAGTTTTGGCCTATTCTTAGACGTCTATTAGATTTTCACTGACAGCTCAAATTTTGCATTGTTTTAGTCAAGACAACTATGTTTAGACATCTATTAGACATTTATTAGACATCTTTTAAAAGCAAACATATAAATATATACATAAATACAGTTAAAGTTAGAATTATTAGACCCCTTGTTTATTTTTCCCCAATTTTTTGTTTTATGGAGAGCAGATTTGTTCAACACATTTCTAAAGATAATAGTTTTAATAACCCATTTCTAATAACTGATTTATTCTATCTTTGCCATGATGCCAGGTAAATAATGTTTTACTAGATATTTTTTTCAAGACACTTCAATACAGCTTAAAGTGACATTTAAAGGCTTAACTAGGTTAATTAGGTTAACTAGGCAGGTTAGGGTAATTAGGCAAGTTATTGTATAATGATGGTTTGTTCTGTAGACTGTCGAAAAAAATATCGCTATTAGCGGGTCTAATAATGTTGACCTTAAAATGGTTTTAAAAAATTTAAAACTGCTTTCATTCATGCCAAAATAAAACAAATAAGACTTACTCCAGAAGAAAAAATATTATCAGACATACTGTGAAAATTTCCTTGCTCTGTTAAACATCATTTGGGAAATATTTAAAAAAGAAAAAATCGGGGGGGTGGGGGGTTGGGGGGGGAAGGGTTGGACTAATAGTTCTGTCTTTAACTCTATATTAAAGTTGAAAACACTAATATAAAGAAATGGTAAATGGTCAAATAAAGTGAAACCCAATTGTTGTGTACTATCAAAAGTAATATGTACTCAATAGAGGAACTGAACTTATTACTGAACTTATTTCACTTTCTCCTCATTTAAAGTGTCTTTTATGTCTGTAATATGCATCAGAAACAGTGAACAAACTATAAGTGATCCAAAAATAGGTTCCATTCATCTCACTGAATCAAGATTTTGTAACTTTTCATAATTATGTTTCTATATTCACATAAAAAACTGAAATGTGCTATTTTATAATTAGGGCATAATTACACCATTGATCTTACTATTGTAAAAATTCTTTAGGACTTTATAGTCCTAAAACTATAAAAGGATATGTTATTAAATGTAAAGTGTACACTTATGGAATAAAATTAATTATCGTTTTTATGCATGCTTAATGCTATTGTAAGTATATCATCTTTGCATGTTTCCATAGCATCACTTGAACATAAGATAGTTATCTTAGTCCCACTGATTCAAACATATTAATTTTTATATTAACAGTATTGTTAATATATCCAAATGCCCACATTGAGACTGAAATATATCTGCTACAGTACATCTTAAGAAATGAAAGTGAAAATTTGGTATCATGTCATGAATTCTTTGTCATTAGAAGTCAGTTTGATTATATGAATGTCCCTATCGGAAAGAAGTAACATGCCTTTGGATTCTAAAACTTGGCACAGGTTGTTCAAGGGACATTCGATCCTTCTCTCAATGTCATGACATGTCGAGCTGAATAATCGAACAGAGAAAGAGCAATGCAGAGCTGCATCAGTAGTAAGGGTTTGCATGAGGTGAACATAAGGAACTGCAGAGTTTCTAGGTATTACTTGAAAATGATATAAATTTCACATGATGCCTTCAGACTGGAGATAGCTGGAAGGCCAGTAGTTGAGAAGTGAGGTTGTCCAATTGAATGTTTTCAGCTCAGTTTGAAATCTACCTTGTCACATCATCTTACCTCTTTCAAAACTACACAAATATGAAGTCTGAGCACTGGCTCAGCAAGTTTAAGGTAAATTTGTTCATGTCTTCTGTTGTCAGTGTTTTGGTTATTCTTGCTTTGAATGTTGCAGTGTTTCATTTTATTAGATACACAGCAAACCTTGCTTAGATTAAAGTGTTGCAGATTTGCTTTAGCTGTAAGCACTATGAACATCCATTGGATAACTGGTTTCATTACTAACATTGTTAATTGTATCTTTCTCTAACATTACAAGCATTGCAGAGGTGAAAAGCTAATGCTGTGAAATTATTTAAACTTTTTATATTTACGTTTTATATTTTATATTTATTTAAATAAAGGTTATTAAAAATTATATTGTATTTCATTATATCAAAATGGAGTAAAAATAAATTAATAAAATGTCTGCCAATGCTGGATGTCCCTTAAATCCTCTAAAATTACTGAAACACATCTTAAAGGGCACCTATAATAAAAATCATTTTTGTAAGCTCTTTGGACAGAACTCTGTGTTGGTATAGTGTGCCCACGGTCATACTGGGGTGATATAAAGGCAATAAGCCTCTTTTTTTGGGGTGATATAAAGGCAATAAGCCTTTTTTTAAATATCCTGACATTAAAGTAGGATCCAAATCCCTCCCGTTTTGAGGCCCACCGCAACGTGACATAGAAGAATTTGTTAGCTGATTGACAAATGCATATTAACATGTCTCCGTAGTAACACATAAAGTCATATCAACAAGACTTGCGGGATTAAAAGATCTCTTCAGCTCCCTGTGATCATCAATCATCATTAAATGTGATCAAGAATGAGTTTTACAAGTTTAAAACGTTTTTAAAAGAGTGCATGTTGGTAATGACTTTACAAATGATTTACCTTCTTTATCACCACAGCCGCATGTCAGCACAATTATAAAAGAAGATGCTTCAATCCCAGTTTTTGGACTTTAAATCAGGTTTATTTTGTACATTAACATAACAGATATCCATACAGCAGTGGATATTAGGTGTAAAATTACACTTTAAGATACAAATTAAGTTTATCCTGTGACATTTGCAACTAAAAATAGTGCAAAGATAAAAGTGCGTGCTTTGTGTGTGCCTGCCGTGACTGTGCGTGCCTTAACTTTGTAACAAAATTGTGTGTGACTCATCGTTGCAACTCCACACAAAAACATCAATAATCATTGGGAAAGTTCTTTCTGTAGTATTTCTCACAAATGCTTCGTGAGATCTGCTTCCTTCATGTGGGTCACTGTGCTGTTTATGAGACACAGTTAAGGCATAGATTGAGGCACACTCTAACAGGCATGTGAGAACGGTGGGCGGGGAGAACGCTACGGTTACTAAAGTAACCCTTCGTTCCCCGAGGGGGGGGACGGAAATGCTATGTGGAAACTTCCACTATGGGGATTTCGTCAGAATCCAATCATCTGAAAGAGTATAAAACGGGCCAATGAAATGCCAATGAGTTGGCAGCGTCAGCGTGCACAGCTGGCGTCAATGACAATCAGTCATGCTATAAAGCAGCCAGTGCCATGCTCGACATTTTCTAGCTGAAGAGACTTTCACGCTCAACAGCTAAGGGACAATCGTTGTGGCAAAGGAACATAGCATTTCCGTTCCCCCCCTCGGGGAACGAAGGGTTACTTTAGTAACCGTAGCGTTCCCCTTCGGATGGGGAACTCCAATGCTATGTGGAAACTTCCACTATGGGGAAATCTATGGAAAACGCCACAACGAAAGAACCTTACTGCGTCCCTGGCGAAGGGTGTGCCACGCAGTAGAGCGAGCGCACCTACAACGCCCCGAGACACAGTCTTCCAACGTGTCCCCTGGCCCTCACTTACCTGTTCAGAACAGTTATGTTTTTCGGGGAGTCGCAATAACCCAGTGAAATAGGTTTTGATACGACAGTACGTTGGGAAAGCGTTCAGTCCCGATAGGGAGGACGCTGCGGAGCTCACCTGTTACCCAGAGTTGAGACCTGGTGACAACCTATGGACTAGCCCAGAGATGGGGAGTCCTTGCATAAGGATGGTTAGGGGAGGGAAGACACGAGCCTGCCCTAGAAGGGGGGACTATACCGTGGCTGAGTGAACGTATGGGATCGCCAGCGGGGATCACACATAGCAGGCACCTATACCCAGAACGCGGGCTGACCAGCGGGCATGCCGACAACGTAACGGGCCAACACCTGACTCCTCCGCTGAGTCAGGTGTTGGGGCCTCGGAGGAACTCTGCAGGGTTCGCCAAAGAAATGGGGAACTAAACTGACAAAGCTGAAAAAGCGCACGTATCTCCGGGTTAGGGAGAGTGGCGCAGCAAGCGTGTTTCGACACCTCAACCGAATCGTTTCCTCAATCACCAAGGGTTGCCTAATACCCTTGAGGAAACCGGCTCCACTCGCAGATTGTAACCTTGCAAATGTATTGGGTGTCACCCAACCCGTAGCTCTACAAATGTCTGTCAGAGAGGCGCTGCGTGCTAACGCCCAGGAGGATGCGATGCTCCGTAGTGGAGTGCGCTCTCACCCCCGGGGGACACGGCTCACCCTGGCCCAAAGGCGAGGGAGATGGCATCCACTATCCAGTGGGCCAACCTCTGTTTAGATACGGCACTTCCCATCTGCCGACCACTGTAATGGACAAAGAGCTGGTCAGAGGATCTAAGGCTCTGAGTGTGGTCCACATATATTCGCAAAGCGCGAACAGGACATAACATGAAAGGGCTGGGTCTGCCTCCTCCGCGGGCAGCGCTTGCAGGCTCACTACCTGATTCTTAAACGGCGTGGTAGGAACCTTGGGTACATAGCCGGGCCGGGGTCTCAGGACAACGTGAGAGTAGGCCGGCCCGAATTCTAGGCACGAGTCACTGACCGAAAATGCCTCCAGGTTCCTAACCCTCTTAACCGATGCCAACACGACCAGCAGAGCTGTCTTCAAGGACAGAAATCTCAAGGATACTGAGTCGAGTGGTTCGAAGGGATCCCCACGTAGGCTCGTAGCACTACCGCGAGATCTCAAGAGGGTATGAGAGGGGGGCGGGGGAAAACATCCGCCTCGCACCTCTGAGGAACTGGATGATGAGGTTATGCCTCCCCACGGTGCCGCCATCCACGCATCATGATGAGCGGAGATGGTGGCCACGTAAACCCTCAGTGTGGAGCGCGACAGCCTTCGCTCCACCTGTCCTGAAGGAAAGAAAGCACAACACTAATCTGGCAAGATCGGGGGTCTTCTCGGCGAGAAGCGCACCACTCAGTGAATAGACTCCACTCCAGGGCGTAGGCATGCCTCGTAGAGGGTGCACTAGCCTGAGTGATGGTATTAACCACCGCCACCGGTAGGTTACCTAAGTCTTCCTCGTCGCGTCTTATGGACCCCACCTGGAGGTTCCACAGAACTAAGCGAGGGTGCCAGATGGTGCCCTGTCCCTGAGAGAGTAGGTCCTCTCTCAAAGGGACTCGCCAGGGGGGAAGGAGCTGCCGTGAGAGCCTGTTGGCCGCACGGTTGAGCCCATCCGGGGTGTGAATAGCAAGCAGCGACTTCAGCCGCGTATGACTCCAGAGGAGCAGACGGCGAGCGAGCTGAGACATGCAGCGGGAGCGTATACCCCCATCCGGATGGAATACGCTACCGCGGCCGTGCTGTCCATCCTGACCAGCACGTGTTGCTCCCTCAGCACCGGTAAAAAGCGGCGCAGAGCGAGAAACACTGCCAACAGCTCTAGGCAGTTGATATGCCAATGCAGCTGGGTTCCCCTCCACAGGTCCGCAGCAGCATGCCCGCTACACACGGCCCCCCCACCCCATACTGGAGGCATCTGCCGAAACGACAGCCTGCCTGGACACCTGACCTAGGGGCACACTGGCCCGTAGGAAAAAGGGGTCCTTTCCAGAGGGTGCGGGTGCGGTGACACAGCGCAGTGACAGTCACTCGGTGTGTGCCCGCGTGCCATGCGCGTCTGGGGACCCGATCGTGAAGCCAATGCTGTAGTGGTCTCATATGGAGCAATCCGAGCGGCGTGGCCGCGGCTACAGATGCCATATGCCCCAGGAGCCTCTGAAATAATTTCAGGGGACCACTTTTTTTCCTGTCGAACTCTCTCAGACAGTTCAGCATTACCTCGGCGCGCTCTCGTGAGAGGCGCGCCTCCATAGTGATCGAGTCCAGCTCCAACCCGAGAAAGGAGATGCTCTGCACGGAGGCGAGCTTGCTCTTTTCTCGGTTGACCTGAAACCCGAACGGGCGGAGGTGCCGGAGCACCTTGTCTCTGTGCATAATCAATTGCTCCCGAGAGTGGGCTAAAAATCAGCCAGTCATCGAAATAATTGAGCGTGCGGATGCCGGCGAGCCGAAGGGGCGTGAGGGCACCCTCCGCGAGCTTGGTGAAAACTCGCGGAGACAGAGAGAGCCCGAAGGGGAGGACCTTGTATTGCCACGCTCGACCTTCAAACGCAAACCGCAGAAACTGCCGGTGGCGTGGAAGTGTGGAGATATGAAAATACGCGTCCTTCAGATCTATTGCTGCAAACCAATCCTGAGGACGAACGCATCGCGTGATGCGCATCTGCGTAAGCATTTCGGAGCGCAGCCAGTGAAGGCAGCGGTTCAAAATGTGCAGATATAGGATTGGCCATAACCCACCGCTTTTTTTTTTTTTTTTTTTGGGCACGATGAAGTGCGGGCTGTAAAACCCGCGCTCCATCTCGGCTGGAGGGCCGGCTCGATTGCATCCTTCGCCAGGAGGACAGCAATCTCCTCTCGCAAGACAGGGGCGGACGCAGGACTGACCCTGGTCGCCCGTGAACCTGGGAGGCTGTTTCGCGAACTGAATCGCATAGCCAAGTCTAGTTGTATGGATGAGCCATTGCGATGGGCTGGCCCGCGCTAACCAGGCAGGCAGAGCCCCCGCAAATGGTCCCACCCGCACGATCGCTGACGTGCCAGCGGCGGGGCAGCGTGGAGTGAGTGGGCTCATCCGGGGAGCGCTGGGGTCCCACAGGAGAGCAGATGTTCTCGTCTCGCACTCAAACTCCAGGAGAGGGGCTGGGAGTGGAGAGAAAGGAGACCGTTCTCTCACGCTCCATGAGCCATTGGCGAAATGCACCGATCCTGCGAGCTGGAAGGCATAGCGTCCCAGACTGGCAGTGTTCGGGCTGTCAAATCCGGAGGAGGGGAAAAGTGCTCTTTCACTGAGGATTTTGATGACGTTTTTTTTTTTTTTTTTTACGCCTTTAAATAACGTGCCCCGCCCTCCAGCGGGGAAAGAGCAAATTCCCTCCTCCCCAGATGGCCCGCCTCAGGGACGCTTCGCGGTCCGTTTTACCGAACTTAGCGGCGCCCTGGGCGGGGGACGCTGGTTGCCTGCGCGATGCTCGGCGCAGCCGCGTGGCCGGAGGCGCAGGCGGGGCGGCGAAGCAAAGCTGCGGGCGGGCGTCCTCGGCGAAAAAGCAGCGGATGTGGATGGCTCGGCGGGGGGAGCGGTCATACAATCCCGCCGATAGAGACCTCGCCCATCGCCTCCGACTGCTCTATCACCGGCGTGAATTCCTGGGCGAATTCACTGCCAGTGTCGCTGAACAGGCCAGCCTGGGAAATGGGTGAGTTAAGAAAGCGAACTTTGTCAACGTCACGCACATCACCAGGTTTAGCCTGAGGTGGCATTCCTGGATCACGGATGTGATCATCGTCCTTCCCAGGGCACACACAGCCGACTTTTTTTTTTTTTTTTGTAAGAGCATAGTCGGTTGCGGTGCGGAGCGCATGCTCAGTCCTGGGTCAGAACCATCCTCGCGCAGCCGGGTCAGCGCCTGCGCTTGGTAGCGCTGGTAGGTGGCCATAGCGTGCATGGTGAGGGGGAAGGCGCACGCAGCACACTGCGTGAGCCTACTGTGCCCATCCAGGAAGAAAGGGGTGGGGAGGCTTAGAAGGTCTCGCCTTCATCCTCCACATCACACCCCTCTAATCGGTCCGGCCGCGGAGCTGGGGGATAAACCATCTCCAGAGCCACGGCCGAAGCAGCCTGGGGAAGCACAGCCGCAAAGTCTGCTTCTGGATTCGACGCCGCCCTCAAAGTCCCGGAGGGAGCGAGCGGGTTCGAATCCTCGTCAGACCTAGACAGCCCAACCTCCAAGGATGGTGAGGATGGAAGCGCACGCAGATCGGGCAGAAAAAAGTGCCCTCAGGACAGCGTGAGTTTACTGTGCACTTCCGGGAAGAAGGGGACGGGAGGCTTTAAAGGTCTTGCCTCCTTATATCCTCCACATTCACCCATCTAGTCGGTCTGGCCGCGGGGCTGGGGGATAAACCATCACCAGACCCACGGCCGAAGCAGCCCGAGAAAGCACGGCCATCACGTCTGCTTTTTAGATGCTAACGCCGCGCTCTCCACCCCGGAGGGAGGGAGCGAGCGGGCTCGCATCCTCATCAGACAATGACAGCCCATCCTCCGATGCAGCGATGGACATCTGACCCCCGGTGTCATCAGGTGAGAGAGCGACCATCCAAGGACGGAGCGCTTCTCTTCACCTGAAGCTTGGATGGAGCGCGTGGAGGAGCGAGAGGTCCGCGGCCCGGGGGCGGCGGATTTACTCTCACTGAAACCCTCAGATCTGCCCGAGTGCCAACCGCAGTGCGGGGGACAACTGGGGTGGGTGGCTCTTTTGCAAGAGCGAGCCGCGATCTTAACTGCGCAACAGACATGACATCAGTGATGGCATGCACTGCCCGCGAGCACCGCATTAACATGCTGGACCCCCAGACATGAAACGCTGTGCTCGTGCCCATCATCCGGGGATAGGAAACCACCGCATCCAGAAACACACGGTCGGAGTGACGTCTTGAAAAAGACGCGCTGCACGACCGTGTTGCTCTTTTAGGAAAGCTTTTTTCCCTATATACAAACCGCTCTTGGAGGACCGGACCCAAAGGACGCCAGGCAAGGGAGAAATACCCAGCTCGACCATCTGCCACTGCGTATACGCGCTCTGGACCGGGAGAAGCTGCTTCTCGATCTCTCTCTGTAGACACAGGTTGGAGATACCCTCAAAGACTCTCTCAGAAGCTTCGTGAAAGGCTCTGAAAGCGAAAGGATGTCGAGCATGGCACTGGCTGCGTCTTTATAGCATGACTGATTGTCATTGACGCCAGCTGTGCACGGTGACGCTGCCAACTCATTGGCATTTCATTGGCCCGTTTTTATACTCTTTCAGATGATTGGATTCTGACGAAATCCCCATAGTGGAAGTTTCCACATAGCATTGGAGTTCCCCATCCGAAGGGGAACTAGCATTAAAGGCACAGGCAGCAAAAACAGCTACATTGTGTTCAAAGCAGAAAATTCTAATGTTCTGAAAGGTCTAATAAATAATCTGATAGGTGTTTTGAGCTGAAACTTTACAGACACATTCTGGAGATACACAATTATTTTAAATCTTGAAAAGGGGTAAATAGGTTCCCTTTAAAATAAGCAATGAGGGTTAACTCTTAGCAAGGTAACAAGATCTACAGCTCGAGGCAATGACTTAAAAGCACATAAACAAGAACACAGTTTACAAAATGAGAACAAAGATTTAAGATTTAAGATTTATTGAGGGTACACTACGATACATGAAAATAACTACGTAATAAGCAAACAAACAAACGCACACACACACACACACACACACACACACGCGCTACGGACAATTTAGCTTAATCAATTCACCTATACTGCATGTCTTTGGACTGTGGGGGAAACTGGAGCACCCGGAGGATTGTGCTACCCACTGTGTCACCGTGATACCTCAGATCTCTTGTTTATGTAATTTTGAATTTTACGGATTATGTTTCCTTCTTAAAGCACTTTGAAATTATTATGCGATTTTGAACACAGCTTTGGCTTGTAAAGAAAGGAAATACTTACTGTACATTGCTAAAGAGCCCCTATTTTGGGTTTTTGAAAATGACCTTGCATGTAGTGTGTAACATAGCTCTACGTGAAGTCTTAAATCTGAAAGTACACAGTGTTTAAAACTATTGATTCATTATAAAAGAATCGACTCATATTGCTTCCAATGAATTGTCTTGAAAACGAGTCAGCCGTTTCGGCGTGACGGCGATACGAAACTTAAGTCCCGCCCAACTGTTGTGCACGCACACCCAGGAAAATGGAAAGCCCCTAAAAACACTCTAGCAGACCAAGAATCTGCTAGATCAAGACATCTTCTAGATTGAATCAAGTCGTGAAGATGCTGTGCTCAGCTGGATATTATTGGAAGTGTCTGGGAAAGTTAGTGTTATTTTCTCTATCCCAAGATGAAACTGTGAAAAGTCAGTGGTTGAGGTTTATTTTTGCAAAAATACATCAGCATTATAGCCCTCATTTTTTGACGAGTGCTTCAGTAATCTACATGCTTACACTTTGTCAGAGCTTGACAGGAATTTACGGTGGACCAGTTTCTTCCTCCATTTCACAGTGTAAGTAAGTCCAATTAAAAAGGTTGTCTTGTTTTCTCTAGCTTGCAAATCATGTATTTAATGTTTTGTTACTTGTAACCGCTTGTACAGTATCAGGTTAACTCTTTATATACTCATATCGCGTGTAAAGCCACATTGAAAACGCAAAGTGTGCTGCTTTGTTTATGGATTTAAATGCGTTTGTGAGATTGCGTTCCACTGCTGTTTGTCGTTGTTATGGCCACCGTCAGTTGTTCCTACACACGTGCGGCGGTCAAGGTTCAAAATAGTTCAGCTTTTGCCGCTGTGTGGATTAATACTGAATGTGTGTCATGGTTAAGTGTAGAGCAATATGCTGGTGTTTAACTGCATTGCTTTATTGCACTCCTCCTGTATTGAACTCACACACGTGTTTCAGGCGAGGGTTTCACAGACCGTACCAAAATGCTGAGGATTGGGGGGGTGGGGTGGTTGAAATTTCTGGAGGTTTCCGGGATAAATAACATAACAGGAGGGTGGCGGGAGATGGGTCTGAAATACGGGGGACTGCCAGGAAAAACAGGAGTGTTGGCAGGTATGCTCACACATAAACTATGCACTCTGACTACTTCAATATTGTTGATAAGCCGTGGTGGGCATTTCACTCTGTCTCACGCTGAATGCTGTCGACCAATCGCAACAGACTGCCAGCGGTACAATCAGCGCAGATTAGCTTTGTGCTAAGGAGGGGTTTGGGATTAATGAATCGCTGAACGAATCATATAGGAGTCGCTGGGATAATTAGGTAAAAATAAATGCACATTATAAGACAATGAAAGTGTTTTTTGACCTTGCATGTGTTGGAACTTAATGCAAAGAATGTTGCAGAACTGAAAACAAGTTCAAATCAGGCTTGGAAACTGGGCGCCATATTGTTTCAGTCATTGAACTGGCTTGAGGGTTTAAACCATCATGATAACTGAGCGGCAATTGATTTTGACTATTCTGACCAATACTTTGGCCGCAGATGTTCTGGGACCCTTAAGTCAACTTAGTAAAGGATTCAATTACCCACAATGTATTTTCAGCGGGGAAAACTCAACTATTTGCCCCACAAGACTCTTTACATGACTCCCGGCTCATGTGCCAGAGCATATGTGGTACATCCTGCCAGATATACAATTTTATAGAGACAAAGAGAAATTATTGCATACAAATGAAAGACAATCTTATAGTTTTCTTCATATGCTGTGTTATTCCAACCAACCAGGTTAATCAATGTGTTGTTTTAGCCCTTATAGCAGATTAAAATTATCTGTATGTGTCTAAAATGTATGATGTCTGGTATTGAGCGAAAGCTAGTGACATTTGCAATACATTGGTGTAAATGAAAAACTAGAAGTACAAACAGTGTTCGTCTTGTAACATTTGATGTAAGATAGTTTCATTCTTGCAAGAGATTTTACCATGTAAAATCAACATGCAGTCTGTTAATGATTGACCCTTACTATCATAACGAGTCACCAGCCAATCAGGAGCACTGTGTTTCCCCGAGGCCAACCAGCAAGGGAAACTCAGGGTTTCCAGCAAAAAGGTGCAAGTAACACAAACTAATGTTATCTCTTGCTGATCTGGTGCAGATTGATCCCATATCTCTGCTTGTGTGGTTTCTCAGGTGTGATTCTAAGACCTAGTAAGAAGTTCTGGAAGTAATTTGGGATGGTTGTCAACTCATTTCCCATCCTCTGAACTGCCTCTGTGTGTATGTTGAATGTGTTGAATGGTGTGTGTGGTGTGTGTGTGTGTGTGTGGTGTGTGTGTGTGTGGTGTGTGTGTGTGCGTGTGTGTGTGGTGTGTGAAAGAGTGTGTATGGTGTTTCCCAGTGTTGGGTTGTGGCTGGAAGGGCATCCACTGCGTAAAACATATGCTGGATACATTGGTGGTACATTCCGCTGTGGCAAACCCTGATAAATAAAGGGACTAAGCCGAAAAGAAAAATGAAGGAATGAATAAAGACAACTTTAAGCTTTCAAAGTGGATGGTGAAGTGGTAAAAAGGAATAGTGATAACTTGGAATAGAACACTGTCTGGAACTCTATAGATGTACGTAGTTCCAACCACACACGTTTGCGATGCTGTTTGCGAATATGCATTAGAACGATGGATTTGAGAAACATGAAATCGCCAAGCTATGTTAGTAATTTGCAATTTTAGTTGGCTAACCATGGTTTTGGGAAACGCACCCCAAATTGTCACTCAAGTAATGATTAATTGAGTTTCACAACTGAACTAGATATTTTGTAACTCATTGAAAAGCATTTTTGCCTCAGAGCAAGGAGGTTTATAGTTTGAGTCCAGTACTGAGCCATGAAGCCTGCTTGTGTGGATTTTGGTTATTTTTATGCTAACAGGAATTGGGTGCTTCAGTTTCCCCAGAATAATGCAGCACCTGCCATATAGGTGAATGTGTGTTCAAATCAGCCAAGGGTTACATTATGAGAACTAGTGAAATTATGTAATGGAGGTCTAAATGTCAATCGTAAAAAATAAAACGTGTGAATAGGTCTATGATTCATTTAAAAAAATATATTATTTGTACTTTAGGTACAATGACATTTAAAAGACAGTTCATCCCCAAATTAAAATTCACCCATGACTTGTTCCAAATTTGTTGCAAGTTTTGTTGTGTTGTTGTTGTTGTTGTTTGTATGTTTTTTCAGTTGAAGATACAAGATATTTTAAACAATGTTGCAAACCCATAGAATTTGTTTTCTAGTTATGGATGTCAATGGTTTCAAACACTCTTCAATATACATCGTCTTTTGTGTTCAACAGAATAAAAAAGGTAAAGGGTGAGTTTCATTTTTGGGTGAACAATCCTTTAAGAAATATAAATGTAAATAAATAAAACTAAAAATATTTCTAAAGTCATTTGCACCATTTTTAGTTCACCATTTCTACATTGAGATAAAGTCATTCTTCTTTTTTTAAAGTGCTGGATAGTCTCAGTCTCAGGAACATTTCTCCAAACAAATCTTTGCTGATCCTTTGGGGATCTTGAGGTTATTGTCCCAAAGGTTTTTAGGTGGGTTCATTTTAAAGGAATTGAATGGACATGGCAAAAGTTCATTCGCAGGGCCAGTGAACAATTTTGTGTGGATTTTGAGATCTACTTTCGATCAGTGCAGAAAGTCAGAGGAAGATGGACAATCTTCTGGTGTTTGGTGCAGAACATGATGGCTTGTGATACCATAGCACCAATGTTAAATTTTACACTGAAAAACTGGTCACACTTTATTTGATGGTGCGTTTGTTACATCTACGTGTCAACTAATTCTCATTAGATTAAAAGTAGACTGTTAGGTTAGGGTTAGGGTTAGTGTAAGTTGAAAGTTTCTTATAGTCAGTTAAATGGCTGTTGAATGTCTGTATCAACAGATATTAAGCAGACAGTCTACTAATACTCAAATGGACCATCAAAATAAAGTGTTACTGAAAAATTCAGTTATCTTTCATCTTACATCAAATCAGAATATAATCACATTTTAATCAGCATTCTGGAGATTGTATTTAGTACATACAAAGTCTACATCCAGTATTTACAATGGAGGAGACTTTCAAAGATTTCCAAACAGATGGTGTGAAACTGACTAACCACGCTTCTAAGCTTTGGTGCTTCCAAGCAATTTTGCAAATGTGTGCATCATGGAGAATGTAAAGCCTCACAAACCATACTTCCAAGTGATTTGTGATGGTGGCTAGTGTGATGGAAAATGGAATGGCAGGCAATCCTTAGCATTTGATAGCTGTTGAAGTCTCTCAGCTAAATAATTATATATCATTGACACGAATTCCAATTGGTTTTTATTCCCTATTAACTACTAAACAAGATCAGAATGCTTTTGTCTCATATCGTTTGCATTATCTCTCATCTTCTCTATGCTGAAAGAGTGACTAATGGCATTTTCCTTGCATGTCAGCTTGTATTTATAATTCCACAAACCATATATTATGAAATGAGAAAGCATGCCCAGTCAATTATTTTAGACTCAAGGATTAAAGTTAGCCAAATAACATATGTGATGGCGAGTCTAAATGAAACCATAGCAAGCAGCAATCAGGTTACATTTGAAATATTTACAGAGTGATGAAAAATACCGAAATGGTATTAGTGCCAAAATTCATGGCTTTCATACAACAGTAGTTTAAAAGTGCTCTGATGGTTCTGATTCTCTATCAGCAGGGATTATATACATGCAGTGGACACTCGTGAAAGCAGTGAGGAAAGACTCAACTGACACCATAGGTCACATGAAATAACAGTATACAGTTGAAGTTAAAATCATTAGCCCCTCCTTTGAATTTTTTTATCTTTTTTAAATATTTCCCAAATTATGTTTAACAGAGCAAGGAAATTTTCGGTGTGTTTGATAATATTTTTTCTTCTGGAGAAAGTTTTTTGTTTATTTCGGCTAGAATAAAAGCAGTTTTAAAATTTTTTTTAACTATTTTAAGGTGAAAATTATTAGCCCCTTAAAGCTAAATATATATATATATATATATATATATACAATATATATTTTTTTTATTTATTTTATTTTATTTTATTTTTTTTCTACAGAACAAACCATCGCTATAGAATAACCTGCCTAATTACTCTAACCTGTTATTTACTGTCATCAAGGCAAAGATAAAATAAATCGTTTAATAGTTATTAAAACTATTATGTGTAGAAATGTGTTGAAAAAAAATCTTCTCTCCGTTATACAAATAAAAATAAATAAATAAACAGGGGCGCTAATAATTCAGGTGGGCTAATCATTCTGACTTCAACTGTATGTAGCAAACTCATATTCCATTCATATACTACACATACCAATGCTTAAAGTGTATACCCAATGTAAAACACTAAACAGTTTAAACCGCTTTGTTTAGATAGAAGATAGATAGATAGATAGATAGATAGATATAGATAGATAGATGATAGATAGATAGATAGATAGATAGATAGATAGATAGATGGATAGATAGATAGATAGATAGATAGATAGATAGATAGATAGATAGATAGATAGATAGATAGATAGATTAGATTACATTAGATTAAACTGTATTGTCATTACACACATACACATAAATTCAATACAATGAAACGCAGTTTAGGTCACTGGTGCAAGAGTGCAATAGCCAGGAGTGCAATAGCAGCAAGTGCCAGATATAGGTATAAGTTAATTATATAAAAAAAAAAAAATATATATATATATATATATATATATATATATATATAATATATATATATATAGGTATAAAGTGCAATTATATAAAAAAACTATGGTGATATTTACATAGGATGAACTATGAAGTTATATACAGATTGTATTAGCTATGAACAGAGATTTACAATAGATAAAATATTTGTACAGTTTGCTATTAATAATATAGATTTATCTAATAAGGCTATGCTACTCATGTGTTTGTATAGACAATCTACTCATATATTTTTATTTATTATTTATTTTATTTAAGAAAGCTAATGCACAGAGCCAATAATACAATTTATTTAGTTTTTTCTCAACAATTTACCTTCACTTATAACATAACTGAATGTTTTTATGGGATTGCTTATCAAGTTAGTTTGGCATAATTTTGCATTTGTTTATTCAGGGCTCGAACCAGTGACCTTCTTGCTGTGAGGTGACTGCGGTACCCACTGCGCCACTGTGCAGCCCCTTATTTCAGTCAACATATTGTTATTTTATAATTAATCCCAGTCTCAAATGGTCATATCACAGAACTTACACCGCTACACAGCTTAGAGCCATGCTTATGCTTACATTGCAATTCTGAGAGTGCTTCATGCAAGTGAGAAGGCTTGCCAAAAACCTGTAGTTTACAAACTTTAACACAGTCATATGAACACTGCATATTTCTAGGAAGCATTGTGAAATTATGAGGGCTTTACACAGATGAGGGGGCTTACTTCCAAGATATCTTTGATGGTGACTAGTGTGATGAAAACTGTAATGGCAGGCAATTCTTAGCATTTTACAGCTGATGAAGCCACTCAGATAATAATGAAATATCATGACACAAATTTCAATTGCTTTAATTGGGAGCTGGGTCTATTCTACGCAAGATACAGTATGGTGACTTTCACATTGATATTTTAGCTTGGATGTATACCTGACCGTTGAGCCGTTTGACAAACTAGTGTCCTTCTGAATCAAATCAGCAGGATGCCTGACTTTTACTGCAGTTAGGTAGTTTCTCTTTAACTCTAGTTCGTCAGTTTCACTTTAATTCATATTTCATTCATGCCATTTTGACAAACTGAGGTATTAGATGCAAATAAGGAGTAAGGACTGCTGAGAGTGTTATGGAATTTACTAACGCACGCCGATAGAAGAAAGATAAAAAAGGAAAGAAAAGAAAACAATTCTGTATTTCGCGTGGTGTGTGTGCGCGTGAGGTCCTTTACTGACAGCTGTGTGTGTGGATCTTGTCGGAAAATACGTGAAAAGTCCTACATGACGATAATAGATTTATCGCAGTGTTATCTTCAATAACGCCACTAATATATGCATACTCCACATGTCTTAATTCCATTTCTGTTTAGTTCAGTTATGTCTTAAGTCGGATTAAGGTAATCAAAAATCGCTGTTTGGAGCTTACAGTATGTAGGCCTACAGTTCAAAATTTATGTTTAAACTGAAACAGTCAGTAAACACAAGTACATCTATATTAAACATAATTTATTTCATCATCAATTATCATAGTAGAACAGTTTCTCAACAGTTGTGGTGCATTTGGAAACAGGAGATGAGCCCCTGGTCTAATGCGTTACCTGGCTTGAGAAACCCCTTCTCAAGGACTTATTATTTGTGTAGCACACATATTCTGAATGCCTTCAGCATATTTCAAATGAGACATTTTAATCTAGGTAACCTAGATTAAATTCCGAAATTGATCTAGATAATCTAGATTAAAAAATTAATCTATGCCCACCTATTATATATATATATATATATATATAGATATATATATATATATATATATATATATATATATATATATATATATATATAGTATATATATATGTATGTAGTCATCATGATTTTTGATGAGCAATATATAGTGTTTATATCACTTTGTAAATGTATATTACCATTTGTTGAGTCTTCCCCCATACATTTGATAGAGTGCTTGGACCCGGAAGCCGCTTCGCATGACATCACACTTAACAAGCAGATTTTAACCTACACTAAACCTAGAACAATATAAATTTGTATCTTTGTAAACACAAAACCGTAGTGTTTAATATGATTCGCACCAGCAGTTTCATACTAAATCCCCATTTTTAAAACAATTGTTTTCCCATGAAATGCCATTGGCTTCAGTAGGAAATATGTCAAAACTGCAAAGGAAACTGCACTTGTCAAGCTATTTCACAGGGCTTTACCGCAATGATAGGAAATGATTACTCTTGTATTTCCAGCCTAACATCAAACTGACAGTTTAATTGCTTTTTTTCTCTCATCTTTGTCTATAATTCTGAAGGCCACTGTATATACTGTATATTACACTGGTGTGCTTTACCTTCAGCTCCTGTCACCTGAAGATGATAAGTGGCCGTCCACCATTTCATTACAGAGACCTGGCGTTTTGAAAGACAGAGGGGGATTTGAGAGAGCGAGAGACTAAGAGACCGAGCACGGCTAATATCATTTGTTTTCCCCTCAGACCCGGGGAGCCCTTGGGTGTTTGGCACACAGTATGAAGAACACGAGTGATTGGCTGCCCGACTGCAGTTGCCCTGTCACCATCAGAACTAGTGGCATATGCTGCCTATCATGGGCTTCTGCACCTGAAAATGAACCTTTATTTCAGCTCCGCCGCCTGCAGCGAACGGAGTCATGTCCTGTGCATTTGCGTCTAATAGGTCTTTGTGTCAAGAGCATATGGCCTGTTAGCTCCCCTTGCACATATGCCATATACATCAGTGCTGACTGCTCCTCTATTGTCTTTCATTCCTAGTGACATAAGCTTTTACTGCTGGGGGGAACAAACAGCCTCTCGTAGTCAGCGTGAACACCACAGAGAGGGCCGCGGTAAGTCTTTTCACGGGTATAGCCTGTCCCTTGGAGACATCAAAGACTAGTGTGAGTGCGCAGCTCTGTAATTATCAGAAATGGGCTGAAAAATCACTGATCATAGAGCAGTGTCCCGGTGGGAGAAAAACCTGTTTTAGCAGCTTATGATCACTGCAGGCTTCAGAGCTTTCCCAGAGTGATCGTTCTGCTTTTTTTTTCTTCTTCCAGCAGGGACAATGCACAGCAGTAGGCAGCTGTGGAGATGAGTGAAGACTGGCGTTTCAGAAGACAGCATATCTTAGGCGTTATCCCTCTCAAGTGAGCAGGAATGAGTGATGCTTGAAGTGTGCGTGTGCATGTGTGTTGTCTCTGGGGTACACCACAACACTACAAGTATGCACGAAAGTAGTACACAAACACACTCGGAGGCTGTTTTTAACACCAAAGCTTCTTACAAACAGCTGGACTGTGACTGGATCACCTGGCGGTTTTATGAGACTGAGTGGCTTTATATGCTGTGTTTACCTTCTCTTGATTATGTTGCAAGCTTGTTTGGTAGAGGATACTGTGGCTATGTTGATGTTTATGTACTGGCACATACATTGGCATCAAAGAAAAGCACTAACATTATTATTATAATTATTAATAGTTATTATTATTATTATTAGTATTATTATTTATTATTAGTATTACATTATTTTAGAAAATAAGGTAAGCTGTCAATGCTTTTCAGCAAATTATAAATAGTTTTGAAACACAAACCTTTAGGAAAAAATAAAACTGTCACATAGAAATATAACAATCATTTATTTTTTATTATAGCCTACATTTGTATGATTTCCAGTGTGAAAAGAGTTCTGAAAAATCATATTCAAGTAAAAGTACTATTTCCTGCCCAAAAACTGTAGAGCAAGCAAGTAAAAAGTTCTGTTGTAAATATTACTCAAAGTATAAGTAAAAAGTAGCCCTTTTAGTATTCAAGTGTAGTGAGTATTACGATGTGAACCGCTGATGCAATTACATGCAATTTGTGCATGTGTGTGAAAACGTAACATTCTGTAGTGCATTGAGTGATTGTTTAAGGCCTTTTGGCGATTTCAATCACCATACAGTACACATCCTCCATCTTCTCATCGATGACATGCAGTATAAACAGTCCTCTGGGTGATTGGGTGTAAAGATTTTGGACATATTCATGGACACTTTTGCTTTCACAAATGCTTCCAGACAGTTGCTGCAAAAATAAAGCGCCCATGTTTTAGGGTTGCTCAGTATGATGCGTCGACTTTCTATATTGTGATTTGATTGGACTGAAATCACAAGACTGATTTTTCTACTAAGAGCCAATCACCGTAGACAAGAAAAAATAAAGTAGTTACTGCAGATCTTATTTTAGAAAATAAGGTAAGCAGTCATGCTTTTCAGCAAATTATAAATAGTTTTGAAACACAAACTCTTTAGGAAAAAAATTAAACTGTCACATAGAAATATAACAATCATTTAATTTTTTTATTATAGCCTACATTTGTATGATTTCCAGTGGTGAAAAGAGTTCTGAAAAATCATATTCAAGTAAAAGTACATATACGGCCATGTTTTAGGGTTGCTCAGTATGATGCGGCGACTTTCTATGTGTGATTTGATTGGACTGAAATCACAGGACTGATTTTTCTACTAAGCCAATCACCGTAGACAAGAAAAAATAAAGTAGTTACTGCAGATCTAAGGGAAAGAGTAGAGTAGTGGAGTAAAAGTACTGATACAGCATTAGAAATGTACTTAAGGGAAAGTAAAAGTACACATTTTTAAAACTATTTAGTAAATTACAATTCCTGAGAAAAAATACTCGATTACAATAGTTTGAGTATTTACAATCTGTTCTTTTACACCACTGATGATTTCACACATTTAAAATGCATTATTATTGTTAACAGTTCTTAAATACCATACTGTGTAGTTAAATACATCTTTGTGACCTTATATTTGAAATATTCATATAGTATATATCCATATATTCCAAATATTTAATTTTGCATTCACCGTCTGAAATCACTGTCATGTTACCTACTGATGTCCAACTAAAAGCTGCCATTCACAGATTATGCATATTTACATGCTCTCATTTATATCAATCCAGCTGAATTCAGTTTGTACACTTTATTTGGAACTTGACTATTCTGTTTGCATGTACATAATACTTATCATAATAATTACATAAAATGGCTAATAACTATCCTTAACCTTAACCCTGAACCTAACCAATGTTGCTATGGAAGCACACATGGAAGTTTGTTTCTTTTAATATCTAAATATTTTTTAAAGTACACAATTTTTCTCACAATTTACTTTTTCTCTAAATTGTAAGTTTAAATACTGAAGATTTGAGTTGTAGTGTCTGACTAATGACTTTTTTCTCTGAA
Organism: Danio aesculapii; assembly: GCF_903798145.1. Lineage (NCBI taxonomy): Eukaryota > Metazoa > Chordata > Actinopteri > Cypriniformes > Danionidae > Danio > Danio aesculapii. Next base: position 24,901,688 of record NC_079448.1, read on the forward strand.
CTGTAACATACATATTTGCAGTTTTGAGAGTTATTTCTGAGGTGCACGGTGGCTCAGTGGTTAGCACTGTCGCCTCACAGCAAGAAGGTCACTGGTATAAGTCCCAACTGGACCAGTTGGCATTTCGGAGTTTGTATGTTCCCCCTGTGTTCCTATGGGTTTCCTCAGGGAGCTCCGTACCAAAGACATGCGGTAAAAGTGAATTGGCCATAGTGTATGAGTGTGTGTAAATCAGTGAATGGATGGGTGTTTCCTAGTATTGGGTTGCAGCATATGCTGCGTAAACATATGCTGCGTAAAACATATGCTGAAATAGTTGGTGGTTCATTCTGCTGTGGGGACAGCAGATAAATAAGGGATTAAGCCAAAGGAAAATGAATGAATAAATGAGTTATTTCTGAGATAAATGGTAATTTAGGTTCCTCTATAAGAACTCCACATATAAATATGACTTCATTGCAAGGTAAACAAAAAGTAAGACAAAGTAAAACAGCAACTGGCTGTAAATGACAGTTGAGAATTAATATCCTTAAATGAGTTAAACTTAAAGGATAGAGATATAAAAAAATATATGTTAGTTTACTGTTAATACATTTAACGGAAAAATATAGTAAACTGCAAATAAACTGTTAAAAATTTACAAATGCAAAAATGATAAGTACATTTTAAAATATAGTTAATAAAAAAACTGAAAAAAAAAGTAATAAAGCAAATGTAAAATATTATTAAATGATATATTCATTCAAAATACTCAAGTAAATCTGTTACGAGTCATTAGCTGAAGTATCCAACAGATTTACTTGAAGGTATTCCAGCTATTTGAACGCTCCACTAGCCATTCACCTGGACTTTGCCTACCAACATGCTTCAATAGTATGTGGATGCAGCCAATGCACTCAGTGGAGCTAGTGACGTCACTGTGATAGGTAGGGTTAGGCGTGGGGTTAGGTGAGCACATTCAAAACCATTCAAAAGCTCAGATTACATCTGCACAGAGTTTGCAGCCAGACCCCTCTCGTTTGCTTTGCATCTCACAGCTGAAACAGTTTACTAATCTGGACACACACACAGCTGCTTATCATTGAGACTGATTGCAAACACTATATAAACACCACATATACACACACACAAAAAAAATGGTGTTAATTTACTCACCCCAAAGCTTAATCAAGATTTTTTTGTATTTGTAACTGTGGTCCATACATAAAATGGCATGTCAAGTACTACCAACATTTAGAAGTCCCAAAGAACAGCAACAAAAATACTCATACAAGTTTTGTTATGCGAAAGACAAATTAAATTTTAAAAGTCTAATCCTGAAGTAAAACACAATTGTACATCTGAGTGCTAGGAGCATGTGTCAGGAAACCCTTGACTGGTCCTTAATATGACCAATCTGTCCTTAGTAAACCAAAGATAACCACCCTCACTGTCACTTGGTAACGTTCTGCAACAAATAACCGTTCATCCACTCGATTATAGCTGCTTTTGTGTGACTTTCATGTTATGATCTTTTAGTTTACCCTCCCTTGACCTTGTTCGAATTAATTCTCCTGGAAAAATCAGAGTGATATGTGTACTTCACACAAAATGCAGGAGGGAAAGGGATATAAAGATAAGAGAAGATATACAGTATCAAACACACTCATACCAGCCTGATCTCATGCGAAAACGTAAGTATTTTACGTTTTGTCAGTTAGTGGCTAATTCGTACGAGTTCAGTCGTACAAAAATGTATGATTTTAAAAAGGAGGCGTGGCACCTAACTCCACCCCTAACCCCAACCGTCATTGGGGGATGAGCAAATCGCACTAAATTGTACGAATTAGATCGTACGAATTCATACAAATTAGCCACTAAATGAAAAAGTTACGAATTGCCATGAGATTGCGTTGCACATACACACTATTTGTATATGTGGTTTCTGAAGACTCTCCAAAGGTGTAATGTATTTTATACTGTAAAAAATTGTAGCACATTAAATATGATTTTTAAGCATTTTGATTTAGGTAAAACCACACAGAGAAGTGCACACAGATGTAAATGTTTGGTATAGCATGAAGCATAAAGCTGAATAGATTTTTTTTCTTCTTAAACCTGTTTGCTCAAGGATTTAATAAGATCAGTCGTCCCTGAAGACTGCAAAAGATTAAAATGTAATTTATATTTGATAAACCCTGACAAGACTGAACCTCCAGTCTCGGGTCTCATCATCAACTGAGCTGCCACAATAAACAGGAGTTAGTGTAATGCTGCTGATGATAGATGGTGAGTGTTAAGGGGCAGCTGTGTGGCCGAATAGACTCAGTTATTTATAGCAACAGGCTTATAGCCAAACATGCCTGAACTGGTCTGTCTTTGAATGTCCGATCTGAACCCAGACAAGCAACACCTCAGCAGGAGATCCTACATCACTGCTGTTTGTTGAGGTATACGTTTCAGACAGTACATTAAGGCTGGATTGCCATGGGCTGTAATCCATAAGAATGACAAGGGTGCTTTAGATCTGGAATGGCAAGTCTTAAAAGTGGGCAATATGACCTGTGTACAATTTTTCAGTCTTCTGAAAGCATACGATAGCATTTTGTAGGAGTTTTATGTTGTTATTCACTGAAAATGTTGACATACTGTACGCCTTTGCTGTGCTTGTGAAATTCTTGAAGAGAATTCTTTAAGATTTTAGAGTTGATTATAGTATGAGTCCACTTTTATAATATTGTAATGTTCCAGTTTAAATTTCTTTCATACAGCGTTTTTTCTTTTTAATATGTATACTTGTGTATACGTGTGTACCATTTGTAAATATTTAAAAATCAATACTCGCATATAGCGGAAAAATATAATAATCTGCAAATAAACTGCAAAAAATTCATAATTAATAAAATTGAAAACTGAAAATTAAAAAGTAATGTAAAATATTAAAGGCATTGGCTAAAGATGCTATTTACACTGTGCAAATAACAAGAGATGCTATTTACACAATATAGCAACAAAAAGTATAGTAGATGCTATTTGCACTCAGTGCTTATAGAAAGTATCTGCCATTTACACTGTTTATAGAAGGTAGACGGTATTACTGTGTTACTAAAAGTATGATGCTATTTACACAAAAAATTAAGCATACACAGTTTATTTAGCAAGTCTTGGTGTAAACAAAATTTTAATAATTGTTTTTTGTCAATTACAGTTAAAAGATGGTATTTACTACATATTAACCAACAGTAAATGCTGTTTCCAGTACACTTAAGTGTTAATAGATGGTAGATGCTATTTACACTAAGTATTAGCAGTATATGCCATTTCAACGAAATGTTAGCAGAAGGTACATGTATGATATTTATACTGTATTAATAAAAGGGATATATTTACACTAAGAGCTGAAAGAAGGTACACCTGAATGTTGCACTACACCTATCTAATAAACAAACAAAATTCACTAATCAGTGAAAAAAGTGCAGGATCAATTACTGTAGTATAATTTTTAATCCTTGAAGACATCTATAGATATAACAATGTTAGGATTATATGATTTGTTCTAAATGTATAGAAACATTATATATTACATCTATATATAAACAGACATGACACATTTTAAAATAAACACAATTTATTTTATTTTATTGTCATTCTTGCCATGAAAAGCATCATTGTCTGCTGCAAGGCCTCAAACACATGAATGGTTAACTTAAAGTTGTCTCTGCAAATTAGGCTAAAACAACAAACATGAAAACTCACTTATGCACTTTCCAATCTTTCAGTAAGTTTGTGTTAATGTATATTAACACATCTATGTCTTTCTGCTGGGTGAATTCATTTTTTTTCTTCTGCTACAAGTGCTCTGCATTCTAGGAAAAACAATGGATTTATTTGTTATTTAGTTGTCTCTACATAATAAGTTTCAGTCAAACTACCAACAACATTGTAACATGTTCCTGCTCCTGTTTCAGTGGAGAGGTAGGAGTTTCCAACATCACAAGCAACAGTGATCTTTGATGACAAGATGAATGCTTGCCTAATGATGTGACAAGTTGAAAAATGTTTGTACACTAGTACTACAATTGATTATACAACAACATACGTGGAACGTTACTTTAACAAGAAAGCAGGTCAAATTATAATATGAAGTTGATAATAAAGTATATAAAAGTTCACATCAATTTACAGGTGCATCTAAATGAACTACAATGTCATCAAAAAGTTGTAATAATTGTAGTTGTAATTTCAGTAATTCAATTACAGAAGTGAACTCATTATAGATTCATACTCATAGACTGATATATTCTGTTATCAAATTAGCATCTCCATAAAGTTGATTTTTCCAGCAGGACTTGGACACCCGTCCACACTGCAAAAAGTACTATACCTGGGTGTAAGGACCATGCTATCCCTGTATTTGATGACCAGCAAAACTCACCTGACCGAAGAGTATATCTATAGTGAAGTAAATCATAAAAACAACAAGAACTGATGCTGTACATGTTCATACCTTTCAGTAGTTCAACATTGTGTTACAAATCCTTTTTTATTGGTCGTAAGTAATATTCAATTTTCTGACATACTGGTTGAGTTTTCATTAGCTGTAAGCCACAATGATCAAAATGAAAAGAAATAAACACTTGAAATAAATCAGTCTGTGTGCAATGAATCTATAATCTGTACTTTTTAAATTGAATTACTGAAGTAATCATCTTTTCGATGACATTCTAAATTAAGAGATGCACCTGTATATTATCTGTGATCGCATTTTCTAAAGAGATGTCTAGACATGCAGACTAAAGCTGCGGTCACACTTGACTTTTCTTCCCATAGACTTCCATTCATACGCACGCGAATGCGTCAGACCGGAAACGCAAGGTCATGCGTCAAGTTTCGCATGTTGCTGCGGTGCAAAGTTCAAGCTGGTGAACTCTGACCTGCGAAATCGCATCACTTGACTGTGAGACCAATCGAGGATCAAAACATACATGAGAAGACCCTGTCAGTCAAGCTGACATTTCCTTAATGCAGCTCACCTCTTCTTTATAATTGGCTGCTGTTGATAAGATCCTGGTGGCAGCGGTGCTCAGGCTGTGATAATGACAGCTTCGGAGCATCAGTCGATAGATTAGGTCCACTACACAGCCGTAGCCAGATTCCTCTTCAATGCATGCCAACACTCCGTAATAACGCTCTGACATCCATCTCACTGAGTGTTACAGTATAGACACATGCGTCATTGCTGTCTGCGTGTCTCACTTTAGCCAAATGCATTTCCTTCACATTGTCAGAATCCTGTATGACCCTATGAGCCATAGGCCATGGAAAAATTTTAAATAGTGTTTTGAAAATGTATTTTAGTAAAATTCTGTTTTGGGGAATAACAGTGGATGTGATGAAGTTTCAGAAGGTTGTTTTCACACCTCTAGTTTGATAAAAGTCAGTAAAGTAGATGAGTCCAGCTTTGTTAGGTGGGAGTGGCGAGTGGCGAAGTTTTTTACGTGTACGTGCTGATTTTCACAGAGGCAACACAGATACAGACACAGGTGAGATGACAGTGACTACATGGACATCACTAATTGAATTGTTTGCCTTAATGCGAATAAGAAAATAATATGATTAAAGTGTTTACATGAGTTGCTTTTTGGATGTTTTCATGATCCCCTTTTACATGTTATAGTGGTAGAAACATTCTAAAGGCACCAGGCATTCTAAAGGCAACAGATAAAACAAATGAATGAATGAATGAATTTATTTATTTATTTATTTACTACTTTTATTTTTTTTATTAAAAACATTCAGAGCAAAACAGACCACCTCCTTTATTTTTTTAAACAATTTAACACATTTGATTTTAAACAATTGTACTGGTTGTAACTTTCTTGATATTAACATAAAAAATGTAAATAACAACCTAGGCTCATTGAAACTACATTAATGCACACTATATGTTTGTTTTTGTTTGTTGTTTGTTTGTTTGTTTGTTTGTTTGTTGTTTGTTTGTTTGTTGCAAAAACTGCTACAAGTGTTGCTTACAATTTTCCTGTACATTTCAGATTACATACATATTGTGAATATTTACATATTCACAAGAAAGCATGTTGTTTGTTGTATGTGCTTCACCTGATTAGACCTAATAAATAAATTATATTCATAAATTAATAAGATGTTATTAAAATTAAACATCAATATTAACATTTAGGGTGGCATGGTGGCTAAGTGGTTCGCACTGTCACCTCACAGCAAGAAGGTCACTGGTTCAAACCCAGCTGGGCTAATTTGCATTTATGTGTGGATTTTGCATGTTCTCCCAGTGTTCGCGTGGGTTTCCTCCAGCTGCTCCAGTTTCCCCCACAGTCCAAAGACCTGCACTATACAGTTGGTGTGATGTGTAGTCATAAACAGGCAAATGGTCAGTTACGGCGGCAAGCAACGTAAACAAACAGACAAGCAACAGTCAAACAAAGCAAGGCGCAAGAGAAACAAGTTCACCAAACAGTTTAAAAGACTTTAAAAGCCCAGATGTGTGTGTGTGGTGCTCTCTATATAGTCCTTGAATCGGTCCATGAATAGCTTCAGTGCAATCAGTGGAAAACAGGAACCGATGTGTGTGAGGTGCATGCTGGGAGTTGAAGTTCTTTATTATGGTGTGGGTGTGTGTGTGATTCTCCAGCGATCTGCAAGGATTATATTGCTGAAGACTGTGACAATAGGTGAATTGGTTAAACTAAATTGGTAGTATGTGTGGGGAAGTGGGAGTGTATTAGTGTTCCCAGTACTGGTTTGCGGCTGGAAGGGTATCCGCTGTGTAAAATATATGCTGGAATAGTTGGTGGTTCATTCCGCTGTGGTGACCCCTGATAAATAAGGGCCTAAGCTAAAGGAAATTTAATGAATAGATGAAGAGTTCAGATGCTTAAGGCTATTTCTGCCAAAAAATAGATAATGACATTGAGTGATTGATTTAGGCACGTAGTACATGTTCAACAAATAGTTTTGTTTGAAATCCTCTAAATCTCAGTGTCAGCCCATTCAGAAATAGCATTTTGTTTGCAAAAGCAGCTAAACGCCATTTGCCTTTGACAGCAATAGCCGCTATATCCAGAGAACCAATCAGAGCCGCCAATCGAATCATATGTTTTCAATGTAGCAGCGCTGATATGCCGGCTTTTATAAGAAGAGCGTTTTATTCCGCTTTTGATTTCAAAGTTGGTGTTTGATGAACTGCATGAGCCTGTCCAACTGTCGGTAAATGGCAAATGAAAACGTCCCATACCTCAAAACTCTGCATTATAAGAAAAAGAAAACACAATGTACAGTCGGAAATCTAACATGCATTCATAACGTTTGTTTGCGCAGTGGCGCTACTATTTTGAATGATTTACTATAGCTACAGTACAATAAACAGCAACTCCATTTCACAAAAGACGAAGTTAGGATGCAGTTCTTTTATCCCGCAAGGATGATATGAGGATAAACAGAGACGAAAAAGAGACCAAGATCTTGAGTATAGTGAGGATGAATAAATGACAGCTTCTGAGAGACATCCTCTTTTTTGCACAGTAGGCTTACCTTGTGTTTTGTACCTATGATTTAAAAGATGAATATAATGAATAAAATTGTACATTATGTATATTACTTCAATAAATTATATTATTATTTTTTTTTTAGTAATGGACAATGCACAGATATTGATGTTTCACAATATTTTTACACTGCATTATTTGAATCTAACAAGCTTGTTTACAATTGTTCTACTTACATCTTAAATCCAAATCCCAAATATCAGAAATGACAAAAGATTAAGATTTAATTAGTCAATTTTAATGTTATTGATTAATGCACTTGACAGATTTCATTCATTCAATTTCCTTCTGCTTAGTCCTTGGTTTATCAGGAGGTTTACCACCGCGGAATGAACCGCCACTTACTTGACAGATGTATTTTTAATTTAGGGTGGTTTGTCTAATGTGATTTATGCTTGGTAAAATAATCTCTAATTGCACCTTTAGTGATTTTCAACTAATTACAACTGTCTTGGTCACAATAAGTGGATTTAGAGGGTTTTTGGCATAAAAAGCAGATGTGGATTTAGCATGGTTTTGACGCTAAAGAAAATCTACCTAGTTAAAAACCTAAAGAATTGTCTAGTGACATTTTTGAAAAAAAAAAAAGGTATTTTATTTACTAGCTATTAACCTTATCATTCCATATAAAATGAAACTTTTGAACCTAATTCAGAGGAGGCTGAGGACTGAAAATCTCATTTACAAGAAAAGAGGTCTGATGGATTTAGAGGGTTTGCATCTTGAACTATTTAAAGTATTAACAATAAATATTAATTAAAATATGAATTAAAAAGTAATTGCTAAAGAAATAAATTTCATTTTTACTTGACTTTGAGTTTTTGACTTTGACCATGTGTTTTTTTCACACAGATGTGGAATAATGGAAATTATATATTTATAGGACACCAAACCTACATGATTCAGATAAACAACTTACTGCATAATATGCATAACCCGATATTCAAAATCATACATTTTACATATAAATCAAACTAAACGATATAAACCATTTATTTTGTGTGCTGAACTGGCATACTCATGCCCACACACAGTTGTGGGACTGGATGCACACATAGCACATATTGTATCAGTATTACTGTAATGGTCTATATACTATTGAATTCACAGTAAAACTACTACCTAGCTGTAGGTCTCCAAACAGAGTCAATTTCTAACTTTCTTGCACTTTAGAAACTTTTTAAGGCTAGAATAAACAAAGAATATGATGCTGACATTGTGTTTGCTTTTGAAACCAATATTACTTTAATCTTGACATTTAGTAATTCTGGCAACATCAAACAGAGGAGCATGTGACTGTGTGTGACATGTCACTTGAAAAGAGAGAGAATAGATTAAAGACAATCTGATTTTTTTTACCCATTTTTTTGTATTTAAGGAAGGATGTCAGAAGTTTTCCTCCAAGCAGCGCTTGCACTAATACATCTTCCCTTCCTGTGTAATGAGAGATTCTTGTTTTAAAATGTTAAATGGATCTGCTTGTCATTCTGTTACACCTGGCTTGTCTTACACCGCTGTTTGATAGACATTACAAACAAAGTTTCCCCCTTTTCACAAAGAGGAAAGCAGCCTAGACATGCATTCATGGAACTTTTGAGCAGCAGCATTGTGGCTCAGATTTTGTCCCCATCAGTGCCATAGGGAAGAAAGGGAATAGGAAGAACAGAGAGACATAAGAAATCTTCTTCTTATGTGGGATGAAGTGAATGGTGAGATACACATCCTAATTGGGAGAAGCAAACGCAGGGGTAGGCAGGGGAAAAGGACGGCATCATTGGGGAAAAAGTGATGCTGTAAGCAACTCTTTCAAACCGATTTGCTTCCAAGGGGAGCAAGTACTGGATATCTGTTAAATTCCAAGAAAATCCGAAAGAAAGGAGCTGAAAATCAAGGATGAGATGTGTCCATGTTGACCCTGTGTGAACAGAATGGGCTATGAGTACATCTCCAGTGTATCGAGCCTCAGGCCTGTCTAGTCTTGAAGAGAGCAGCTTGTTCCAGCTGAAAAGTCTGGGATCAACCACCGGCTCTACCATATCAAACTCAGTAAAACATTGACAGGTTCCCAGCTGGGTTTAGTTTAGCTAGGTCTGTTCATTCAGTAAAGATTAATTAAATAAATGAATATAAGGCATAATATAATAAAGAATATGAAGTCCCCAAAACCGGCTTACAAGGTCTTGTTTGTAGGTTTTTCGTGTTCAAAATATTTATCTTATATTCATTTATTTATTCACAGCCAATTAAGCTAACAAAAAACCTTATGGTCAGGACATAATCAGGATTTTCATATATAATAATAAATTCTACAATTCGCAGTAATTTACTTTTCTAGGCCATGAGTCAATGGTACTACTGAGGCTCAGACTGTTCTTGAAACCATTTTGCATTCCCACATACCAACCACCTAAACCAATGCATGGCTCATTCTGCATTACGTACTCCTATCTACATTCTATGGATGAGGTCGCCAGACGCAACACATCATGTCTCCAGTGAGCTATGTTTTGTTTTCTTTGCTGTTTTTGTTTTCCCCGAATCCACCAGAGGCCGCTGTGCACGCTTTTTCAGATCTCAAATTTCTCTCGTGTCTGCCATTCGCGCCTGCTGTTTTCACATAAATCCACAAAAGGCCGCTGCCGACTGACTAATTTACTGACTGACCAACCAACCAATCCTCTCAACTCTAACCAACTCATTTGAGTCAGCAAGTCATAAACTGGAAACTCGCCCTCAGATTTGAATCTGTGAATCATTAACTGGAGATTCACTGGAGTATTTATTGTGTCATTAAAATATACTTATTATTCTCCTTTCACTTTCAAACTACTTGTCAAATAGTGCCAGACAATAATCCTTTGTAGCTTACTCCAGGATTGGGTTTTTACTCTATTTTTACCATAAAAATATGAGTACATTAAGGTTCATGTGCTTAATTCTAATTTGCACCTAAATTCAATAGTATCTGGATGCAGCCTTTATGATGCAAGCTGAGATTGCATCACTCAGATATGCAATGTCAGACACAATGCACTCAATGGAGTGAGAGACGTCACTCTGAGGGTTAGGGGTGGGGTTAGGTGAGCCCATTAAAAAGCATTGGATGCAGCAATATTGCACTGCACCAGGTCTGCATCCAGACCCCTCTCCCCAAAAATAGAGGAAGAATAAAAAACATGATTGACCAAAAACTTCAGTTGATTCACTCATCCTCCAAGATATCCACATCTAAGATAGGTGACTTTTTTCTTTAGCAGTAGAAGATCTTAGCAGAAACCTGCCGTCCATGGAGATTCATAAAACTCAAGTCAATGACTACATCACTTTGAGAGTCCATTATAAAGTTAAAAGGTGGCAGTGCTTGCTGCAATCTTTGCTAATTGAAATTGTTCTGAACAGATATCTATAATTGTTGTCTCAAGAGTTTTCTGGCTTTGGAATTTATGTGAAAAAACAAATCAAAGTTGACAGCATAATTACAATAGTTAGAAGAACTTTAAGAAAAAACTCAAATTACTGTTAACACTCAGCCGCTCAGTCACTTTGTTATTAGGTTTTGTAAAAAGTGAGAATGTGCACTATTTTTATGCAGCACAGACTTTACCTTTGTGATGTCTTACCATTACAAAGGACATTTGGTGGGCAATGTGCAGGTTAACTTTGGAAGTGGGCATGAGCTCTTAGAACAACTTTTGTGACATCTGTGAAGATCTAATTATTAAGGAATGAACCGGAGACCACTGGTATTAGTGAAGTGAAAGGCAAAGTGTTTAGTTAATAGCACACTCTTACACTGCACAACATCAGCAGTATATCGGCATTGTTCAGTCTAAGATGAGGATCTTGACATTTCACTAAAGCTATTGTGCTCATTTTAATATGATTTTCAGCACTATAATCATAGGCTTTAAATGTGAAATTATAGTCACTTGGCTTTTCAAAGGGTATTCCTGAGTGCAGAAACATCATGCTCATTTAGTCTAAGAGGGCAAAAGGACTGTTAAAAGATTAAAAGGTTTCTGTATTTAATAACTTGTTAATGTTGGTTAATAAAATAGAACCTTAAATTGTTGGAAATGTATAATTTATTCATCATTTTAATATTGGGTAACACTTTATTTTGATGGTCCATTTGAGTATTAGTAGACTGTCTGCTTAATAGCTGTTGTTACAGACATTCAACAGACATTTAACTGACTACAAGAAACTTTTGCAAGTACATGTCAACTTACACTTACACTAACCCTAACCCTAACCCTAACCCCAACCCCAACCTAACAGTCTACTTATAATCTAATGAGAATCAGTTGGCATGTAGATGCAATGTAACTTAAATTCAACAACTGGACCACCAAAATAAAGTGTGACCTAATATTGTTTTTATTTTTAAAAAGACCCATTTTAAACTGACAAGGAAGAGAATGTTTGAAATCTAATATAGTTTGATGTAATGTAATAAAATTGTTTGGTCAATATTGTAGACAATCACTTGCTGTCTAGTTTAGTTACCTTATTTGGTTCCATGTTATATATAAGTGGCCTTAACTAATATGTACTTACACTGAAAATTAATCATTTGTTTATAATGTACTTATTGTGTAATGACATGCTTTTAAATTGTACTGATTGATTAAAGACATGCATGTAATTGCATATGTAATTCATTTCTGTAATTACATTTGTAATTACACTGATGCCCATCGCTTACACTTTATTCTTACCCTTAAACCTATCCATACCACCCAAACCTGTCCCTAACCCCTACCTGTATCCCACCTCAAGAGTACCAGTCTTCTGCAAATACATTCTGAACACAGTAAAGTACATAGCAGTTAGGCCACTTAATATAAAGTGAAACCCTTCTTTACTACCTCTGATTTCTCCAGCCCAGGCTCATTCTGATTACGCACAAAGGAGCTATGTTTTTTGCAGTTTTTGTTTTTCCAAATCTGCCAGAGGCTGCTCTGTACGCTTTTTGGGATCTTATATTTCTCTCGCGAGTGCCATTTGCACCTGATGTTCTCATGTAAATGCACCAGACTCATGCACTGACTGACTGACCAACGAACAATACACCCACCCACCCCCTTCCATAAACCCAACCAATCGTATTTTGAAAAACACCTATTGACCCACCCACTGTCAGGATTCTGCACTCTGGTCTTGTTAATTCTTGTTTTGGTGGCCAGACACTAGTCCTGTCATGTCTTTTGTTTGTGCTCGACTTGAGTTTTCTCGGGTCGGGCACTGCTTTTGTCTTTTTGTGTTTGTCTCTGTATGAGCGTCCTTTGTGAACGCGCATGGGACTGTGCACGTTCTGCTTCATGTGGGCACATGGGGTCGTGCGTGTTTGCAATTGCGCCGCTCAACGTCTGGGTTGTTTCACACGTTCGGTTTGTCTGGCAGCGTGGTGCTTCATTCCCAGTGTCTCAGTCTAGTTGGTTTGGGTTTCAGTCGGGCGGCGCTGGGATGAAACATGCACGCTGCGTGTGTGAATGCACGGTGAGTGTTTTCATTCATTGTGTCCTCGTGTCTCGCGTTCAGTCTTCTGTTGGTGTTGTGTTTTGCTTGTGTTGTCACGAACACGTGGTTAATGAGTTCTCTCATTGGCTGCGTGTTGTCCCATTTTATGTGAGCACATAGCTTGTGTTCTGTCATGTGCTCTCCCGTCTATTGTCTAGTCCCTCCCTCCTTGTTAACCCATTAATTATGTTCATTTGTTTGTGTGTTAATTTACTACTGCTTATATTCTCTCATGTCTGCTGTCCTGTGCCAGTTCGTCATCTATTCTCCCCTGTGTTCCTGCTCCAGTCCTGTCTCGCCCGCCCAGCCAATTTTGTTTGACTGTTTGTGTCATAGTTATGTTTTTCCCCCTCGGGTGGTTTTTGTTGTTCTTTTTGTTTTAATTTAATTAATAATAAACCATCTTCTGTTGCAACCCGTAGACTTCATTTGAAAGACGAAATGCAGCCATACGTAGCTCTGGCTACATATTTCGCAATCTCCAGAAATGTAAATAGGGCTACGTTTTCCGAATGAGCCTATATTGGATTCCATTTAGAAAAAAATATATATAATGAAATAAATAATTGATTCAATTCATCTTCATTTCTATAGCGTTTTACAATGTAGATTGTATCAAAGCAACATAACATAGATAAAGAAAAGAGTGTAAAAGCCATAATATTTAAAATTGTGAAACGTTCAAGACATCCAGGCAGGCTGGAAAGTGAATGCTGGTGAAGTTCTAGTAAACTAAAACTGCTTTAGTTCAGTTAGTATAAAGTTTACCATTGAAGTTCAGTTTAGTTCAGATCACTGTAAAGCAAATGTAACTGCTGAAACACTAAAGAGTAACTCCACCGATTCACAGCCAAACCAATCCTAGTCAAGTAAGCCAGTGGTGAGGAACAAGCTCCTCGAATTGACGGAGGTGAAGAACAAAACAACAGGTGAAGAACAAAAACCTTGAGACCAAACATCTTGCGCATAGCTGCAATCTGGGTGTTGGAGACTTAAGAATGATGGGACATCCGGTGTGGAGAAGCTGCACTGGGGTCTTTGCAGCAACCAGTCTCATGCTCTCAACTCATCTATGACCACGACAGGCATCTACTCAGAATATTGGTCAGATTGATAACTTTTAGACCTCAGGATAAGGAAAACAGACAAGCATAGATTAAGCGTAGATGCCATGCCCATGATGTCTTTTTGGGAAGTAAAAAAGCTCTAGTTAAAAGAAGCTCTAATTAATGTAGCCTACATTAATAACAACCCTTTATAGGATTTGGATTCCAAAAGTTATGCATTTGTTGATTAAAGTACATTTCAGCATAACCTCTGCGGGTCGTTGTAAATAAGCAAATAATTATTTAGATGTTGAAAATTGTATGCATCTCTCTTGTCCTAATAGTATATTACTTCTTTGCATATTTAATAATTTGCCATGATTGCCATCTTGATTCCTGTTTTTTTTTTTACTTGATTGTGCTCTGAATGGCTAATTCTTTAGTATAATCAGTCAGTTTAATCAGTCTGCTTGTGTTATTTTGCATGTAAATTGAAGATGGGCTGATATATGAAGACATTGTGAATGGAGAATGTCTAGACTGTGGGTAATGATGTGTCTTTATTGATGGCTGCTCTCTATTAAACTCTCCATGTGTTGGAGCACAGGAGGTGCTGCTCCAGCAATGCTGTCGGACAAACACGAACACTTCAACAGCTCAAAACTCTAAATCGCACACCATCCTAAATTGTGGAGCCACAGGGGAAATGTGCCACACTGCCACTGAGCTGGAACCCAAAACTAATTATTCCCTTAATCCGATCAGAAGAGTGACATAGAAAATATATATATATTTGTGTGAACACACAGATGTCGGATCACTGCACATTGTTAGAAAGAACATTTTTATTAGTATCAAGAATTGTCCATGTGAAATTTGAGAAGGGCTTTTATGAGATTTGATGAACAAATAAATAACAAATTATGCTAAAGAATAAAGAACTGTAAAAAAAAAAACACTACTGTTACACTGTAATTAAAATCCGTTAATAAACAGTTTCTGTATTTTGTGATTCTTTGGAGTCTTCAATTTATTTCCACATACTGTATAAAGGCATTATGTGATGTTGATCTTTGCTGATTTTTGGTGTTTGGAAAATTCAGCTCTGCAGTTTAACAAAATGACTTTTACTGGCATTTGTGTTACTTTCAAACAATATGTTCTATGAGAAATAATATGTAGAAATAAGTCTATCCAATTAGCTACTAACATTTATTACCAAGATTTTGTACCATAATCAATCCAGACAATGGTTTACTTCAAACTATATAAAAAAATGTCAATAAAAGTTACTTTTTAAGCTTTTCGACACCAAACGTTGTTGGAGAGATCAATATCCTATAAAACAATTTATTTTTTTTTAAAAAGTAATTAATGGTAATTTTTTAGAGTGTAGTTTTAAGACATTGCAAGAAAATGTAAAGAAATGAATAAAGGATTATTTTTCAGACCACAGTCATCTTGAATTTCACTTAACGGTTATTGTTCTAGGTTCTTATCTTATTTCCATCCACTTTTCCGGTGAGGGCTCGCGGGGACAGCAGTCTTAGGAGGGAACCCCAGACTTCCTTCTCCCCAGACACTTCCTCCAGCTCCTCTGGGGGGATCCCGAGGCGTTCCCAGTCCAGCCGAGAAACATAGTACCTCCAGCATGTCCTGGGTCTTCCCTGAGGCTTCCTCCCGGTGGGACATGCCTGGACCACCTCCCTAAGTATGTGTCCAGGAGGCATCCGAAAGATGTCCGAGCCACATCAGCTGACTTCTCTCGATGTGGAAGAGCAGCGACTCTACTCCGAGCTCCTCCCGGGTGACAGAGCTCCTCACCCTATCTATAAGGGTGCGCCCTGCCACCCGGCGAAGGAAACTAATTTCAGCCGCTTGTATCTGAGATCTTGTCCTTTCGGTTGGGAATGTAGCATCATTGGAATCATAGTAGGAATGTAGATTGACCGGTAAATTGAGATCTTTGCCAGCTCAGCTCCTTCTTTACCACAACGGACCGGTACATCGGACCGGTACTTGCCGCTGCACCAATCCACCTGTCAATCTCACATTCCATCCTTCCCTCACTCGTGAACAAATCCCCAAGATACTTGAACTCCTCCACCTGGGGTAAGGACTTTCCTCCAACCTGGAGATGGCAAACCACCTTCTTCGGGTGGAGCACTATGGCCTTGGACCTGGAGGTGCTTTTTCTCATCTCAGCCATGTCACACTTACCAGCAAACCGCCCCAGTGCATGGTGAAGTGCACTGTTCTAGGTTATGAACCTTTATTAAATCAATTCACACCCTAATTTTAACCTAATCTGAGTTATATATTTAGTGGTATTGTTTTCCAAGTAATTAGCACTGAGACTTTTAATAGACAAATTAGTAGTTATAAGGCAATAAATGTTTATTATTCATTTTCTTGTCAGCTTAGTCCCTTTATTAATCTGGGGTCGCCACAGCGGAATGAACCGCCAACTTATCCAGCATTTGTTTTGCAGCGGATGCCCTTCCAGCCACAACCCATCTCTGGGAAATACACACACTCAATCACACTCATACACTACAGCCAATTTAGCCTATCCAATTCACCTGTACCGCATGTCTTTGGACTGTGGGAGAAACCGGAGCACCCGGAGGAAACCCACGCGAAAGCAAGGACATGCAAACTCCACACAGACACGCCAACTGACCCAGCTGAGGCTTGAACCAGCGACCTTCTTGCTGTGAGACGACAGCACTACCTACTGCGCCACTGCGTTGCCCAAAATTTTTATTATTATTATTATTATTTTTATTATAAAGGAGGGCGACGCGGTAGCACAGTAGGCAGTGCTGTCGCCTCACAGCAAGAAGGTCGCTGGTTCGAGCCTAGGCTTGGCCAGTTGGCATATTTGTGTGGAGTTTGCATGTTCTCCCCGTGTTCACGTGGGTTTCTTCCAGGTGCTCTGGTTTCCCCCACAAGTCTAAGGACATGGGGTACATGGGGAATTGGGTTAGCTAAAATTGTCCGTAGTGTATGTGTGTGAATGAAAGTGTATGAGTGTTTCCCAGTGATGGGTTGCAGTTGGAAGGGCATCCGCTATGTAAAAACATATGCGGGATAGGTTGGCAGTTCATTCCGCTGTGGTGACCCCAGATTAATAAAGGGACTAAGCTGAAAAGAAAATGAATGAATGAATTATTATAAAGGTCATGAACAAAGACAAAGAGTGAAGAAAGTATTGGGAAAAATTCATTGTGTCTTTTTTCTTTTTGCCACTAAAACACATTTTGCAATCTGGAGCTTTAAATTGTATCCAAAAGGTCAGTTAAAGGTCATTTAATTATTATTATCAGTAGCGCTTATTATACATGCAGCATTCACAGTTTAATTATTTGTTGTTGTTGTTATTATTTACATTTAGATATGGTAGATAAAAAGCATGAAAAGGGAACAAAATTGATAATATAATGATCAATATTGCTCCATATTGATAATTATATTACCAGTTCTACAACTTTGTATACATTTGTTTGTTTGTTTTTTCTTTCAGCATGGCAACCAACAAGAATATATAATAATCCCTTTCATATAAGCTATTTAACATTTTACATACTTTACATAAAATTATTTGACATGTTAGGTTAGAATTATCCTTTGTAGTGCTTTACACATTAAACATTGTGTCAAGGCCCTTCTGAAAGCAAAAAATCATGGTGCTATTTTTTTATAATGTCATCATATCTTCATACCTTAGTCACATTAGAGCTGTTTAGTAATGTATAGTTTTTTTCTATCTAGATAAACTGTACTAAGATAACGAGCAGGTGTATTATACCTTAATGGTTTTATATGATTTTCCCAACCATGAAAACAAAAACAATGTAATATTGGCTGAATTTGCATTTATTAGTTGTCATCATTAACCAATCTGTATGTAGACTGAATTTCAAAATGCCTGTGTCAAAATACATTTTTCATTCCGTTAGTCTGTCCTGCAATGAGAACAAAATATTAAATAAAGTATATTTAATAGTAAGGTACTCATATATTCACATTCTTACAAATATTTTTGTTTCATTTTACTACTAGTTAGGCTAGCATTATCCTAAAGAGACAAGCAAAAGTTGCTGTAATTCCCAATTCTGATTTTGTAATGAGGCTGGACAGTTTTCCACCTTTGAAATTGCAAGACTAGGGTCTTCAGGATGTGACATGCATCTCAATCAAAACTCCACAGAGCTAAGCCGAAGTAAATCCACCCAGCTTTGTTGTTTTATCGGTCTACTTTGCATTTCTTAATGAGCTTGTCAGTATTCTGTGGTTTCATGTAGATTTTCCTGGATCTGTTGATAGTCTTGTTTTGGTTTTGGCAATTCTTCATTCAAAACCTGCAATGCAGATCTGCACCAGTTTTACACAGACTTGTAATTTGATAATATTTCACAAATAACCAACTGTCAACCAGAAACAAATCCAGGATTTTTTCTCAAAGGGGAATTAATCTATGAGAGATGGGGTATGAATATCAAATGAGACTTAATGTACTATAGCCGTCCTCAATGCTGTTTGATTTATGACTACATAAGCAAGTATGCATAGCACATACAATTTTTACATAAATTTGTGTAAATGTTTGCAGTTTAATCGACTGGAAGTGGTTAAACTATGTCCTGTGGTATCTTTTCCAGATTATTTATGCTGAGCTGACTGCATTTGTCTTATTACTTGTATCAGAGTTAAAAGTGTAATGGCGGACTGTACATTTCATAACTAGGTCTTCGGTGTTGTCTTGAATGAATTATTCCACCTCTTAATACCTGCATAATGACAACACAGCAATAGAAACCATAAATATTACTCAAAAGTACAGTCTAATAGGGCATTGTATCACAGACAGGTAACTCATAGCAAGAATTAATACTTTTACTATTACAAGAACCCCAAGTTACCATTGCTGCGCAACGCACACCATTATAGCTAAAGCATCTAACACAGTGACAAAAATATAGTCTAAAATAGAGTTGTTCTCAAATAAGATCATTGCATGTGCCTTGTCATCTAACCATTTAACAAAGCTGACTCATGTGGCATTTTATCTTCTCAAGTATCCCTGCCTCAATACGTTCCTGCAGAAAAGGAAAGGCTTGAACATTTTCCTAGTAACGCATTTCTAGGATTTGCCCGTTCCTAAACTGTTTCCCTGATTTAAACTGTCTAATAGAGGGTAAAATTATAACTATTATATTTGAAGTTATTGCTTACCTTCCACATTCATACTTAACTGTGTGTTAAGAGATTCAGAGATTCAAAGTTTGCTATGTTTTCTGTGAGGTTTGGATCTTAGGGGTAGGAATGAGGTAGGGCCATAAATTAAGGGGTCCTAGAACTGTGGTCTGAAACTGCAGTGTATATGTCTTTTAACACACACTATGGCTTTCATTCTCATGCCAATTCTGCCCATCAGTTTGCCTCTCCCAGCACCACTGTGGCATAGATGTTAAATAAATATGGTGAGATATTTTTGAACATGAAACATGCTATTATAATTTGCAAATAACATCAGAAAGCAGACAGTGCTATAAGTCAAAATCTAAAATTAACCTTCCATACTCATGTGTTTTTATCTTTATGATGAGTCTTTCACAGTGCTGCTGAAGTGTGTGTGGTTTTCTGCCCTAACTTAGTAGGCTAACAGCAACTTAATTTAATTTAACTTAATTTAAGTTTCTCCATTCATATTTTCCAGAAAGCATTGATAATCAGCAATATTAATACTGTGAAAATAAAACTTATTTACACTGAAGCTGATTGCTACACTGTAAAACCCAAAGAGATAAAGTAACCCAAACCATTTGAGGAAACCGATTGCAACAAACCATTTCAGGTCAAAAACTAATTCTAATGAGTACTGTAAACTTAAGCCATTTGAGTAAATGAAGCAATTTGAGCAAAGTAAAACCCAAAAAATGAAGAGAACTCAAACCCACTGAGTACTGTAAAACCCTATAAGTTAAGGCAAGTCATACCGTTTGAGGAAACAGATAACTACAGACTATAAATTATCTATATGAGTACTGTAAACTTACTACATTTAAGTTTACCTTTACATTTACATTTAGTCATTTAGCAGACGCTTTTATCCAAAGCGACTTACAAATGAGGACAAGGAAGCAATTTACACAACTATAAGAGCAACAGTGAATAAGTGCTATAGGTTAAAGTAATGAGGTATTTAATTAACTCATTACCTTCAACGCTGAGTTCAAAACTGTGTTCAAATGAGTAGAATTACCTTTTGTAAATTTTGAGTTAACTACACTCATATCATTTGATAAAGTTGACTGTTGGGTTTTACAGTGTAGGTCTGATTGTTCAATCGAAGGACAAGAAATTGCTAACATTGTCAAATGCCTGCTATATGGCCCTATGCTGTCAACTTAAAATTTGATTGGTTAAAGCAACAGATGCCTGCACTTGTTGACTCTGAAGACCTCTGGGCAGATTTCCTTGATGCTGGTAACACAATGTTGGATGTGGATGAGTGTTGCCAGATGTACATTAATTATTGTATTTGTACAATAATTTCGACCTCTGTACGATTGATAATGAAAAAAAAATCCTATAATGCACAATAATTTTAGAATTTTATGGCATTTAAAATGAATTTCATTGCAGTCTATAATCTAGGGCTTCTATACTTATTGATCTTGCTGTATTTTTTGTCTATTGTCTGTGAGGAGAATGTGGAGATACAGTACAAGAGTTTTATATCTCATCTTACGTTTCTATCTCATCTTCAGCCAATCAACATGAAGAATGACTCTTTCTCACAAGTTAACATTCCTGCCACATGCGGTTGTGCTTAGGTCAGTAGTTTTCAAGTTGAGTTAAATCATTTAAGCAATGAAGTTAAAAAAATTTGTGCTGAATGGGGAAGGTGAAAAGGACAGGGGAGTTTGCTCTTGATGTTCTTGTTTTTCCTCATTCAAATGCATGTGAAATGTGTGTATTTTCCAAAGTTAATCTCATCAAAACAAAGTCACGAAATTGCCTTATTAAAGATACTTTGAATGGACTCGTGCACACCTGAGAATGTGTTAAAAATTTGGGAGGGTGCACTGTTTCAAAGCCAACCAGCACTTATGATGGCATCCAATTTTTACTTGTAATGTGAAGTGATGCTGGCAACAGGGAATGCGGATCCAAACGCAGGTTAATTGAGAGTGGTCAGGCAAGCAATGGTCACAATCAAAAGCAAAGAGATGTATGAAGGCAAGTCCAGAGTCGTAGTCAAAAACACAGGCAACCGGTCAAAAGAAAGCCAGCAGAAAACATAAAACAAAGGTAAGGCAAGGAAAACATATCCTAATGTTCACAATCAGTATAACAAGACTCATCACAGATGTGTGTGTGCTGTATTTAAAGACCTAATAATCAGTCTTTGACAATCCTCTGGCTGTGTGTGCAATCAGTCTCAATCAGGAACTGGTGTAAATGTGTGTGGTGCATGACTGGAACTTGTAGTCCATATACCGGCGGATTTGCGGTCTTTATAGTGATCTGCATGTTTACCAGCAATCTGTCAGGATCAGATCACTGGTGGTATCTGCAGGTATCTGATGACAGTGACTCTGAGGTGGAGTTTGAGCCTTCCCACTAAGGTACGCCTTGGTTTTTTAAATTGTTTTTAATTTACATATTGTGGTAATTTGCAAGTCATGTCAAAACACTATAGCTGTACGTTTTTTTCCTCCAAATGTGATAATTTTCAGGTTCTGGTGCGATACTTTGACTTTTCTAATCTGGCAACACTGATGTGGATTGGACTGTTGTATACAGATCACCACAATGACTTTTAATTCATTCATAACAATTATAAGCATATAAGTATTTAATACGTTTTTTAATTACTTTAATAACTTTACCCCTTTAATAACTTTGTAAATGTGCTGTCATTTAATAATGCATTTTGTAGAATTTTTAAGCAATAAAAGAATTAATGTTAATAGTAAATTATGGTTGAGCTCCTTCTGTGTGTTCTCAAAAGAAAAAAGAGGGTAAAGTCTTCTAAATGCTAAATTTCCATCCCTTTTTAAAAGAAGCTGAATCAAGTCGATGACCTCCAGAGATCTGAGCTGGGATGAGCCTGATGATCTTTTGTTTGTGGAATTCAAAATCATTAGACATCAAAAGTTGTATCAGAAAAGCCATTAAATCTGTTAATGTGATCATCGCCAAGCCTGAAATTGGCACACAAAAGGGTTTACCATTGATACGGCTTTTTTTTGTGTGTGTATGTATGCATTAGTATGTATTTATGTATGTACATAACAGTCAAAATCGTGAAAACGATGTTTATACAATCCATGCATAATTACTTCTAAACTGTTTTATGATGTGTTATATCATCTTATGTATAACGATGACAATGATGATAATAATACAGAACATATTTATAACATAACTATACAAACTATTTTTTATTCTACTATATTCTGGTATTGCATATATGAATGTCTTGATGAGTTTTATGAACTTTTCTTTTCTTTTTAAAAGACTCTGCTGCCATACATTATTTGATTGCAGTGACAGTCTACAAGAGAGTTAGACTCATTAGCATAAGCAGCACTTAATTACATGGATGAAATTAACAGTCCGATTACATGGGGAGATTAACATGAAAAGCTTTTTTGTTTCAGGGGTTGTATTCTAGTTCAGATTGTTTGTACCAGTGAGCCACTGGGTGCCCTTTAGCTTGTTATGAAGCGCACCCTTTAGATGGTTCTTTCATTTTGCTTATAAATGATATAAAGTGCATTACGATAGAAGTCCCACTTTGAACCTGTTTAATTGTATGAAACAACATTTATGAGACAGTCATGTTCAGGTTTTATTAGTGATTTAAAATATGAAAATTAATTATAATATTTATATTGTTAGGTATAGTAGGAACACGTTGGCTGAGTGGTTATCAACAGTTGGCATTCCCTGTGCTGGTGTAGGTTTCCTCTGGGTGCTCCAGTTTGCCCCACAGTCCAAAGACATGCGCTATAAGTGAATTGGATTACCTAAAATTGACTGTAGTGTATGAGTGTGTGTGTAAATGAGAGTGTATGGGTGTTTCCCAGTATTGGGTTGCGGCTGGAAGGCCATCTGTTGCGTAAAATATATGCCGGAATAGTTGGCGGTTCATTCCACTTTGACGACTATTTATAGATACGGGACTAAACCGTAGGAAAATGAATTAATGAATGTTAGGTATAGGTGAATATAGTTGTTTTTATACTTTATACCTTGTATTTCTCTTATATAGAGAAATATATATATAATATATATACAGGCAGTAATGATGGCATGGTTTGCTTTTTGCTAGACATTAGTGTAGTGACATAGTCCTGTTTCTATCAGCATAAGTTTAATGTTCAGTCTGAAAAACAGAGCAATTTGCTCAAATTGTTGTTCCATAGAGTCATGCTTGAGGCCTTTATTGTGTTGCTATGTGTGCAATGAGGAGTAATTAATCTGTAATTGGTGTGAGTGTCACTGCAATTAGCCGTGTGATAAATGTATAGCAGCTTTTTTCTTCTCCCCATAAGAGCACAATTGCTGCAGTCTTATGGTAATTAATGTCCTTCTGGCAATGTAAGGGAGACTTGTATTCTGTCAAGGCTTCTTAGCTGTGCCATTAACCGATAATTGCTTCATAATTAAATTTGAAATAAAAATAAATAAATCATTAAAAAACACATTTTTCAAAATCTAATTTATGGGTTTGACAGCAAGCTCACAACCTTTAAAGTATAATTCATATGAACATTTCAAGAGGAATGTCTTTAAAAAAAACACATATAAAACAGCTAGAGATTTGGTGCACAACTGGGTTCATTTAGATAATGTGAATGTTGTTCTTTGAACTCAAATGGTATGGTTTATGGTATGGTTTATAAAAACGTCAGTATGGTTCACTTCTGATATAGTTAATGAAAACTTCAGTACGGTTCACTACGGATGTGAATGCAATCGGATTAAATCATAGAAGTTAGCCATGATTAATCATATATGAATTGGTCAAATGTTTGTCATTAATATTCTCTGACAACAACAGCCTGGATGTACTTTATCCCTTACTTAACACATGATGTGAGATGCATTCAAAACTGAAGTTCCAGAAATAGATGCATCTCTCAGGAACCACTTAACACACAGTTTATTTACCACAGAAGGCAATGACGAACAAGAAAACTAGTTGGCTTGGCATTATTGTATAATGTTATACAGTATATTACTTTTTCTCTTCTGCTTTGAATGTGTCTTTCTTATGTCATGCATCATACAGTAATTTGCATCTAAATTAGATATGAGCCAAGAATAAATATTAAAAACAGCCAAGAGTTTATAATTTAAAAATTGGAAAAGTTTACACCCTGTTTGCATATGTGTTAGTTTTATGATCCATTTATTGAGTGATATGATGAGTTATTGGATGAGTTACTTCTCCGTTAATATCTCAAAAAAAAAAATGTAAAAATCAAAAGTACCCAGGATAGAGATCTCATAATACAATTTGAAAGCATAAATCAATGGAAAACCATTTACACCTATCCATTAAAATACTGTGGTGACATTTTTTTTTTATCTTATGACTATGTAAAAGCATTTGTAAGAGCATTTTGACCATTTCTGAATAACTGGACAAGCTCAATCATTTTTCGCACCTGTGTTCATTTTGGTCCACCAAGGTCTCAATATTTCAAAGATGCTGTCTCTATGTGCTTTTAAAAATGGAACATAATAATGATAAACAACAACAATCACTTAATGATTTTTAAACCACACCGATGAGTAAAATTCATAAGAATTGCTAATATATTTAGTTTTTCTGAACCCAACACAAATCTGTCTACAACAAATGTGATATAACAATATTATGGCATTTAATTTCACTATCTCAAGGCATCCATGAAGGAAAGTAAACCTGGCAGTCAATAGATAAGGTCTAAGTCTTGAACAATTGGTTTTCACCTTGCTCATGGCAAAATCACATACTCCACTGTATATGCACTGTGCTTTGACACTGATGTGCAGTGTTGCCTAACAGTGAAAATGCTCCAGGCTCTATAGCTAACTGCACTTTAGGGCTTTCTCCATTTACCACCATCTTGTGAAAAAGCTTGTTATTGAAAACCAGTGTTTTCTGCCTTGAGATTAGCAGTAGATCCTCCTAGACAAGAAGTGAGATGTTCATAAAGCATTCAGGGAAATAAATTGTTAGATTATTCATAAAACTTTTGATTGACGGTAGAAGACCTCCCATTGTGTGAGCAGAGGATTCCCCATGTTCACTTGGACAGGGTAATGCATACAGATGGGCAAGACAAATTCCTATTTTTGAGAGATGTCATTATGATGCAATAAACCAGCTCTTTCTGAGAACTAATGCAAAAGGGAGCAAGTGATCCACATACGTTTAAGAGTTATGAGACATTGCAGCTCACTTCCAACTAGACTCTCTTGAGTAACACGTAGATTTAAACACCTTATTTTAGGTCACCTTTGGTCAAGTAGGATTTTCTAGGAAAATGGAGTGTGTGGTGGAAATGTGTGAAGCTGTAAAATGGTTCTGTGTTTGCTGTCATTTGAAGGTTGAATGTGAATGGAAATACTTCATCACATAACTGGCTGTTTGCAAACAATTTTAATATTTAACTAGAAAATCTATTTTGGTTCAAAAACCCTTTCTCTGAAATAAATAGGCATTGTAACACTTAGGTTTGATGGCCCCCTTTAGACATTCTGTTGACTGTACCTAACTTTGCAAATACATGTCAACAAGCACACATTAAAATTTTATTAGACTGTAGTAGTAGCCACCTGCCCACGTTTTCGCAATATGTTTCCTTAAGGGGGTCACACATTAGAAGCGCCGTCGAGAAGCGCCATACATTTCAGAATTCTAAACATAGGTTTCTTCAGGGTACACACACCGGCACAACAAGTCACCGGCTGTCGGCGGTGCCCAGCCATGACTCAGGACACGGTTTATATTTCTGCCACGCCACAGAGCGCCATCTGAATAGTTTCATTTACAATAGCATGCGAATGTGCGCGTCTGGTGTGCGCTACTTTCAACTGTGTTTCAACTTTCAACTGTGTCGCTGCGCCGAGCGGCGCATCTGGTGTGTGACCCACTTTAGGCTCCCAAACTGTTTTTGTTGTTCAATGACTAGATCCCAGAGTGTTCAATTCAGTACATACTTTTTAAATACAATATACAACATATACTGTATGAAAATTACCAGTATATATAAAACAAAAACAATTTGTTGTTGATGTTTTGGTTAGCACAGTGTTATTTTAAAGACAGAACTTGAGTGTCCAAAACAATAATATCCAGTGATGATTGTGTCGGTTTCTCATTATTATTCATAGACTGAGTTTTCCTATCCTCTAAGAAGACTGCTTCTTAAATATTTATGACTGACATGCTTTGCAATGACAGACCCATATGGACAGACCTGCCAAACTGTGAGACCATGGCCACGCACAGCACCCAGTATTTAGCCACTTATGAAGGGTCATGTTTGTTTCCTTGATCCACAGAATTTGTTGCATGGTTTTCCCTGCGATGACGTCAGAGCAAAGCTGTTTGTTTGTAGCAAGCATTTTTGTTGGGAAAGCTGTACGAGAATTGAAGAATGGCGGACTTTGTTTTTATCAGTTAAGTTCATTACCATTCAGACACATCATCTATATCCATGCTGCTGTGTTTGCCTATGTTTAAAATCTTCCAGATTACCTGCAGGGTTAATGATTGAAATAGGCAGGGCAAAAGACCTGCTTCACTGCTCTACTGTGTCTGCATTCAGACCCGGAGATTCAGGAGGAGAGAAGTCCTCCTCATTTATAGTGTTTATATAAACATGAATATATATAAGACATAACAAATTGGGGTTATGTGTATATGAAGTTACAAATAGTCTATCATATAAAATCATGGGTTTACTCACGTTTTGTGTCTGAATTTTTTATCTAATTTTGTGAGCCAACTGACAGTTGTTCACCCCTGCTCTGCTAGCCACGCCCACTTGCCCATCATGTAGCATTTTTTTTTAATTCTGAGGTAGACTTGAACTGAAAGAGAGGGGTTTCATGAACCTTTAACAGAATTGCAGAGATGTATAAAGTACTAGAGACCCAGACTTAAGTAAAAGTACAAGTACTCTATCAAAAAGTGACTTGAGTAGAAGTAAAAGTGCTCTTTAAGCACCATACTTAAGTGGAAGTACTAAAGTATTCAACATTTTTTGTACTTAAGTATTGCAAGTAGTTTATTTCAAAATTTACTACTCAAGTACTGAAAGTAAAAGTACAAGTATTGTGTAATGTAGTTATTAAAGAATGCAGTCAAAGAACATCATATTGTTTTGTTTATTTTAAATCTCTTTTTTGGGGGCACGTCATTAAGCAGAACAAAAAGAAACATGACTTACAATACTGTTTTTCTCTCACGCTTGGACCACATATCTGACAGATTATAACAGCTTTAACACACACCAAAGTTGTGTGTCACAAAAACAGTCCATAATCCACTCAAAACGCTATTGAAACCCATTTTCGGAGCACAAATTACTGGTTGTAAACGCTGTAAACGAACGTTCTAATTCACTTGATTTTGATTTTATTGTAAAAAAAAGAAAACGTGTATATTACTGTGTTAAATGAAAATCTGAAATATTTTATGGCTTATGGCTATGATTTAGTATTCAAAAATGTTTCGTTTTGATTATGTTTTAATTAAATTGGTCTTAAACTTCATATTTTTATAGTATATTTATTCATTCTGGTACTTTTACCATAAACCAACATCTCAACCATTTGGTAGAGGCTGATATTTTAGAAATTATGGGATGTGTTGGGGGAAAATGTATTGATTGTGTTAACTAGCGACATTAGGAGTTAAGAAATGCAATAAATAAAAAAATTCTATTGTTTTTTTTTTTGGTGTGACAGTTAAATGGTTACTTGTAATAAAATTGTGTCCTTTAATACAGCAGTAAGATATATGAACTGTACCTTTAATTTGACCCGCTCAAAGAAAACACTCTTTCTGAATGTATCAAACAAAACTCATGAACAGAAGACAGCATGAGCATTTATAGCAAATAAACTAATGTAAATATTCTCCCGCCTGCTTTTTAAACGCTGACAGGCGAGGTCTTACACCCCTTTGATTGTTTATTGTCTTCACCTTCTCAACAGAAAGGGCTGCTATCGGCTTTAGAAATGAAAGCGTTGTTCACTGATGGCGGGAAGAACAGCCGCGGTTACAGTCTATGTATGTATAATACGCGGTTATCACAGGTAATCTATAATAGACACAGTGGAGAAAACTTGCACCTCATACACGCCTATGTCTGGATCCACAAGTATCGCTTTAACAGCCGAAAGGAGATGAACAGTTACCTCACAAACAGGCCAGCGGGTCAAATGTCCAAAGTGAGAGAGGCAGAGATGGAGTCTCACAACATTTCTCTGTAGTAGTGAAATAGCAGCTCGTGTGCTGTGCCGCCTTCACTCGCCCTCGCGCCTCCGTCCTTCGCCATAGTATTGCGACACCGCACATAGGAGATAAATGACGTCCGTACGTAATAACCCGTTATGATCTATTACTGAACCGATATCGACCATTTTGACTCCTCTAGTAACGAGTAACGATGCAGCTCATAAAAAATCTATCGGAGTAAAAGTATTAAACTCATCGAAAATATGTACTTAAGTAAAAGTGGAAGTAGGAGAAAAAAACAATACTCCAGTAAAGTACAGATACTGCCTTTTAGTACTTAAGTACAGTAGTGAAGTAGTTCTACTTCGTTACTATACATCTCTGCAAAATTGTAAGCTGAAGCACAAATTTCCAGTTAGCCTGTTTTGTTGGCATTAACAGAGCATTCTCGAGTTTTTAAAATTGATTTTAAATTGAACCAAACCTGTGTGAACACATCAAGTCTCTTGTAATCGGTAATCAGCATTATGATCATAACTGTGATCTATAAGCTGCTAGTGTTCATTTCACCCAGAAACTGGAGTTAATTGTATGTAGAGGCACTTTTTTCAGTTTCAGCTTTTCACAAATCAACAGTACAGCCATTACTGCAGTGCCAGACTGCTTTGTACCTGCTAGCATCAGGCACATGAAAGACCTTAGCAGAGGGTCTCAACAATCCCACCCAAACAAATCTGCCAGATGCTTTATTCATAAAATGTGTGGGAGAGATGGGCAAGCAGCCAGTATAGAGCATTTCAGAGTTTGCCATAAGGAGCACCTGAGCCAATGTGGTTCAAACTGAATGAATATATTGAAGAGATCATACTGCGCTACAAAATTAATTTTGTCAGTCTTCTCAATAGCAACAGTGTGTTTGCACCGTCAGGATCAATGAGCCGAAATCGAATGTCGCAAAAACAGAACAAATGTGTTTCATAAGAAAACCTTTGCTGGTAGGAATCTAGTCTTGTTGAAAGTCAGCGTGACTTCATTTTCTCAAGCCTTAGCACATAAACATATTCTTCCAGATTGGGGGATGGAATGAAAAAAAAGGTTGATTTACAGTTTATTTAGCCATCGTTATCTATATGGCTATATGGCTTATTTCAGCTAGTTTCTCTCTCATTAGCATCTCTTCACCCATATGCATGTCTTCTCTCTGTCTGCATCAGGTCTCTAGAAGATTGCATTCTCAGCGGTCTGCCAGTTTCCCCATTGTGATTCAGAGTCAATATATTGTTCAATGAAATTAAATGAGCTTGCTCATGTCAGCCTCTCTATCTTTTTTCTTCAGCAGGCTAAAGTTATGCAGTGCTTGTGTCCTTAGTCTCTTTAACCTCTTGCTTCCCCTCCAGTTACTTTTCCTGCCCATAAACAGCATGCAGGGATCATCCCCAGCAGAGCAAGTGTCATGAAGGAGCTTGCTAGGCTTCATATTGATGGCAGTACCACATGTTCTGTGTTTGATATGCATGAATTCATCTGGTGATGAGAAGTAGCTTTAGAGCCTGGGGCCTGAAGCTCGCTGACTTCAGTGCTACTTTAGATGTTTTTGCATATTGATCATGAATAATAATAAAGCGGACTGCTTGTAGGGAGCCAAGACTACAATTGTATGCAGAAAGTACTTCTAATTTTTAACAGTCAAGTTGTAGGCAAATGTAGTGGACTAATCTGTGAATCGGTGTATGTATGTGTATATGCAGCCAATAGCAATAATTTGGGTTCTGCTTTTTATCATTCCTTTTAAAATAAGTAATAATTAATGTCATTGTTGTCAAAGAAATGCAGATAAAAACATTTGTCTCAAATTACATTCTAAACTTATTCATTCAGAATATTATCCTTTTTAAATAGCCTCAATATTGCAATTATTTTCCACCTTGGTTAATAATGGTCTTTGTTGATTAACTGCAAACATGGTCATTTAAACACACTGTTAAAGAGTACACAAGTAAACCGATAATACATGAAAATGAAAGCAAAGAAATTGTCTGTGTTGTTAATCTGTTAACGTGATGATGTTCCTGACGTTGTGGTCTGTAATTCCTCCCCAAACTTCATGTATATTGCTCCCAAAGGCAGGTTAATGCATCAATAGATAATGTTTGCCGGCTTTTAAAATATTAATTAGTTGCATAGCATCAGAGAAAGTGGTGAGATTATACACTTGACTGCTTAATATCTCCGCTGTAAAACCAAAAAGTTAAGGTAACTCATTTGAGGAAACTGATTGCTACAAACCATTTCAGGTCAAAAACTAATCCTAATGAGTACTGTGAACTTAATCCATTTGAGTAAATGAAGCAATTTGAGCACAGCAAAGCCCAATAAATAAAGAGAACCTGAAACCAACTAAGTACTGTAAAACCCAATAAGTTAAGGCAACTCAAACTGTTTGAGGAAACCGATTGCTACAAACTGTTTGAGTAAAAAAAAAAAATCTAAATGAGCACTGTGAACTTACTCCATTTAAGTTGAGGTAATAAAGTATTTAATTAACTCATTACCATCAACACTGAGTTCAGTATTCTTTTTAAATGAATAGAATTAACTTTTAGTAAATTTTGAGCTAACTACACTCATTTCATTTGATAAAGTTGGCTGTGGGTTTTACAGTGTGTTGATACTGCTCCCTCAACAGACATTTAACTGACTATACGAGACTTTGCAAGTACATGTACATGACCAAAATAATCTTTTTAATTCTGGTATGACAGCATGTTAAGTTAACATGCGTGTTTGCCTTTAGCAGCTGTTGCCAGATAGTGATTGCTTTATGACTATTTTTGAAAAGGAGATCCACAATAGAGAGATCACACTCATGCACACAAAGACTTGTCTTTCTGGGGACTTTCTGTAGATAATTAAAAACACACATGCACACATGAGTATATACAGTATAGAAGCAATTAGAAGCAAATACGTCATCTTTACACAGCAAAGGCATTACAGAAACCAAAACCCAAAGCGGCATCCATTTCTAAAAATGTTTTTACACAAATGCTGTAATGCCTCTCAAACTGATTTGATAAGTTCTGAGCAGACACAGACCAGCTTTAGGGCTGACTTAAAGAGCACCTATATATGCATTATAAAATGTCATATTTAGTTTTGGGGGTCTCCAACAACAGGCTGATATGCTTACAAGGTAAAAAAAACACTTTTTTAATTTTTTAGTCTTATAATATGCGCTTATTTTTTACCTAATTATCTCAGTGACTACCGTATGATTTGTTCAGCAATTAATTTGTTCCCAAACCTCTCCTTAGCGCAAAGCTAATTTGCGCAAACATAATAAAAAAAAGAAGGTAAGCAAAAATATACCATTTACAATATGTACAAGATTGGGGACAAACACAAAGACGGGGGGAAACAAGAGAGCTGGCAGAAGGGACATGGATGGCGCTAATGAAAAGAAAAGAATGAAACCCAGACAATGTCTAACTTCCCAGAAGCATCTAGCTAGCCAAATTTATGAAAACAAAAAAGATAAACACCCGAGTATCCTAACTATTCTACTCTGTCTATTCAAAAAGTACAAGGGGTGACACTCGCCCATAACCTAATGTTCTATACACAACAATAGTCCTACATGTTTCAAATGTATGTCACGTAACCTGCTTACCTTTCCGCTTCGTCCTAGCCTCGTAACATCGGGAAAAATTAGTGAAACAGATAAACGAATTAATATGATTAGCAGACTGACAAGAACTCACAGAAATGGGCAACAAAAAATACACAGTTAGACAGGGTTTTCTTCTTAACGCCACACAATAATACATCAATACAACAGAAACAAGAGGGACTGGTGAGTGGTCTGGCGTGCTCTTTTATGCCGGGTGGTCTAGGCCTATTGGACATGACATCAGAGTGATGTCACCAGGAAGGAAATGATTGACAAGTGGATTGACCATTGAACGAAACCCGAGAAAATGAAGCATGTACAAAAAAACACAAACAGGGCACAAACGACACAAGCACGTAACAGAGAGCCCAATGCAGGAATGCAATAAAGCAATGCAGTTAAACACCAGCATATTACTCCTAACCTAACCCCAAGTAACAATGAAATACATTCAGTATCAATCCACACAGTGGCAAAAGTTAAACTATTTTGAAAATCGACCACTCCGCGGATGTGTAGGAACAGCTGACGTGGTCATAGCAAAGGCAAACGGCAGAGGATCGCAAGTTCAGAAATGCATTTAAATTGGTAAAGGAAGAAGTACGCGTTGTGTTTTGAACGTGGTTTTGAACGCAATATGTGAATAGCCCTATGAATTTATGGTTATAAACCTACGGTTTAACCTGAGAGATATAGAACAAGCATTGATCTATAATAGATAAGATTACAAGCTATGCAGAGCAATTACAATTTACAACACATAATTAAACACTATTTTGTGTATAAACTACACAAAACCAGGCAACAATTTCAACGACTCTTTAGCTACATGTTATGATCCGGAGGAAGAAACTGGTCCATATGAACTGTAACAATAACTGACAAAGTTCCTTTCAAAGTCTGACAAAATCCCATACATAATAGTCTCTGCTGCTTCTTCCTTTAATACAGTAGCAAATGTCCAACGAATCCCACATTTCAGCGTAGGTTAATGTATCAAAAATCTGGAAAATGACAGGAACAAACACAGCACGAGGTTGGCTACACTGTGGTATTGTTGTGAAAATGAACTGTAATCATTTAATCCCCGCAGCCAAATCTCCTTCCTCATTTTCATTTCATGGTCAGTCCCATAATCCCACACGCTCTGCTAGTGTCTGAAGGGAAAGTCGCATTCACGTTTTTACAGGAACCGGTCCTTTATTTATATTTGGTGATGTTTTATTGACGTTGAAGCGTTCAAGCAAAAGATCCGAACCCAACACAATTCATTTATTTCACTCTGGTTTGACTATATTATTAAAGAATCAAACATTTTCAGAATTAGATGTTTTATTCACTTAGTGCTGTTACACACTGCATGGGAGGTCATTTTCAAAAAAACATAATAGGGGCACTTTAAATTGGCTGTGCAAAGATGACTATATCTTTCTTTCTTGCTTACTTTCTTTTTTTGTCAAGCATATTGTCTTAAGTCAGACAATGTTTTTCTTTTAAAAAAAAAAACATCTGGCAATTATTCTTTAGATTGAATGGTCTAATCTAACACAGCCATAGTATAACGCTGAGACTATATAAATTCAATCAGACCAGATAAAGGAGATAATCTGCCTTCAAAGGTGTGCTATTTTTACTGCCGCACTAACTTACAGCTTTAATTAAGGAAAGCTCAATAAATTTGAAGTGTGTGAATGAAGGATGAAGGCATTTTTGTTGGGTTAAAGTGGAATTCTGACTGTAATTGAACAGTTGACCTCAAAGGGGACTGAGGTATTCTGGCATGTAAAATATGCCACACAGCAAGAAGGGGGTCAGAGGAGACAATGATTACCTGAGAGACTTTGTGTCCTTGAGCCCTTGTGTGCTGAACAGAGAAGCTGTCAAAGCCTGTGCCAGAGGGGACTGTTTATACAGCACCTGAACATCTGTAATCACAGGCTGTTTGATTAACAGCACACAGTCTGGGCCAGATAGCAACGTATTCTGGACAGGAAGAGACCATTGAATGAGATTTAGTGAGTGAAACATCTAGTTCTATTTGAAG
The DNA here is from genome assembly GCF_903798145.1 of Danio aesculapii. Taxonomy (NCBI): domain Eukaryota; kingdom Metazoa; phylum Chordata; class Actinopteri; order Cypriniformes; family Danionidae; genus Danio; species Danio aesculapii. Next base: position 24,936,012 of record NC_079448.1, read on the forward strand.
GTTTTTAAGAGTGGGGTTATCTGAAATGAATTACCGTAACTGACAGGTCAAACTATTTTACAGAATTGTGATAACACATGATGGTTTCCTATTTACATTCTGTTGACTGTATGAAACTTTACAACTACAATGGAGATTGAAACGGAGCCCTTTTTATTTAAAGTTATCATAACATGAGTAAAAGAGAGAGAGCAGTTTTTAAAAAATATTTTATCAGTTACATGTATTCTAAAACACAGAATAAAAATGTAAAAAGGAACACTGATTAAAATTAGATTCCTCTAAGTTATTGGTGTTAATCTGCAGCCACTGGTACAGTAAATACCTATAATTATCTGACAAAACCTATAAACTGGCAGCCTGATTTTGCAAAATGCTGAACATTTATCAAATAACTGAAACCCTCTAAAGTACTGATAATTTTGGCCATATTAAGAGAATTTAGACTGGAAGCCCTGCAGTGACTTAACCTCTAATTAGCATGAAGAATCAAAAGTCTTGGTTAAATTTGGCTGAGGAATATGACTTGAACAAGCTGGTCCAAATTTCACTTAAGTAATGAAAGTGGATGTACTAATTTGGGTCTGATGGGAAACATTATATATGTCATCAAACTGAGGAAAGACTGAAACTACAGTTGCCAGCAAACAATTTTGTGTTTAATAGATATCTAAATGTAGACAACTTGTCTAAAACAAGGCTAAACTTGGGCTGTCAGTGAAAATCTAAAAGACGTCTAAGAAAAGCCCAAAACTAGACTAGTCGTCAAATAGACAGATTAGACAGATTTATATGTGAAGCCATTCATTTTTGTTTATTTGATGACTCGTCTAGTTTGGCCTAGTCTTAGACGTCTATTAGATTTTCACTGACAGCTCAAATTTTGCATTGTTTTAGTCAAGACAACTATGTTTAGACATCTATTAGACATTTATTAGACATCTTTTAAAAAGCAAACATATAAATATATACATAAATACAGTTAAAGTTAGAATTATTAGACCCCTTGTTTATTTTTCCCCAATTTTTTGTTTTATGGAGAGCAGATTTGTTCAACACATTTCTAAAGATAATAGTTTTAATAACCCTTTCTAATAACTGATTTATTCTATCTTTGCCATGATGCCAGGTAAATAATGTTTTACTAGATATTTTTTCAAGACACTTCAATACAGCGTAAAGTGACATTTAAGGCTTAACTAGGTTAATTAGGTTAACTAGGCAGGTTAGGGTAATTAGGCAAGTTATTGTATAATGATGGTTTGTTTCTGTAGACTGTCGAAAAAAATATCGCTATTACGGGTCTAATAATGTTGACCTTAAAATGGTTTTAAAAAATTTAAAACTGCTTTCATTCATGCCAAAATAAAAACAAATAAGACTTACTCCAGAAGAAAAAATATTATCAGACATACTGTGAAAATTTCCTTGCTCTGTTAAACATCATTTGGGAAATATTTAAAAAAGAAAAAAATCGGGGGGGTGGGGGGTTGGGGGGGGGAAGGGTTGGACTAATAGTTCTGTCTTTAACTCTATATTAAAGGTTGAAAACACTAATATAAAGAAATGGTAAATGGTGCAAATAAAGTGAAACCCAATTGTTGTGTACTATCAAAAGTAATATGTACTCAATAGAGGAACTGAACTTATTACTGAACTTATTTCACTTTCTCCTCATTTAAAGTGTCTTTTATGTCTGTAATATGCATCAGAACAGTGAACAAACTATAAGTGATCCAAAAATAGGTTCCATTCATCTCACTGAATCAAGATTTTGTAACTTTTCATAATTATGTTTCTATATTCACATAAAAAACTGAATGTGCTATTTTATAATTAGGGCATAATTACACCATTGATCTTACTATTGTAAAAATTCTTTAGGACTTTATAGTCCTAAAACTATAAAAGGATATGTTATTAAATGTAAAGTGTACACTTATGGAATAAAATTAATTATCGTTTTTATGCATGCTTAATGCTATTGTAAGTATATCATCTTTGCATGTTTCCATAGCATCACTTGAACATAAGATAGTTATCTTAGTCCCACTGATTCAAACATATTAATTTTTATATTAACAGTATTGTTAATATATCCAAATGCCCACATTGAGACTGAAATATATCTGCTACAGTACATCTTAAGAAATGAAAGTGAAAATTTGGTATCATGTCATGAATTCTTTGTCATTAGAAGTCAGTTTGATTATATGAATGTCCCTATCGGAAAGAAGTAACATGCCTTTTGGATTCTAAAACTTGGCACAGGTTGTTCAAGGGACATTCGATCCTTCTCTCAATGTCATGACATGTCGAGCTGAATAATCGAACAGAGAAAGAGCAATGCAGAGCTGCATCAGTAGTAAGGGTTTGCATGAGGTGAACATAAGGAACTGCAGAGTTTCTAGTATTACTTGAAAATGATATAATTTCACATGATGCCTTCAGACTGGAGATAGCTGGAAGGCCAGTAGTTGAGAAGTGAGGTTGTCCAATTGAATGTTTTCAGCTCAGTTTGAAATCTACCTTGTCACATCATCTTACCTCTTTCAAAACTACACAAATATGAAGTCTGAGCACTGGCTCAGCAAGTTTAAGGTAAATTTGTTCATGTCTTCTGTTGTCAGTGTTTTGGTTATTCTTGCTTTGAATGTTGCAGTGTTTCATTTTATTAGATACACAGCAAACCTTGCTTAGATTAAAGTGTTGCAGATTTGCTTTAGCTGTAAGCACTATGAAACATCCATTGGATAACTGGTTTCATTACTAACATTGTTAATTGTATCTTTCTCTAACATTACAAGCATTGCAGAGGTGAAAAGCTAATGCTGTGAAATTATTTAAACTTTTATATTTACGTTTTATATTTTATATTTATTTAAATAAAGGTTATTAAAAATTATATTGTATTTCATTATATCAAAATGGAGTAAAAATAAATTAATAAATGTCTGCCAATGCTGGATGTCCCTTAAATCCTCTAAATTACTGAAACACATCTTAAAGGGCACCTATAATAAAAATCATTTTTGTAAGCTCTTTGGACAGAACTCTGTGTTGGTATAGTGTGCCCACGGTCATACTGGGGTGATATAAGGCAATAAGCCTCTTTTTTTGGGGTGATATAAAGGCAATAAGCCTTTTTTTAAATATCCTGACATTAAAGTAGGATCCAAATCCCTCCCGTTTTGAGGCCCACCGCAACGTGACATAGAAGAATTTGTTAGCTGATTGACAAATGCATATTAACATGTCTCCGTAGTAACACATAAAGTCATATCAACAAGACTTGCGGGATTAAAAGATCTCTTCAGCTCCCTGTGATCATCAATCATCATTAAATGTGATCAAGAATGAGTTTTACAAGTTTAAAACGTTTTTAAAAGAGTGCATGTTGGTAATGACTTTACAAATGATTTACCTTCTTTATCACCACAGCCGCATGTCAGCACAATTATAAAAGAAGATGCTTCAATCCCAGTTTTTGGACTTTAAATCAGGTTTATTTTGTACATTAACATAACAGATATCCATACAGCAGTGGATATTAGGTGTAAAATTACACTTTAAGATACAAATTAAGTTTATCCTGTGACATTTGCAACTAAAAATAGTGCAAAGATAAAAGTGCGTGCTTTGTGTGTGCCTGCCGTGACTGTGCGTGCCTTAACTTTGTAACAAAATTGTGTGTGACTCATCGTTGCAACTCCACAACAAAAACATCAAATAATCATTGGGAAAGTTCTTTCTGTAGTATTTCTCACAAATGCTTCGTGAGATCTGCTTCCTTCATGTGGGTCACTGTGCTGTTTATGAGACACAGTTAAGGCATAGATTGAGGCACACTCTAACAGGCATGTGAGAACGGTGGGCGGGGAGAACGCTACGGTTACTAAAGTAACCCTTCGTTCCCCGAGGGGGGGGACGGAAATGCTATGTGGAAACTTCCACTATGGGGATTTCGTCAGAATCCAATCATCTGAAAGAGTATAAAAACGGGCCAATGAAATGCCAATGAGTTGGCAGCGTCAGCGTGCACAGCTGGCGTCAATGACAATCAGTCATGCTATAAAGACGCAGCCAGTGCCATGCTCGACATCCTTTTCTAGCTGAAGAGACTTTCACGCTCAACAGCTAAGGGACAATCGTTGTGGCAAAGGAACATAGCATTTCCGTTCCCCCCCTCGGGGAACGAAGGGTTACTTTAGTAACCGTAGCGTTCCCCTTCGGATGGGGAACTCCAATGCTATGTGGAAAACTTCCACTATGGGGAAATCTATGGAAAACGCCACAACGAAAGAACCTTACTGCGTCCCTGGCGAAGGGTGTGCCACGCAGTAGAGCGAGCGCACCTACAACGCCCCGAGACACAGTCTTCCAACGTGTCCCCTGGCCCTCACTTACCTGTTCAGAACAGTTATGTTTTTCGGGGAGTCGCAATAACCCAGTGAAATAGGTTTTGATACGACAGTACGTTGGGAAAGCGTTCAGATCCCGATAGGGAGGACGCTGCGGAGCTCACCTGTTACCCAGAGTTGAGACCTGGTGACAACCTATGGACTAGCCCAGAGATGGGGAGTCCTTGCATAAGGATGGTTAGCGGGGAGGGAAGACACGAGCCTGCCCTAGAAGGGGGGACTATACCGTGGCTGAGTGAACGTATGGGATCGCCAGCGGGATCACACATAGCAGGCACCTATACCCAGAACGCGGGCTGACCAGCGGGCATGCCGACAACGTAACGGGCCAACACCTGACTCCTCCGCTGAGTCAGGTGCTGGGGGCCTCGGAGGAACTCTGCAGGGTTCGCCAAAGAAATGGGGAACTAAACTGACAAAGCTGAAAAAGCGCACGTATCTCCGGGTTAGGGAGAGTGGCGCAGCAAGCGTGTTTCGACACCTCAACCGAATCGTTTCCTCAATCACCAAGGGTTGCCTAATACCCTTGAGGAAACCGGCTCCACTCGCAGATTGTAACCTTGCAAATGTATTGGGTGTCACCCAACCCGTAGCTCTACAAATGTCTGTCAGAGAGGCGCTGCGTGCTAACGCCCAGGAGGATGCGATGCTCCGTAGTGGAGTGCGCTCTCACCCCCGGGGGACACGGCTCACCCTGGCCCAAAGGCGAGGGAGATGGCATCCACTATCCAGTGGGCCAACCTCTGTTTAGATACGGCACTTCCCATCTGCCGACCACTGTAATGGACAAAGAGCTGGTCAGAGGATCTAAGGCTCTGAGTGTGGTCCACATATATTCGCAAAGCGCGAACAGGACACAACAATGAAAGGGCTGGGTCTGCCTCCTCCGCGGGCAGCGCTTGCAGGCTCACTACCTGATTCTTAAACGGCGTGGTAGGAACCTTGGGTACATAGCCGGGCCGGGGTCTCAGGACAACGTGAGAGTAGGCCGGCCCGAATTCTAGGCACGAGTCACTGACCGAAAATGCCTCCAGGTTCCTAACCCTCTTAACCGATGCCAACACGACCAGCAGAGCTGTCTTCAAGGACAGAAATCTCAAGGATACTGAGTCGAGTGGTTCGAAGGGATCCCCACGTAGGCTCGTAGCACTACCGCGAGATCTCAAGAGGGTATGAGAGGGGGCGGGGGAAAACATCCGCCTCGCACCTCTGAGGAACTGGATGATGAGGTTATGCCTCCCCACGGTGCCGCCATCCACGCATCATGATGAGCGGAGATGGTGGCCACGTAAACCCTCAGTGTGGAGCGCGACAGCCTTCGCTCCACCTGTCCTGAAGGAAAGAAAGCACAACACTGATCTGGCAAGATCGGGGTCTTCTCGGCGAGAAGCGCAACCACTCAGTGAATAGACTCCACTCCAGGGCGTAGGCATGCCTCGTAGAGGGTGCACTAGCCTGAGTGATGGTATTAACCACCGCCACCGGTAGGTTACCTAAGTCTTCCTCGTCGCGTCTTATGGACCCCACCTGGAGGTTCCACAGAACTAAGCGAGGGTGGCCAGATGGTGCCCTGTCCCTGAGAGAGTAGGTCCTCTCTCAAAGGGACTCGCCAGGGGGGAAGGAGCTGCCGTGAGAGCCTGTTGGCCGCACGGTTGAGCCCATCCGGGGTGTGAATAGCAAGCAGCGACTTCAGCCGCGTATGACTCCAGAGGAGCAGACGGCGAAGCGAGCTGAGACATGCAGCGGGAGCGTATACCCCCATCCGGATGGAATACGCTACCGCGGCCGTGCTGTCCATCCTGACCAGCACGTGTTGCTCCCTCAGCACCGGTAAAAGCGGCGCAGAGCGAGAAACACTGCCAACAGCTCTAGGCAGTTGATATGCCAATGCAGCTGGGTTCCCCTCCACAGGTCCGCAGCAGCATGCCCGCTACACACGGCCCCCCCACCCCATACTGGAGGCATCTGCCGAAAACGACAGCCTGCCTGGACACCTGACCTAGGGGCACACTGGCCCGTAGGAAAAAGGGGTCCTTTCCAGAGGGTGCGGGTGCGGTGACACAGCGCAGTGACAGTCACTCGGTGTGTGCCCGCGTGCCATGCGCGTCTGGGGACCCGATCGTGAAGCCAATGCTGTAGTGGTCTCATATGGAGCAATCCGAGCGGCGTGGCCGCGGCTACAGATGCCATATGCCCCAGGAGCCTCTGAAATAATTTCAGGGGGACCACTTTTTTTCCTGTCGAACTCTCTCAGACAGTTCAGCATTACCTCGGCGCGCTCTCGTGAGAGGCGCGCCTCCATAGTGATCGAGTCCAGCTCCAACCCGAGAAAGGAGATGCTCTGCACGGAGGCGAGCTTGCTCTTTTCTCGGTTGACCTGAAACCCGAACGGGCGGAGGTGCCGGAGCACCTTGTCTCTGTGCATAATCAATTGCTCCCGAGAGTGGGCTAAAAATCAGCCAGTCATCGAAATAATTGAGCGTGCGGATGCCGGCGAGCCGAAGGGGCGTGAGGGCACCCTCCGCGAGCTTGGTGAAAACTCGCGGAGACAGAGAGAGCCCGAAGGGGAGGACCTTGTATTGCCACGCTCGACCTTCAAACGCAAACCGCAGAAACTGCCGGTGGCGTGGAAGTGTGGAGATATGAAAATACGCGTCCTTCAGATCTATTGCTGCAAACCAATCCTGAGGACGAACGCATCGCGTGATGCGCATCTGCGTAAGCATTTCGGAGCGCAGCCAGTGAAGGCAGCGGTTCAAAATGTGCAGATATAGGATTGGCCATAACCCACCGCTTTTTTTTTTTTTTTTTGGGCACGATGAAGTGCGGGCTGTAAAACCCGCGCTCCATCTCGGCTGGAGGGCCGGCTCGATTGCATCCTTCGCCAGGAGGACAGCAATCTCCTCTCGCAAGACAGGGGCGGACGCAGGACTGACCCTGGTCGCCCGTGAACCTGGGAGGCTGTTTCGCGAACTGAATCGCATAGCCAAGTCCTAGTTGTATGGATGAGCCATTGCGATGGGCTGGCCCGCGCTAACCAGGCAGGCAGAGCCCCCGCAAATGGTCCCACCCGCACGATCGCTGACGTGCCAGCGGCGGGGCAGCGTGGAGTGAGTGGGCTCATCCGGGAGCGCTGGGGTCCCACAGGAGAGCAGATGTTCTCGTCTCGCACTCAAACTCCAGGAGAGGGGCTGGGAGTGGAGAGAAAGGAGACCGTTCTCTCACGCTCCATGAGCCATTGGCGAAATGCACCGATCCTGCGAGCTGGAAGGCATAGCGTCCCAGACTGGCAGTGTTCGGGCTGTCAAATCCGGAGGAGGGGAAAAGTGCTCTTTCACTGAGGATTTTGATGACGTTTTTTTTTTTTTTTTTACGCCTTTAAATAACGTGCCCCGCCCTCCAGCGGGGAAAGAGCAAATTCCCTCCTCCCCAGATGGCCCGCCTCAGGGACGCTTCGCGGTCCGTTTTACCGAACTTAGCGGCGCCCTGGGCGGGGGACGCTGGTTGCCTGCGCGATGCTCGGCGCAGCCGCGTGGCCGGAGGCGCAGGCGGGGCGGCGAAGCAAAGCTGCGGGCGGGCGTCCTCGGCGAAAAAGCAGCGGATGTGGATGGCTCGGCGGGGGGGGAGCGGTCATACAATCCCGCCGATAGAGACCTCGCCCATCGCCTCCGACTGCTCTATCACCGGCGTGAATTCCTGGGCGAATTCACTGCCAGTGTCGCTGAACAGGCCAGCCTGGGAAATGGGTGAGTTAAGAAAGCGAACTTTGTCAACGTCACGCACATCACCAGGTTTAGCCTGAGGTGGCATTCCTGGATCACGGATGTGATCATCGTCCTTCCCAGGGCACACACAGCCGACTTTTTTTTTTTTTTTTTGTAAGAGCATAGTCGGTTGCGGTGCGGAGCGCATGCTCAGTCCTGGGTCAGAACCATCCTCGCGCAGCCGGGTCAGCGCCTGCGCTTGGTAGCGCTGGTAGGTGGCCATAGCGTGCATGGTGAGGGGGAAGGCGCACGCAGCACACTGCGTGAGCCTACTGTGCCCATCCAGGAAGAAGGGGTGGGGAGGCTTAGAAGGTCTCGCCTTCATCCTCCACATCACACCCCTCTAATCGGTCCGGCCGCGGAGCTGGGGGATAAACCATCTCCAGAGCCACGGCCGAAGCAGCCTGGGGAAGCACAGCCGCAAAGTCTGCTTCTGGATTCGACGCCGCCCTCAAAGTCCCGGAGGGAGCGAGCGGGTTCGAATCCTCGTCAGACCTAGACAGCCCAACCTCCAAGGATGGTGAGGATGGAAGCGCACGCAGATCGGGCAGAAAAAAGTGCCCTCAGGACAGCGTGAGTTTACTGTGCACTTCCGGGAAGAAGGGGACGGGAGGCTTTAAAGGTCTTGCCTCCTTATATCCTCCACATTCACCCATCTAGTCGGTCTGGCCGCGGGGCTGGGGGATAAACCATCACCAGACCCACGGCCGAAGCAGCCCGAGAAAGCACGGCCATCACGTCTGCTTTTTAGATGCTAACGCCGCGCTCTCCACCCCGGAGGGAGGGAGCGAGCGGGCTCGCATCCTCATCAGACAATGACAGCCCATCCTCCGATGCAGCGATGGACATCTGACCCCCGGTGTCATCAGGTGAGAGAGCGACCATCCAAGGACGGAGCGCTTCTCTTCACCTGAAGCTTGGATGGAGCGCGTGGAGGAGCGAGAGGTCCGCGGCCCGGGGGCGGCGGATTTACTCTCACTGAAACCCTCAGATCTGCCCGAGTGCCAACCGCAGTGCGGGGGACAACTGGGGTGGGTGGCTCTTTTGCAAGAGCGAGCCGCGATCTTAACTGCGCAACAGACATGACATCAGTGATGGCATGCACTGCCCGCGAGCACCGCATTAACATGCTGGACCCCCAGACATGAAACGCTGTGCTCGTGCCCATCATCCGGGGATAGGAAACCACCGCATCCAGAAACACACGGTCGGAGTGACGTCTTGAAAAAGACGCGCTGCACGACCGTGTTGCTCTTTTAGGAAAGCTTTTTTCCCTATATACAAACCGCTCTTGGAGGACCGGACCCAAAGGACGCCAGGCAAGGGAGAAATACCCAGCTCGACCATCTGCCACTGCGTATACGCGCTCTGGACCGGGAGAAGCTGCTTCTCGATCTCTCTCTGTAGACACAGGTTGGAGATACCCTCAAAGACTCTCTCAGAAGCTTCGTGAAAGGCTCTGAAAGCGAAAGGATGTCGAGCATGGCACTGGCTGCGTCTTTATAGCATGACTGATTGTCATTGACGCCAGCTGTGCACGGTGACGCTGCCAACTCATTGGCATTTCATTGGCCCGTTTTTATACTCTTTCAGATGATTGGATTCTGACGAAATCCCCATAGTGGAAGTTTCCACATAGCATTGGAGTTCCCCATCCGAAGGGGAACTAGCATTAAAGGCACAGGCAGCAAAAACAGCTACATTGTGTTCAAAGCAGAAAATTCTAATGTTCTGAAAGGTCTAATAAATAATCTGATAGGTGTTTTGAGCTGAAACTTTACAGACACATTCTGGAGATACACAATTATTTTAAATCTTGAAAAAGGGGTAAAATAGGTTCCCTTTAAAATAAGCAATGAGGGTTAACTCTTAGCAAGGTAACAAGATCTACAGCTCGAGGCAATGACTTAAAAGCACATAAACAAGAACACAGTTCTTACAAAATGAGAACAAAGATTTAAGATTTAAGATTTATTGAGGGTACACTACGATACATGAAAATAACTACGTAATAAGCAAACAAACAAACGCACACACACACACACACACACACACACACGCGCTACGGACAATTTAGCTTAATCAATTCACCTATACTGCATGTCTTTGGACTGTGGGGGAAACTGGAGCACCCGGAGGATTGTGCTACCCACTGTGTCACCGTGATACCTCAGATCTCTTGTTTATGTAATTTTGAATTTTACGGATTATGTTTCCTTCTTAAAGCACTTTGAAATTATTTATGCGATTTTGAACACAGCTTTGGCTTGTAAAGAAAGGAAATACTTACTGTACATTGCTAAAGAGCCCCTATTTTGGGTTTTTGAAAATGACCTTGCATGTAGTGTGTAACATAGCTCTACGTGAAGTCTTAAATCTGAAAGTACACAGTGTTTAAAACTATTGATTCATTTATAAAAGAATCGACTCATATTGCTTCCAATGAATTGTCTTGAAAACGAGTCAGCCGTTTCGGCGTGACGGCGATACGAAACTTAAGTCCCGCCCAACTGTTGTGCACGCACACCCAGGAAAATGGAAAGCCCCTAAAAACACTCTAGCAGACCAAGAATCTGCTAGATCAAGACATCTTCTAGATTGAATCAAGTCGTGAAGATGCTGTGCTCAGCTGGATATTATTGGAAGTGTCTGGGAAAGTTAGTGTTATTTTCTCTATCCCAAGATGAAACTGTGAAAAGTCAGTGGTTGAGGTTTATTTTTGCAAAAATACATCAGCATTATAGCCCTCATTTTTCTGACGAGTGCTTCAGTAATCTACATGCTTACACTTTGTCAGAGCTTGACAGGAATTTTACGGTGGACCAGTTTCTTCCTCCATTTCACAAGTGTAAGTAAGTCCAATTAAAAAGGTTGTCTTGTTTTCTCTAGCTTGCAAATCATGTATTTAATTGTGTTTTGTTACTTGTAACCGCTTGTACAGTATCAGGTTAACTCTTTATATACTCATATCGCGTGTAAAGCCACATTGAAAACGCAAAGTGTGCTGCTTTGTTTATGGATTTAAATGCGTTTGTGAGATTGCGTTCCACTGCTGTTTGTCGTTGTTATGGCCACCGTCAGTTGTTCCTACACACGTGCGGCGGTCAAGGTTCAAAATAGTTCAGCTTTTGCCGCTGTGTGGATTAATACTGAATGTGTGTCATGGTTAAGTGTAGAGCAATATGCTGGTGTTTAACTGCATTGCTTTATTGCACTCCTCCTGTATTGAACTCACACACGTGTTTCAGGCGAGGGTTTCACAGACCGTACCAAAATGCTGAGGATTGGGGGGGTGGGGTGGTTGAAATTTCTGGAGGTTTCCGGGATAAATAACATAACAGGAGGGTGGCGGGAGATGGGTCTGAAATACGGGGGACTGCCAGGAAAAACAGGAGTGTTGGCAGGTATGCTCACACATAAACTATGCACTCTGACTACTTCAATATTGTTGATAAGCCGTGGTGGGCATTTCACTCTGTCTCACGCTGAATGCTGTCGACCAATCGCAACAGACTGCCAGCGGTACAATCAGCGCAGATTAGCTTTGTGCTAAGGAGGGGTTTGGGATTAAATGAATCGCTGAACGAATCATATAGGAGTCGCTGGGATAATTAGGTAAAAATAAATGCACATTATAAGACAATGAAAGTGTTTTTTGACCTTGCATGTGTTGGAACTTAATGCAAAGAATGTTGCAGAACTGAAAACAAGTTCAAATCAGGCTTGGAAACTGGGCGCCATATTGTTTCAGTCATTGAACTGGCTTGAGGGTTTAAACCATCATGATAACTGAGCGGCAATTGATTTTGACTATTCTGACCAATACTTTGGCCGCAGATGTTCTGGGACCCTTAAGTCAACTTAGTAAAGGATTCAATTACCCACAATGTATTTTCAGCGGGAAAACTCAACTATTTGCCCCACAAGACTCTTTACATGACTCCCGGCTCATGTGCCAGAGCATATGTGGTACATCCTGCCAGATATACAATTTTATAGAGACAAAGAGAAATTATTGCATACAAATGAAAGACAATCTTATAGTTTTCTTCATATGCTGTGTTATTCCAACCAACCAGGTTAATCAATGTGTTGTTTTAGCCCTTATAGCAGATTAAAATTATCTGTATGTGTCTAAAATGTATGATGTCTGGTATTGAGCGAAAGCTAGTGACATTTGCAATACATTGGTGTAAATGAAAAACTAGAAGTACAAACAGTGTTCGTCTTGTAACATTTGATGTAAGATAGTTTCATTCTTGCAAGAGATTTTACCATGTAAAATCAACATGCAGTCTGTTAATGATTGACCCTTACTATCATCATAACGAGTCACCAGCCAATCAGGAGCACTGTGTTTCCCCGAGGCCAACCAGCAAGGGAAACTCAGGGTTTCCAGCAAAAAGGTGCAAGTAACACAAACTAATGTTATCTCTTGCTGATCTGGTGCAGATTGATCCCATATCTCTGCTTGTGTGGTTTCTCAGGTGTGATTCTAAGACCTAGTAAGAAGTTCTGGAAGTAATTTGGGATGGTTGTCAACTCATTTCCCATCCTCTGAACTGCCTCTGTGTGTATGTTGAATGTGTTGAATGTGTGTGTGTGTGTGTGTGTGTGTGTGTGTGTGTGTGTGTGTGTGTGTGTGTGTGTGTGTGCGTGTGTGTGTGTGTGTGTGAAAGAGTGTGTATGGTGTTTCCCAGTGTTGGGTTGTGGCTGGAAGGGCATCCACTGCGTAAAACATATGCTGGATACATTGGTGGTACATTCCGCTGTGGCAAACCCTGATAAATAAAGGGACTAAGCCGAAAAGAAAATGAAGGAATGAATAAAGACAACTTTAAGCTTTCAAAGTGGATGGTGAAGTGGTAAAAAGGAATAGTGATAACTTGGAATAGAACACTGTCTGGAACTCTATAGATGTACGTAGTTCCAACCACACACGTTTGCGATGCTGTTTGCGAATATGCATTAGAACGATGGATTTGAGAAACATGAAATCGCCAAGCTATGTTAGTAATTTGCAATTTTAGTTGGCTAACCATGGTTTTGGGAAACGCACCCCAAATTGTCACTCAAGTAATGATTAATTGAGTTTCACAACTGAACTAGATATTTTGTAACTCATTGAAAAGCATTTTTGCCTCAGAGCAAGGAGGTTTATAGTTTGAGTCCAGTACTGAGCCATGAAGCCTGCTTGTGTGGATTTTGGTTATTTTTATGCTAACAGGAATTGGGTGCTTCAGTTTCCCCAGAATAATGCAGCACCTGCCATATAGGTGAATGTGTGTTCAAATCAGCCAAGGGTTACATTATGAGAACTAGTGAAATTATGTAATGGAGGTCTAAATGTCAATCGTAAAAAATAAAACGTGTGAATAGGTCTATGATTCATTTAAAAAAATATATTATTTGTACTTTAGGTACAATGACATTTAAAAGACAGTTCATCCCCAAATTAAAATTCACCCATGACTTGTTCCAAATTTGTTGCAAGTTTTGTTTGTTGTTGTTGTTGTTGTTGTTTGTATGTTTTTTCAGTTGAAGATACAAGATATTTTAAACAATGTTGCAAACCCATAGAATTTGTTTTCTAGTTATGGATGTCAATGGTTTCAAACACTCTTCAATATACATCGTCTTTTGTGTTCAACAGAATAAAAAAGGTAAAGGGTGAGTTTCATTTTTGGGTGAACAATCCTTTAAGAAATATAAATGTAAATAAATAAAACTAAAAATATTTCTAAAGTCATTTGCACCATTTTTAGTTCACCATTTCTACATTGAGATAAAGTCATTCTTCTTTTTTTAAAGTGCTGGATAGTCTCAGTCTCAGGAACATTTCTCCAAACAAATCTTTGCTGATCCTTTGGGGATCTTGAGGTTATTGTCCCAAAGGTTTTTAGGTGGGTTCATTTTAAAGGAATTGAATGGACATGGCAAAAGTTTCATTCGCAGGGCCAGTGAACAATTTTTGTGTGGATTTTGAGATCTACTTTCGATCAGTGCAGAAAGTCAGAGGAAGATGGACAATCTTCTGGTGTTTGGTGCAGAACATGATGGCTTGTGATACCATAGCACCAATGTTAAATTTTACACTGAAAAACTGGTCACACTTTATTTGATGGTGCGTTTGTTACATCTACGTGTCAACTAATTCTCATTAGATTAAAAGTAGACTGTTAGGTTAGGGTTAGGGTTAGTGTAAGTTGAAAGTTTCTTATAGTCAGTTAAATGGCTGTTGAATGTCTGTATCAACAGATATTAAGCAGACAGTCTACTAATACTCAAATGGACCATCAAAATAAAGTGTTACTGAAAAATTCAGTTATCTTTCATCTTACATCAAATCAGAATATAATCACATTTTAATCAGCATTCTGGAGATTGTATTTAGTACATACAAAGTCTACATCCAGTATTTACAATGGAGGAGACTTTCAAAGATTTCCAAACAGATGGTGTGAAACTGACTAACCACGCTTCTAAGCTTTGGTGCTTCCAAGCAATTTTGCAAATGTGTGCATCATGGAGAATGTAAAGCCTCACAAACCATACTTCCAAGTGATTTGTGATGGTGGCTAGTGTGATGGAAAATGGAATGGCAGGCAATCCTTAGCATTTGATAGCTGTTGAAGTCTCTCAGCTAAATAATTATATATCATTGACACGAATTCCAATTGGTTTTTATTCCCTATTAACTACTAAACAAGATCAGAATGCTTTTGTCTCATATCGTTTGCATTATCTCTCATCTTCTCTATGCTGAAAGAGTGACTAATGGCATTTTCCTTGCATGTCAGCTTGTATTTATAATTCCACAAACCATATATTATGAAATGAGAAAGCATGCCCAGTCAATTATTTTAGACTCAAGGATTAAAGTTAGCCAAATAACATATGTGATGGCGAGTCTAAATGAAACCATAGCAAGCAGCAATCAGGTTACATTTGAAATATTTACAGAGTGATGAAAAATACCGAAATGGTATTAGTGCCAAAATTCATGGCTTTCATACAACAGTAGTTTAAAAGTGCTCTGATGGTTCTGATTCTCTATCAGCAGGGATTATATATACATGCAGTGGACACTCGTGAAAGCAGTGAGGAAAGAGACTCAACTGACACCATAGGTCACATGAAATAACAGTATACAGTTGAAGTTAAAATCATTAGCCCCTCCTTTGAATTTTTTTATCTTTTTTAAATATTTCCCAAATTATGTTTAACAGAGCAAGGAAATTTTCGGTGTGTTTGATAATATTTTTTCTTCTGGAGAAAGTATTTTTTTGTTTTATTTCGGCTAGAATAAAAGCAGTTTTAAAATTTTTTTTTAACTATTTTAAGGTGAAAATTATTAGCCCCTTAAAGCTAAATATATATATATATATATATATATATACATATATATATTTTTTTTTATTTATTTTATTTTATTTTATTTTTTTTCTACAGAACAAACCATCGCTATAGAATAACCTGCCTAATTACTCTAACCTGTTATTTACTGTCATCAAGGCAAAGATAAAATAAATCGTTTAATAGTTATTAAAACTATTATGTGTAGAAATGTGTTGAAAAAAATCTTCTCTCCGTTATACAAATAAAAAATAAATAAATAAACAGGGGCGCTAATAATTCAGGTGGGCTAATCATTCTGACTTCAACTGTATGTAGCAAACTCATATTCCATTCATATACTACACATACCAATGCTTAAAGTGTATACCCAATGTAAAACACTAAACAGTTTAAACCGCTTTGTTTTAGATAGATAGATAGATAGATAGATAGATAGATAGATAGATAGATAGATAGATAGATAGATAGATAGATAGATAGATAGATAGATAGATAGATAGATAGATAGATAGATAGATAGATAGATAGATAGATAGATAGATAGATAGATAGATAGATTAGATTAGATTAGATTAAACTGTATTGTCATTACACACATACACATAAATTCAATACAATGAAACGCAGTTTAGGTCACTGGTGCAAGAGTGCAATAGCCAGGAGTGCAATAGCAGCAAGTGCCAGATATAGGTATAAGTTAATTATATAAAAAAAAAAAAAATATATATATATATATATATATATATATATATATATATATATATATATATATATATATATATAGGTATAAAGTGCAATTATATAAAAAAAACTATGGTGATATTTACATATGGATGAACTATGAACGTTATATACAGATTGTATTAGCTATGAACAGAGATTTACAATAGATAAATATTTGTACAGTTTGCTATTAATAATATAGATTTATCTAATAAGGCTATGCTACTCATGTGTTTGTATAGAACAATCTACTCATATTTTTATTTATTTATTTATTTTATTTAAGAAAGCTAATGCACAGAGCCAATATACAATTTATTTAGTTTTTTCTCAACAATTTACCTTCACTTATAACATAACTGAATGTTTTTATGGGATTGCTTATCAAGTTAGTTTGGCATAATTTTGCATTTGTTTATTCAGGGCTCGAACCAGTGACCTTCTTGCTGTGAGGTGACTGCGGTACCCACTGCGCCACTGTGCAGCCCCTTATTTCAGTCAACATATTGTTATTTTATAATTAATCCCAGTCTCAAATGGTCATATCACAGAACTTACACCGCTACACAGCTTAGAGCCATGCTTATGCTTACATTGCAATTCTGAGAGTGCTTCATGCAAGTGAGAAGGCTTGCCAAAAACCTGTAGTTTACAAACTTTAACACAGTCATATGAACACTGCATATTTCTAGGAAGCATTGTGAAATTATGAGGGCTTTACACAGATGAGGGGGCTTACTTCCAAGATATCTTTGATGGTGACTAGTGTGATGAAAACTGTAATGGCAGGCAATTCTTAGCATTTTACAGCTGATGAAGCCACTCAGATAAATAATGAAATATCATGACACAAATTTCAATTGCTTTAATTGGGAGCTGGGTCTATTCTACGCAAGATACAGTATGGTGACTTTCACATTGATATTTTAGCTTGGATGTATACCTGACCGTTGAGCCGTTTGACAAACTAGTGTCCTTCTGAATCAAATCAGCAGGATGCCTGACTTTTACTGCAGTTAGGTAGTTTCTCTTTAACTCTAGTTCGTCAGTTTCACTTTAATTCATATTTCATTCATGCCATTTTGACAAACTGAGGTATTAGATGCAAATAAGGAGTAAGGACTGCTGAGAGTGTTATGGAATTTACTAACGCACGCCGATAGAAGAAAGATAAAAAAGGAAAGAAAAGAAAAACAATTCTGTATTTCGCGTGTGTGTGTGTGCGCGTGAGGTCCTTTACTGACAGCTGTGTGTGTGGATCTTGTCGGAAAATACGTGAAAAGTCCTACATGACGATAATAGATTTATCGCAGTGTTATCTTCAATAACGCCACTAATATATGCATACTCCACATGTCTTAATTCCATTTCTGTTTAGTTCAGTTATGTCTTAAGTCGGATTAAGGTAATCAAAAATCGCTGTTTGGAGCTTACAGTATGTAGGCCTACAGTTCAAAATTTATGTTTAACTGAAACAGTCAGTAAACACAAGTACATCTTATTAAACATAATTTATTTTCATCATCAATTATCATAGTAGAACAGTTTCTCAAACAGTTTGTGGTGCATTTTGGAAACAGGAGATGAGCCCCTGGTCTAATGCGTTACCTGGCTTGAGAAACCCCTTCTCAAGGACTTATTATTTGTGTAGCACACATATTCTGAATGCCTTCAGCATATTTCAAATGAGACATTTTAATCTAGAGTAACCTAGATTAATTCCGAAATTGATCTAGATTAATCTAGATTAAAAAATTAATCTATGCCCACCTATTATATATATATATATATATATATATATATATATATATATATATATATATATATATATATATATATATATATATATATATATATATATATATGTATGTAGTCATCATGATTTTTGATGACAATATATAGTGTTATATCACTTTGTAAATGTTTATACCATTTGTTGAGTCTTCCCCATACATTTTGATAGAGTGCTTGGACCCGGAAGCCGCTTCGCATGACATCACACTTAACAAGCAGATTTTAACTACACTAAACTAGAACAATATAAATTTGTATCTTTGTAAACACAAAACCGTATGTTTTAATATGATTCGCACCAAGCAGTTTCATACTAAATCCCCATTTTTAAAACAATTGTTTTCCCATGAAATGCCATTGGCTTCAGTAGGAAATATGTCAAAACTGCAAAGGAAACTGCACTTGTCAAGCTATTTCACAGGGCTTTACCGCAATGATAGGAAATGATTACTCTTGTATTTCCAGCCTAACATCAAACTGACAGTTTTATTGCTTTTTTTCTCTCATCTTTGTCTATAATTCTGAAGGCCACTGTATATACTGTATATTACACTGTGTGTGCTTTACCTTCAGCTCCTGTCACCTGAAGATGATAAGTGGCCGTCCACCATTTTCATTACAGAGACCTGGCGTTTTGAAAGACAGAGGGGGATTTGAGAGAGCGAGAGACTAAGAGACCGAGCACGGCTAATATCATTTGTTTTCCCCTCAGACCCGGGGAGCCCTTGGGTGTTTGGCACACAGTATGAAGAACACGAGTGATTGGCTGCCCGACTGCAGTTGCCCCTGTCACCATCAGAACTAGTGGCATATGCTGCCTATCATGGGCTTCTGCACCTGAAAATGACCTTTATTTTCAGCTCCGCCGCCTGCAGCGAACGGAGTCATGTCACTGTGCATTTGCGTCTAATAGGTCTTTGTGTCAAGAGCATATGGCCTGTTAGCTCCCCTTGCACATATGCCATATATACATCAGTGCTGACTGCTCCTCTATTGTCTTTCATTCCTAGTGACATAAGCTTTTACTGCTGGGGGGAACAAACAGCTCTCGTAGTCAGCGTGAACACCACAGAGAGGCCGCGGTAAGTCTTTTTCACGGGTATAGCCTGTCCCTTGGAGACATCAAAGACTAGTGTGAGTGCGCAGCTCTGTAATTATCAGAAATGGGCTGAAAAATCACTGATCATAGAGCAGTGTCCGGTGGGAGAAAAACCTGTTTTAGCAGCTTATGATCACTGCAGGCTTCAGAGCTTTCCCAGAGTGATCGTTCTGCTTTTTTTTTCTTCTTCCAGCAGGGACAATGCACAGCAGGTAGGCAGCTGTGGAGATGAGTGAAGACTGGCGTTTCAGAAGACAGCATATCTTAGGCGTTATCCCTCTCAAGTGAGCAGGAATGAGTGATGCTTGAAGTGTGCGTGTGCATGTGTGTTGGTCTCTGGGGTACACACAAACATACAAGTATGCACGAAGTAGTACACAAACACACTCGGAGGCTGTTTTTAACACCAAAGCTTCTTACAAACAGCTGGACTGTGACTGGATCACTGCGGTTTTATGAGACTGAGTGGCTTTAATGCTGTGTTTACCTTCTCTTGATTATGTTGCAGCTTGTTTGTAGAGGATACTGTGGCTATGTTGATGTTTATGTACTGGCACATACATTGGCATCAAAAGAAAAGCACTAAACATTATTATTATAATTATTAATAGTTATTATTATTATTATTAGTATTATTATTTATTATTATTATTACATTATTTTAGAAAATAAGGTAAGCTGTCAATGCTTTTCAGCAAATTATAAATAGTTTTGAAACACAAACTCTTTAGGAAAAAATAAAACTGTCACATAGAAATATAACAATCATTTTATTTTTTTATTATAGCCTACATTTGTATGATTTCCAGTGGTGAAAAGAGTTCTGAAAAATCATATTCAAGTAAAAGTACTATTTCCTGCCCAAAACTGTAGAGCAAGCAAAGTAAAAGTATCTGTTGTAAATATTACTCAAAGTATAAGTAAAAAGTAGCCCTTTTAGTATTCAAGTGTAGTGAGTATTACGATGTGAACCGCTGATGCAATTACATGCAATTTGTGCATGTGTGTGAAAACGTAACATTCTGTAGTGCATTGAGTGATTGTTTAAGGCCTTTTGGCGATTTCAATCACCATACAGTACACATCCTCCATCTTCTCATCGATGACATGCAGTATAAACAGTCTCTGGGTGATTGGGTGTAAAGATTTTGGACATATTCATGGACACTTTTGCTTTCACAAATGCTTCCAGACAGTTTGCTGCAAAAATAAAGCGCCCATGTTTTAGGGTTGCTCAGTATGATGCGTCGACTTTCTATATGTGATTTGATTGGACTGAAATCACAAGACTGATTTTTCTACTAAGCCAATCACCGTAGACAAGAAAAAATAAAGTAGTTACTGCAGATCTTATTTTAGAAAATAAGGTAAGCAGTCAATGCTTTTCAGCAAATTATAAATAGTTTTGAAACACAAACTCTTTAGGAAAAAATTAAACTGTCACATAGAAATATAACAATCATTTAATTTTTTTATTATAGCCTACATTTGTATGATTTCCAGTGGTGAAAAGAGTTCTGAAAAATCATATTCAAGTAAAAGTACATATACGGCCATGTTTTAGGGTTGCTCAGTATGATGCGGCGACTTTCTATGTGTGATTTGATTGGACTGAAATCACAGGACTGATTTTTCTACTAAGCCAATCACCGTAGACAAGAAAAAATAAAGTAGTTACTGCAGATCTAAGGGAAAGAGTAGAGTAGTGGAGTAAAAGTACTGATACAGCATTAGAAATGTACTTAAGGGAAAGTAAAAGTACACATTTTTAAAACTATTTAGTAAATTACAATTCCTGAGAAAAAATACTCGATTACAATAGTTTGAGTATTTACAATCTGTTCTTTTACACCACTGATGATTTCACACATTTAAAATGCATTATTATTGTTAACAGTTCTTAAATACCATACTGTGTAGTTAAATACATCTTTGTGACCTTATATATTTCAAATATTCATATAGTATATATCCATATATTCCAAATATTTAATTTTGCATTCACCGTCTGAAATCACTGTCATGTTACCTACTGATGTCCAACTAAAAGCTGCCATTCACAGATTATGCATATTTACATGCTCTCATTTATATCAATCCAGCTGAATTCAGTTTGTACACTTTATTTGGAACTTGACTATTCTGTTTGCATGTACATAATACTTATCATAATAATTACATAAAATGGCTAATAACTATCCTTAACCTTAACCCTGAACCTAACCAATGTTGCTATGGAAGCACACATGGAAGTTTGTTTCTTTTAATATCTAAATATTTTTTAAAGTACACAATTTTTCTCACAATTTACTTTTTCTCTAAATTGTAAGTTTAAATACTGAAGATTTGAGTTGTAGTGTCTGACTAATGACTTTTTTCTCTGAACTGTAACATACATATTTGCAGTTTTGAGAGTTATTTCTGAGGTGCACGGTGGCTCAGTGGTTAGCACTGTCGCCTCACAGCAAGAAGGTCACTGGTATAAGTCCCAACTGGACCAGTTGGCATTTCGGAGTTTGTATGTTCCCCCTGTGTTCCTATGGGTTTCCTCAGGGAGCTCCGTACCAAAGACATGCGGTAAAAGTGAATTGGCCATAGTGTATGAGTGTGTGTAAATCAGTGAATGGATGGGTGTTTCCTAGTATTGGGTTGCAGCATATGCTGCGTAAACATATGCTGCGTAAAACATATGCTGAAATAGTTGGTGGTTCATTCTGCTGTGGGGACAGCAGATAAATAAGGGATTAAGCCAAAGGAAAATGAATGAATAAATGAGTTATTTCTGAGATAAATGGTAATTTAGGTTCCTCTATAAGAACTCCACATATAAATATGACTTCATTGCAAGGTAAACAAAAAAGTAAGACAAAGTAAAACAGCAACTGGCTGTAAATGACAGTTGAGAATTAATATCCTTAAATGAGTTAAACTTAAAGGATAGAGATATAAAAAAATATATGTTAGTTTACTGTTAATACATTTAACGGAAAAATATAGTAAACTGCAAATAAACTGTTAAAAATTTACAAATGCAAAAATGATAAGTACATTTTAAAATATAGTTAATAAAAAAACTGAAAATAAAAAGTAATAAAGCAAATGTAAAATATTATTAAATGATATATTCATTCAAAATACTCAAGTAAATCTGTTACGAGTCATTAGCTGAAGTATCCAACAGATTTACTTGAAGGTATTCCAGCTATTTGAACGCTCCACTAGCCATTCACCTGGACTTTGCCTACCAACATGCTTCAATAGTATGTGGATGCAGCCAATGCACTCAGTGGAGCTAGTGACGTCACTGTGATAGGTAGGGTTAGGCGTGGGGTTAGGTGAGCACATTCAAAACCATTCAAAAGCTCAGATTACATCTGCACAGAGTTTGCAGCCAGACCCCTCTCGTTTGCTTTGCATCTCACAGCTGAAACAGTTTACTAATCTGGACACACACACAGCTGCTTATCATTGAGACTGATTGCAAACACTATATAAACACCACATATACACACACACAAAAAAAATGGTGTTAATTTACTCACCCCAAAGCTTAATCAAGATTTTTTTGTATTTGTAACTGTGGTCCATACATAAAATGGCATGTCAAGTACTACCAACATTTAGAAGTCCCAAAGAACAGCAACAAAAAATACTCATACAAGTTTTGTTATGCGAAAGACAAATTAAATTTTAAAAGTCTAATCCTGAAGTAAAACACAATTGTACATCTGAGTGCTAGGAGCATGTGTCAGGAAACCCTTGACTGGTCCTTAATATGACCAATCTGTCCTTAGTAAACCAAAGATAACCACCCTCACTGTCACTTGGTAACGTTCTGCAACAAATAACCGTTCATCCACTCGATTAATAGCTGCTTTTGTGTGACTTTCATGTTATGATCTTTTAGTTTACCCTCCCTTGACCTTGTTCGAATTAATTCTCCTGGAAAAATCAGAGTGATATGTGTACTTCACACAAAATGCAGGAGGGAAAGGGATATAAAGATAAGCAGAAGATATACAGTATCAAACACACACTCATACCAGCCTGATCTCATGCGAAAACGTAAGTATTTTACGTTTTGTCAGTTTAGTGGCTAATTCGTACGAGTTCAGTCGTACAAAAATGTATGATTTTAAAAAGGAGGCGTGGCACCTAACTCCACCCCTAACCCCAACCGTCATTGGGGGATGAGCAAATCGCACTAAATTGTACGAATTAGATCGTACGAATTCATACAAATTAGCCACTAAATGAAAAAGTTACGAATTGCCATGAGATTGCGTTGCACATACACACATATTTGTATATGTGGTTTCTGAAGACTCTCCAAAGGTGTAATGTATTTTATACTGTAAAAAATTGTAGCACATTAAATATGATTTTTAAGCATTTTGATTTAGGTAAAACCACACAGAGAAGTGCACACAGATGTAAATGTTTGGTATAGCATGAAGCATAAAGCTGAATAGATTTTTTTTCTTCTTAAACCTGTTTGCTCAAGGATTTAATAAGATCAGTCGTCCCTGAAGACTGCAAAAGATTAAAATGTAATTTATATTTGATAAACCCTGACAAGACTGAACCTCCAGTCTCGGGTCTCATCATCAACTGAGCTGCCACAATAAACAGGAGTTAGTGTAATGCTGCTGATGATAGATGGTGAGTGTTAAGGGGCAGCTGTGTGGTCCGAATAGACTCAGTTATTTATAGCAACAGGCTTATAGCCAAACATGCCTGAACTGGTCTGTCTTTGAATGTCCGATCTGAACCCAGACAAGCAACACCTCAGCAGGAGATCCTACATCACTGCTGTTTGTTGAGGTATACGTTTCAGACAGTACATTAAGGCTGGATTGCCATGGGCTGTAATCCATAAGAATGACAAGGGTGCTTTAGATCTGGAATGGCAAGTCTTAAAAGTGGGCAATATGACCTGTGTACAATATTTTCAGTCTTCTGAAAGCATACGATAGCATTTTGTAGGAGTTTTATGTTGTTATTCACTGAAAATGTTGACATACTGTACGCCTTTGCTGTGCTTGTGAAATTCTTGAAGAGAATTCTTTAAGATTTTAGAGTTGATTATAGTATGAGTCCACTTTTATAATATTGTAATGTTCCAGTTTAAATTTCTTTCATACAGCGTTTTTTTCTTTTTAATATGTATACTTGTGTATACGTGTGTACCATTTGTAAATATTTAAAAATCAATACTCGCATATAGCGGAAAAATATAATAATCTGCAAATAAACTGCAAAAAATTCATAATTAATAAAATTGAAAACTGAAAATTAAAAAGTAATGTAAAATATTAAAGGCATTGGCTAAAGATGCTATTTACACTGTGCAAATAACAAGAGATGCTATTTACACAATATAGCAACAAAAAGTATAGTAGATGCTATTTGCACTCAGTGCTTATAGAAAGTATCTGCCATTTACACTGTTTATAGAAGGTAGACGGTATTACTGTGTTACTAAAAGTATGATGCTATTTACACAAAAAATTAAGCATACACAGTTTATTTAGCAAGTCTTGGTGTAAACAAAATTTTAATAATTGTTTTTTGTCAATTACAGTTAAAAGATGGTATTTACACTACATATTAACCAACAGTAAATGCTGTTTCCAGTACACTTAAGTGTTAATAGATGGTAGATGCTATTTACACTAAGTATTAGCAGTATATGCCATTTCAACGAAATGTTAGCAGAAGGTACATGTATGATATTTATACTGTATTAATAAAAGGGATATATATTTACACTAAGAGCTGAAAGAAGGTACACCTGAATGTTGCACTACACCTATCTAATAAACAAACAAAATTCACTAATCAGTGAAAAAAGTGCAGGATCAATTACTGTAGTATAATTTTTAATCCTTGAAGACATCTATAGATATAACAATGTTAGGATTATATGATTTGTTCTAAATGTATAGAAACATTATATATTACATCTATATATAAACAGACATGACACATTTTAAAATAAACACAATTTATTTTATTTTATTGTCATTCTTGCCATGAAAAGCATCATTGTCTGCTGCAAGGCCTCAAACACATGAATGGTTAACTTAAAGTTGTCTCTGCAAATTAGGCTAAAACAACATTAACATGAAAACTCACTTATGCACTTTCCAATCTTTCAGTAAGTTTGTGTTTAATGTATATTAACACATCTATGTCTTTCTGCTGGGTGAATTCATTTTTTTTCTTCTGCTACAAGTGCTCTGCATTCTAGGAAAAACAATGGATTTATTTGTTATTTAGTTGTCTCTACATAATAAGTTTCAGTCAAACTACCAACAACATTGTAACATGTTCCTGCTCCTGTTTCAGTGGAGAGGTAGGAGTTTCCAACATCACAAGCAACAGTGATCTTTGATGACAAGATGAATGCTTGCCTAATGATGTGACAAGTTGAAAAATGTTTGTACACTAGTACTACAATTGATTATACAACAACATACGTGGAACGTTACTTTAACAAGAAAACGGTCAAATTATAATATGAAGTTGTATAATATAAAGTATATAATAAAGTTCACATCAATTTACAGGTGCATCTCAATGAACTACAATGTCATCAAAAAGTTGTAATAATTGTAGTTGTAATTTCAGTAATTCAATTACAGAAGTGAAACTCATTTATAGATTCATTACTCATAGACTGATATATTTCTGTTTATCAAATTAGCATCTCCATAAAGTTGATTTTTCCAGCAGGACTTGGACACCCGTCCACACTGCAAAAAGTACTAATACCTGGTTTAAGGACCATGCTATCCCTGTATTTGATTGACCAGCAAACTCACCTGACCGAAGAGTATATCTATAGTGAAGTAAATCATAAAAACAACAAGAACTGATTGCTGTACATGTTCATACCTTTCAGTAGTTCAACATTTGTGTTACAAATCCTTTTTTATTGGTCTTAAGTAATATTCAAATTTTCTGACATACTGGTTTGAGTTTTCATTAGCTGTAAGCCACAATGATCAAAATGAAAAGAAATAAACACTTGAAATAAATCAGTCTGTGTGCAATGAATCTATATAATCTGTACACTTTTTTAAATTGAATTACTGAAAGTAATCATCTTTTCGATGACATTCTAAATTATTGAGATGCACCTGTATATTATCTGTGATCGCATTTTCTAAAGAGATGTCTAGACATGCAGACTAAAGCTGCGGTCACACTTGACTTTTCTTCCCATAGACTTCCATTCATACGCACGCGAATGCGTCAGACCGGAAACGCAAGGTCATGCGTCAAGTTTCGCATGTTGCTGCGGTGCAAAGTTCAAGCTTGGTGAACTCTGACCTGCGAAATCGCATCACTTGACTGCGTGAGACCAATCGAGGATCAAAACATACATGAGAAGACCCTGTCAGTCAAACACAGATTTACCTGGGTGTTTCAGATCATGCTTTGGTGCAGTGTTTTGAAACGCTTGCACTTTGGGATCTCGACACTGTGTTGGAACATTAGTTTTACGTCAGCCATCCCTATGGATTACCCCTGTTGTTGCTGTCTGCGCCTGTTAACCACTACCTGTACGACCATCCGTTGCTTAAATAAAGCTCCATTTGGAACTGTACCCTATTGAACGCTCACGTACGTAACAAAATTGTTTTACTACTTTTAATTCTATTTTAACATTGCTTTTGCATTTTCATAAGCTTCAGTCCATCTTATATTTTATGGTATATTTTGGAACAGAAATCAAATGCAACTAATTTCTAATGAAATGAAAACAATTCCCCGTAAACAAAATTTGATACAGAAATCGAAAGGGTGAACATCAAAAGGGTGAACAATCCCTTTAAATCATTCTTTGTATGCAAATATTTGGATGTCTGAGCCCCAGAAAGCAAATTTAAAGTGCCGGCCTCTCCAATAATACAGTTTTCATTATTCATACTTCTCTGAGTGTTGCTCTCTCAGTGGCGAGGGGCGAGATTGAAGCGCTGCCCCATATATTATGTGGCCTCGTGACGGAACTCTGCAGGCCTTTCCATAAATAATGCCAGTCATTTCTAACGTAGAACACATCGTATAAAATATTTAGCGTCATCTGGGGGCTGTAAAGCAGTGATGGAGAAGCAGTAAACTCCAGAGGACCCGCTATGTACAGCTGCTACGGTCAGTTTGTGACCATTGTACTCCTCCTCTATTCTATCCACTATACACTGTTATGTTAGTATAAACATTATTCCTACAACCAGGAGTTTTAGAAGCTTGATAAAATGTTATATTTGATTCATTTACTCACTTTTTGTTGTTCAAATATTGTTTCCTTTCCTCCTTTAATGCAAAATGAGATCATGAGCAGAAACTTTGAGCTTTTTTATCATATTACGTGGACAACGATTTATACTGAGTTCTAAAAAGGTCCATAAACATTTCATAAATGTCTTCTATATGACATTAGTCTTACATGGGGGGAAAAAAAGCATTAGTAGTTTGGTAACATTTTTAAATATTAACGATTAACACCAATTATTAATGTATTTACTAACATGAACAAACATTGAACAATGCATTTATTACAGTATTCATTCATATTTGTTAATTTTACAATTTTTTTTTATTAAAAAGAAAGTTGTTCATTTTTAGTTCTTGTTAACTCACGATTCGTTATTATTTTTAACAAGCATAACTTTTGGATTTTTAATAATGCATTAGCAGATGTTCAACCGTAATAAATTCTATACAAGATTGTACATACTTAGTTCAAGTCAGTAAATAGATTAATAACTACTAGACCATTATTTTAAAGTTTTACCATACCTAATTTATAAATATTAATGGGAAACACTTTTTAGTTTAAGTCACAATTCTTATTCATAATTCATAATTTGGTATTAACAAACCATTAACTAACACTAATATTTTAATAATAAACTATTAGCTGTGTTTTAATAATTAGTAAGGTTGAAGTTGGGTTTAGGTTTTGGGTAGGAATAGGGATGTAAAATATGATCATACTTATAACTACTAATAAACACTTAATATCTTAACAATAGACAGGTAATAAGCCAGTAGTTAATAGAAAGAACTGTCAAACTAAACTAATAAATGGCAGGTTCATGTGATAAATGTAAGCTAAAATCAAAACTGAAGATATAAAACAAATGCTAATTTAAAATATCAATAAATGTATAATAATAAATGATATTAAAATGACATTTTTACACAGTGGACCAATTATTGTTATTTTCTGTAGTCATGATTTGTTTGCTTGCTTTTATTTGCACTGTTTTGTTTGCTTCCTGTTTTGCTGAGAGTGACACCATGTCTCTTGACTCCTGCTGTGTTTAAATATGTCTCTTAGGACGTGAAATTCAGTTAAAGAAAGCACCATCTGTTTTTGAGAGATCTTAAAGTGCTGAGAGCAGAGGGAGTAAGGTATGTGATCTAAAACAGAAGTATCCAGGGAGCTTGAGAAGTGCTTTTAAATATTGTTTTTTTGTAAATATTTTTTGTATTTGCATCAACATTCACAGTTTTTGCCAAAAAATACAGCTGGCCAGTACAGCTGTACTCTATCTAGGGGATGTGCGTTTTTGTTGAATAAGGGAAATATATATATATATGACAGTTGAAGTCAGAATTATTACACCCCTGAATTATTAGACACCCTGTTTATTTCCCCCCCCCCAATTTCTGTTTAACGGAGAGAAGATTTTTTTCAAGACATTTCTATATAGCCTAAAGTGACATTTAAAGGCTTAAGTATGTTAATTAGGTTAACTAGGCAGGTTAGGGTAATTAGGCAAGTTATTGTATAATGATGGTTTGTTCTGTAGATAGTCGAAAAAAAATAGCTTAAAGGGACTAATAATGTTGACCTTAAAATGGTTCATAAGAAATTAAAACTGCTTTTATTCTAGCAAAAATAAAACAAATAAGACTCATCCAGAAGAAAAAATATTATCAGACATACTGTGAAAAGTTCCTTGCTCTGTTAAACATCAATTGGGAATGATATTTAAAAAGAAAAAAAAAGTCAATGGGGGCCTAATAATTCTGACTTCAACTGTATGTATGTACTGTATGTATGTATGTATGTATGTATATATATATATATATATATATATATATATATATATATATATATATATATATATATATATATATATATATATATGTATGTGTGTGTGTGTGTGTGTATATATATATGTATGTGTGTGTGTGTGTGTGTGTAAATAAACAGTGCTCTTAGGAAGCTGTTGCTGTGTATGATCCTTTGAGGCAGTTTTGGAGTAACCATTGTAAGTATTAATTACTTTTTCAAGTAACTAGTAAAATAGTGCATTACTTATTCATTTCTAACAAAATATCTGAATTACTAACACCAGTTACTTTGTTTGCCAATTTATTGCCTGACAGCAATCCTGCTCTGGTGTTGAGAAAAACTAGAAGTGCAGAAGTGTGAACATACTGTAGTTTTAGCTCAAATGTGAACATGTATTTACTCATGTTACTTGTGAAACAAACAAACAAAAAACAGATATAGTATCTCTTAAATTTTGGAATATTCATTGCTGAAAAGTTATTTTCATTCATTCCATCTTTCACAAAATCCAGAAAGAGACAGCTCAGCTGAAATGTTTGCTTGAGCTGTGCCCTTGACTGACACAAATTTACATTTCCTTCAGCCTGAGGACAATTCACTCCTGGTTTTAAAAAGGTCTAAACTGGTCAAAAAAGGAAGATTATACTTTTTAATATTACAAACGAGCAAGCCCAGCCTATAGCTGAAAAAAGTAATACAAAAGTATATACAGTGCTCAGCATAATTGAGTACACCGCATTTTGAAAATGATTTTTTTTTCATTTCTCTGTGAATATAGGGAACATTTAAACAAAACAGATTTATTAAATACAAGCAAAATATTGGAAAAAATAAATGAATAAAAATACACCCTACAAAATTCCAACTAATTTTTTATTGTTTTGCTGCTTTTAATTTTTGCTCTTTTTTAAATTTGTATTTAATATTTTTAACATATATAAATTTGGATGTACTAGTTTTTGGACTGTTATCGTAATTAAGTTATTTTGTTAGATAAGCTCCAGATTTGGCTTCAGTGCTGACTAATCTAATGTATATGCACAAATATAATATTGTATAGCTTTCTATCAAAAATATTAATTTTAAAAGATTTGTGAGGAGTGAACTTATACCGTTGAAGTCAGAATTATTAGTCCCCCTGTTTATTTTTTTCCCCCAATTTCTGTTTAACAGAGAGAAGAATTTAACACATTTCTAAACATAATAGTTTTAATAGCTCATTTCTAATAACTGATTTATTTTATCTCTGCCCTGATGACAGTAAATAATATTTGACTAGATACAGTATTTTTAAGACACTTCTATACAGTGTAAAGTGTCAGCTGGGTTAATTAGGTTAACTAGGCAGGTTAGGATAATTAGGCAAGTTATTGTATAACAATGGTTTGTTCAGTAGACTATCAAAAATATATAGCCTAAAGGGGCTAAAATTTTTGACCTTAAAATGGTTTGAAAAAAATGTAAAACTGCTTTTATTCTAGCCAAAATAAAACAAATAAGACTTTCTCCAGAAGAAAAATTATTATCAGACATACTGTGAAAATTTCCTTGCTCTGTTAAACATCATTTGAGAAATATTTTTAAAAGAACAATAAATTCAAAGGGGTTTTAATAATTCTGATTTCAACTGTATATGCTGAGCACTTTTTTTTAAGTAAATGGGTAACACATTGCCCAAAAACTGTTTACATGTTTACATGGAATATAAAAATGCAATTTTACTGTAACTATTATTTAAAGTGAAGTAAAAAAAAATCCTTAAAAATGAATAAATCTCTAAAAATACCTACAAATCTGAAATTTGTTTGGGAAAACTGGGTGGGAACTGTTAAACTGCCTCTGAAAAATTACAAATGAACAAAGGAACAAGTCAACGTACTGTACTTCTATTTGATGATGCTTTGACTTTTGCTATATGGAATGCAGAAACTTTATAGGTCAATCTCACAAAACTGCTGAGAATGCAGACAGAACCTTATAATTCTAAGACAGCAACTTTTTTGTGCATATATATTGATATTTTTTTTCAATAATAAAAAAGACAGTTCTGCACATACAGCACATCTCCAGAACCTCGTTGTAGCCTCATCTGTGTCCTTCTCATAGACTGACTCGTCATTCACCTGCTACATAGAGTTGAAGTTCGATGTAAAATATTCCTTAAAGTAAATCAAAGCCACTAGTTCTGCACTAAGATCCATGTAATGTTCAGCTATGACAATGAATTATGTAATCCTGTCAAATCAAATCTGCTCTTTTGTTTGATGCAATATTTTACTGTATTCGTAGAGTCAAAGCTTGACAGATGCTGTTCGATTCTTTTAAGGAAGCCTATCTTGAAACATGTATCCTCTGAGTCCAACATCACAGGCTAAAGCAGAAGTGATGGAGTTCGGATTTCCCTTCTAGATCTTCAAGTTTCTATAAATGTCAAAAATTTTCAACACCACTCTTTTTTTTCACCCATGTTCCACTAAGCATTTTAGTGATGTGTGAAGTTTGGTTTGAAGCTCCTTGTTTGCTTTCAACTGAATCTTTTCAGATCTATGAACTTTTATGGGCACACTGATGAATAAGTTACAAATTATTTAACTGAGCTTCTCACTGCAAAACTTGTCAAGCTGTGTGAAAATCTTTGTGGCATATTGTATACAACCCTTCATTACTTTCAGGCTGATGGACTTGGCTGTTTCTTAGTTGGTTGAAAGTATTTCCCCACAGTAACAAGAGTCTGTACAGTTGGACTCCTCTTCAATTTTTTACTCCCCCCCCCCCCCTGTCCTTTCTTGAGCTTGACAACTCTGAATTTTCCTTAGGCCATGTCCATCACACTGACCTGGATGGAGCAAGGTGAGCTGCTTCTATGAAATACCAACACCCTTCCTTCTATATTTAGATCCTTCTGGTTCCATAACTACAAGTTTATGAATGACAAGTCAACCCATGAGAAGGACACAGAGGAAGCAACGTAGAAGTTCTGGCACTGTGCTGGAAGTGCAGAATTGTCTGTCTTTTTATCAATATAGTAGTACATAAAAAACCACCAGCTTGGAATCAAAAGGTGCTGTCTGCATTCTCAGCAATTCTGAGATTATTATTATTATTATTACTATTATTATTATTATTATTATTTTAAAATTTGTGTGTCCCATATAGCAAAAATGTATGGGAAACAAGTCTTTTTCATACAGTACCCAAATGTATTCTAAATGTACAATTTAAAAATTCTCCTCATTTTTAAATGGAGATTTTTTTGAATGAGGTCAAAAAAAAAACAGTGCTGACTTTAATACAGGTGAGCATATGGTGGGTTATACGTCATGTTCGTCATGTCGTCAAGTTGGTGGAATGAACTCCCTAACTACATCAGAACAGCAGAGTCACTTGCTGTCTTCAAGAAGCGACTAAAAACGCAACTGTTTAGTCTCCACTTTCCTTCCTAATCTGCAACTGCCTCTGGCTATACCACTGTGCCCTCTCTCTCTCTCTCTCTCTCTCTCTCTCTCTCTCTCTCTCTCTCAAAAAAAAAAAATAAAATAAATTTCTACTAATGTTTTTGCTTCTTAGACTTTTACACACCTGAAACTTGTCTATAGCGCTTGTTCACTGCTGCTCTTATAGTTGTGTAAATTTGCTTCCTTGTCCTCATTTGTAAGTCGCTTTGGATAAAAGCGTCTGCTAAATGTAAATGTAAATGTAAATGTTCACTTTATTGCTGGAATTTTCGTTCATTTATTTTTCTTTGGCTTAGTTCCTTATTCATCAGGGGTCACCACAGCGTAATGAACTGCCAACTGTTCCAGCATATGTTTTACACAGCGAATGCCTTCCAGCCGCAACCCAGTACTGAGAAACACCCATACACTCTTACATTCACACACACCCCCATACATTATAGCCAATTTAGTTCATCCAATTCACCTAAACTGCATGTCTTTGGACTTTAGGGAAAACCAGAGCACCTGGAGGAAACCCACACAAACACAATGAGATTATGCAAACTCCACACAGAAACTGATCTCTATATATTAGTATGGCTAAAATAAAATGATAAAGATTATTGTGGTAAAACCCCATCATTTACATAATTGTTTGTTTTTATTTATTATAGCTCAAAGCTTAGCACTGTAAAATGTAAGACATTTCAAGACATTAAAAACCGCAAGAAAACAGACAATGCTTTAGAATTGACAAATTAATAGATGATTAGCTGATTGCTATTGCTAATGTTTCACTAACTGTATATAATTTACACAATTTAAATTAAAACTATGCAATTATTTTTATACAAACAATGACACAAAATATATATATATATTTAATCTCAAATTATGAGCCCTATCATACACCTGGCACCATAAGATGTGTACCATTTGTTGCTATTTTCAGACCAACGCAACCCTAATTTTCATGTTTTGTGCCATATTGTTTGAATATCACATCCATTTGTGCCACTTTCTGGACTCATGGGTGTTCTGGTCTATAAAGAAGGTGTGTTAAGGCATATTGTTGAAACTGAACTGAAATTGTCCAACTAAAACCTGGTCTAAAGTCCAGCAGAGTGTGCTTGTGTTAGTGTGTTATGCACCTATGCAGTTCCAAACACGTACACATTGCTTAATACACACAGGATGTACAGCAATACACAAATATCTTTACATATAAAAAAAAGATTTAAGAATTTAAGTGCTACAATGTTTTTTATTTTCTACATAAATATAAAACCACTGCCTCCATGCCTTCATGCAGAGGGGACTTTTTTTTTTTTCAATTTATTCATGACAATTTACATTTACATTTGTATAATGTTACTGTTAATATAAGTATTATTTATTATATGCATATTTATATTTGTTTTAATAAAACAAGTTTAGATTTGTCCACCTGTCTGGTTTTGAAGATGTATGAAACCCCACAAGGGGCATAAGAATAGGACGTGTGTTTGGATATACCTTTGGATATAATAAAGTGTAGTTTTTTGACCACATTTTGTTATTATTGTTCATTTGTTCATTTGCTTGAAATTAGAACTGAATTTAGAAATATTTTTTATACAAATCTTTGCGCTTAACAAACAAAATTAAATATGTAGGCTAATGGATTTCTTCAGTGGAGTGCGTAGCCTACAACACAGAAAGAGAAAGTAAAGAAGCCGAATGGAGGAGGCTTATACTTTATCTTCATGCTGCAGATGGCCTGTTTAACTGTTTTCTTACCAGTGAAGTGTTCAGTTTTTCCCCTTATAGGGCCCTATCATACACCCGGCGCAATGCGGCGCAATGCAAATGTTATTTGCTAGTTTCAGCTCGATGCAAGTGTCATTTTGACATTTTGCTCCACGCTGTTTAAATAGCAAATGCATTTGCGCTTGTACAGAATGTGCGCCCAAAGGCGTTCTGGTCTAAAATAGAGGTGTGTTAAGGCGCATTGCTGGCTTGTTGCTTTTTTGAGGAAATAAAATAGACTTTTCAATAGACAAGCTGATAGCAGGTCTAAAGTCCAGCGCAGAGCATGTCAGTTGTGCGCTTCGCTTAAACATTGCTTAAAACAGGCAGATCTTTACAAATGAAAAAGAATTAAAGGATTAAAATATTACACAAAATGCCTTGCCTTCTTCACCTCGGGGACTTTTTTTCAGTTTATTCACGACTACTTGCTTTTGTATACTGTTATTATTATTAGTAGTAGTATTTATTATATGCAAATTTCTATGTGTTTTATTCAAAAACAAGCTTAGATTTGTTCACCTGTCTGATTTTGGACCATATTGGGCATAGGACATGTCTTTGGATATATAACTCAGTTTTTGACTACACTTCGTTACTATTATTCATTTATTCATTTGCTGTAAATTAGAACTGAATTTAGAAATAGTTTTGAAACAAATCTTTGTGCTTAACAAACAAAATTATTCATGTAAGCTAATGGATGTCATCAGTGGGTGCATCCAACACGTTTCCTTATCCAATGAAAGAGAGAAAGTGAAAATGAAAGTAAAGGCCAAATGGAGGAGGCTCTTTCTTAATCATTGCCTTCTTTTTCTCGCTTGTGAAACATTCAGTTTTTACACTTACAAAGTCCACCATGTAAATAGCAAATGCGCCATGGTGCGACGCAACTGACTCTCAAAGGGAATGGGAGAGGAGACTCTGATTGGTTTATTCTCAAAACACACCTTTAACTCATTAAGAGAACACACCCTTAACTCGGACACACCCTTGATGCTTTTGTGCCCCACACTTCAGACTTTGCACCTAGACCGTTAAAATAGAGCCCATGAAGTCCACCATGTAAATAGCAAATAAGCCATGGTTTGACACAACTGACTCTTAAAGGGAATGGGAGATGAGACTCTGACTGGTTTAAAGCACATTATGCTTAAAACACATCCATAACTCATTAAGATAATAAGCACAACCTTGTTAGATCATGAGCCAGGGCGCAATACTTTTTTCTCTGTCCTTAAAATAGCAAAAGTGGATTCAAAAAACGCCCCTAATGTTTTTGCACCATGCGCTTTAGACTTTGCACCTAGATCATTAAAATAGAGCCCTATGTCATAAATAACCTCAAATTCACCAAAACAGTTCAAACGTGGGAGATGTTTATGAGCTTTGCATTTAAAAATGTAGGTCATCTTAATGTCTGCATAAGTGCTGTATCATGTGGGTCACCTCCTATTAATGATTTTTTTCCAACAGCATTATAATGCTCTGTCTGCTATGAATTTACACATGCTTAATATAACTCATCTTGACCTCTGAGATGATCCTGATTGGTCCCATTGTGTGCATATGAAGTGCTAATTGGCTCACAAATAGAACTATACAGAACAGCTAGAGGTCGGCTTTGTACTGTAGATAGAACCCATTTGTTTTTTTATATAAAAGTTTCAAAATGTAAAGACCCATACAAATATGTCAGATACAACCTTATAATTATAAGGTGACAAACTGTATTTTTGTTTCCAAATGCAGGATGACAATATGTATACTTTTTTCTTGTAACAATGGTTTATGGGTTATCTTACACCTCTATTCCTTCTTTTATAGTGTGTTCTTGGCTGTTATCCACTGCTTGTACGGTCTGGGGGTTTCTCAAGCATTTTAGCTGTCGGTGAGTTCTGCATCATCAAAAACTTCAAGCTGAATTTGCATATTTGCTGCTTAACCATCGAAATGATGAAAGATCCAGGGAGGTCTGTAAATGCCGTTGGTTTACGGGGGTGAAGAGTGTAATTGCTATGCCAGAGACTAAAATAAGAGAGCCATGTTTGAGATTCCATTATGTTGGCACTTTAACACTTCAGCTTCAGCTAGGTTGGAGCAATTGGCACATGTTAACACAGCACGGTGAATTCAAAACAAATATGTTTTTAGAAAATAGAGTTGTTCTCTTTTGACCTTGGTTAGAAGGGCTGTTGCATTTTAGTTTTAAGGCTTCTGTTGTGTGTAGAAGACACAATCGATCACTAAAGTGAGTTTTAAAGGTTTAAAATCAAATGATGTACACTGATGATACATCCTTTTGGTAATTGCAGTCTGAATACCAACAATCTGTACTATATCATACTAAGAATGTGGGTAATCAAATTGATGCTTATTCTCATTTTAGTTTAGACTTTTAGTATGGAAGTCAGTGGGTACCAGAATTTGGACACCCACAATCTTCACAATATGTCACCCTGGATCACAAAAACAGTCATACTTGTCTTTTTTTCTTTTGGTATTTGAGATGTATACATCACCTGATAGCTCAATAAATAAGAGCTTTCCATTGATTTTTTACAACTATTTGAAAAGCTGGTTTCTGAGGGCTAAAAAAACTCAATACTGAGAAAATTGCCTTTAATGTTGTGCAAATTAAGTTACTGGCAATGCATATTACTTATAGAAAATGTAATTTGATATATTTACAGAAGGAAATGTACTCAATTTAATTAAATCTTAATCAGTGCTTAATTTATGAATTGCGAGGTCCCGGAACAGATCGGAGTTGCGGATCCGGCGTGTTCCAGTACAAATTAAGTCCTGATCTTAATGAAACACAATCTAATAAAAGAAAATGCCATGATTTTGGCTTTTACCATGTATTTTTGGTTCTTGCCAGAAAATGCCAAAAAGTTTTGTAGTCCAGGCTAACATATCTTTTTAAATAAATAGAATTTTATAAATGGAATTAATGGAATTTAGTTCAAATGCATTCCACTGTTATTTAAAATAGATAAATATGTCCATTTCCAAAATAAAAATGTATTGCAAATGTATTGTTGGCTTGTCATTTAGCATTTGTGAGTGATATTTTTATTTTTAAATAAAAAAAACTGTTGGATTTGCTTACAAATAACATTGAACAGGGAACCATAAAAGTGAATGATGACCAGAAACATGTGTTGACAATGTGCGCGTTAAACAGGTAATT
Organism: Danio aesculapii; assembly: GCF_903798145.1. Classification (NCBI taxonomy): domain Eukaryota; kingdom Metazoa; phylum Chordata; class Actinopteri; order Cypriniformes; family Danionidae; genus Danio; species Danio aesculapii. Next base: position 24,973,689 of record NC_079448.1, read on the forward strand.
TACAACTGTTTTTGAAACAACAGCTCATTAGCTTTTAATTACATTTTTAAAAAGTTCATAAAAACTGGGCATTCAATTGGAACTTCTTTATATAAATAAATAATTATGAATAATAAAAAAAAAAATCAAGTGACTTTGTCTCGATAAATGATGCCACTAATCAGCGGTTCTGTCTCGTCACATAATCTTGTTGTTTCAGTCATTGTGAAAAGCCTGAGCCAAGCTATGTCATTAAAATAATTTGGTATAACTACCTCTCAGAACTTTCTTGATATAATTTCATTACCAGACACCAGCACCACACAAGTTAAATGTAAATATTACCCATAGTTTTTCTATAATTGCACTTTATAACTTATACCTGTATCCTGCACTTGCTGCTATTGCACTTCTGGTTAGACCTAAACTGCATTCTATTGCCTTGTACTTGTACATGTGTAATGACAATAAAGTTGAATTTAATCTAATCTAACAAGTTACAGTAACATGACCGTGTTTATTGGATTCCATCTGTCTGCTACTGTATGAGGCACAAATATTTTATGATGTTTGTATATTATATGTGCCCTCATTTTTATTGGTTCTTTTATTTTTATATGCTTTATGTAATAAGTCAGCAACTTCATTTCACAACTTTTTAAGGAAATAATTGATCCAATGATCTTAATGCTTAACTACCATAGTAGTTGCCCTGTTGGAGAAACTGCATGTAACAAACTAACATAAGAGACATTAATTCTATTTTTTAAGAAAAAAAAAGAAAAACCACCTCATGTGAGCGCAAAACCTTTTTGCAATATTGATGATTCCATTAAGTGTATTTTAAATTCGCCATTTCAAGTCATGCAATTCTGAGCAGAATGAAAACTGTTAATGTCTTAGATGTGAACAGGCCTTTATGGATCTGTGCTGTTACCCAATTACTTCATTTGAGTACTTCATCCAACACTGGCAAATTATGTTATAGAATAAATAAAAGAAAGAAATGTTAGCCGTAAACCTTATTTTACACAATGATCAAAGAGCAAAAGTTTGTTATAAAGCCCTTGAGAAATCCTTGAGGAATCCCACAGTGGAAAATGATAATTATCTTCTGGACTGTAGTACAAATCAAATATCTCTACTGAGAACATGTTAACCACTATCAACAGTTACTTCAAATGAACTGCCACATTTTACCCTTTCATCAGGAACAGAGAGTTATCAAGTTCCACAAGGAGAAATGCAAAACAGTGGCATTGTGTCATTCCTCCCACTGGGTTGTTCAAGGGGATCGTTCTTCTTTCAGATTCACTTGTTGTTAACTAACTTGCGTTCATCCATCAAGAATTGCAATGGCTCCCTGTTGTCCTTCCGCTTCTCATTATGGGTGCATCTGCACATCTCTCTGCTGACCTGCTGTGCTGCTGCTCATTTCTGTGATTGATTAGTAGTCGGATGATCTTTTAGCCATTATGGAGACAATCAGAGGTGGACTGTCTATAAAGCTTGCTTCACACAGCTCACGAGCAACATGTTTATTTGGCTTTCATGTTAGCTGATTATAGACATCATTCTGCACATGTAAAGCATTTAATACTGTACATAAATGCAAGCAGAAGATTGGCTTTCCTTGAATTAAGAATAAATTATAAAAAAAATTTCTTAAACAACTTACTTAGTCATCATTTTAGATTTCTTTGAGGTTTTCTGAGTCAGTTCATGATTAAGAGTAGTGGCAATGATTAGTGTTTTGTAATTGTTACATAAAATTTGCCATTGTAAGGACATTTTTTACTACAATGTTTCAGGCTGTAGAATTGCATAATGTCTAAAGAAACTTTATCTCCATGATGGTGTAAACTGTACATCTATACATATCTTCTGCCATTTATATTAATAATGGAAATAAGTGCAGTTAGAAAAGCAAAATAAGTGGGAGAGTGTTGCTATGTGTGACTATATTGTAATGTAAATTGGAGCAGTTCGATGTTAATGTTAATTCAAAGCAGAGTATTTGTAAATGAAATAGTCTAATAACAGTATTTTTGTTGGTTAAACTGGTTAAAAAATGGATGCATGTGTCATAAAATAAACGAAATGATAAAATGTATACAGTAATTGTAAACAGCTTAACTGAAGAAAGTTACAGTACATGAGAGAAAGTGTAAGGCTTACCTACAGGTATGGTGTGACAACATTGCAGACCCTCAATATCCACACATCTCAGCCTACAGGCCTTGATCTTATCAGCCCTTTTATGCCCACCAGTATACTGTAGGCACTCAAATAGACACTTTTGGTGAGAAAGACATGGTTTGCAATAAAAAACAAATGAAGAGTTCAAATGCAAAACCCTCTAAATCCATCTGACCTCTTTTCTTGTAAATGAGCAGTTTTTATTAGGCTCCTCTGATTAGGTTCAAAAGTTTCATTTTACATGTAATGATAAGGTTATAAGCTGGTAAATAAAATTATCTTTACCCTTTAGACAATTCTTTGGTTTTTAACAAGGTAGATTTTCTTTTGCGTCAAAACCAGCTAAAACCAGCTTGTGCTTTTTTTGCAAAAACCCTCTAAATCCACGTATTGGGACAAGACAGTGTAATTACTTAAAAAATGACTAAAGATGAAATTATAAATTATTTTACCAAACATAAAATACATTACACAAACCACCTTAAATACATAAATCTGTTAAGTAAGTGGCGGTTCATTCCACTGTGATAAACCAGGGAAAAAGCAGAAGGAAAATGAATGAATGAAATCTAATTGCATTTAATGCAGTAAGTGCATTAATCAATAGCATTAAAACTGACATTAAATTTGAACAATCTGCTGTGATTTCTGATATTTGGGATTTAGATTTAGTCCAAGTAGAACAATGTAAACATTGCAAACATTGTAAACTAAGCTTGTTTCAAATAATGTAGTGTAAAAACATTATAAAACATCAATATCTGTGCATTGTGCATAAAAACCTTATCAGACCTATAGGTAATATAAAGTAATACAAATAATGTATAGTTTTATACATTATATTTATCTTTTTAAAAATAGCTTAAATTAGCAAATAAAACACAAGGTAGGTCTGCTTGGCAAAAAGCGGATGCCTCTCAGACAATTTTAGAAGCTGTCATTTGTTCATTCTCACCATGCTCAAGGTCTTGATCTCTTGTTTATCCTCGTAGCATCCATGTGGCATAAAAGAATGGCATCTTAACTTCGTCTTTCGTGAAACGCAGTTGCTGTTTAATGTATAGTAAATCAGACTCATTCAAAGTAGTGCAGCTGCGCAAAAAAAAAAACATTATAAATGCATGCTACACTTCCGACTGTACAGCGGCTTTCTTTTTCTTACAATGCACAGAGTTTTGAGGTAAGGGACATTTTCATTTACAATTTACTGACATTTGGACAGGCTCATCCAGTTTATCAAACACCATCTTTTAAAATCGTATCGTAATCATAATAGCCAGTGTATCAGCACACTGCTACATTGAAAACATATGATTTGATACTTGCTTTCTGAAGGGTTCTCAGGATATAGCGGCTTTTTCTGTCAAATGGAAGTGGCTTTTGCCAACAAACTGTTATTTCTGAATGTGTTGACGCTGGGATTTGGATGATTAGAAGCAAATGCCTGCTGTTCTCGCGGAAATCCACCTGAGGCCGCTGCCGACTGACTGATTTACTGACTGACCAACCGACCAATACCTCACCCTTATCCTCCCCCTTTCCTATACCCAACCAATATCGTTTTTAAAAAGCATCAATTGACCCGCCCACCCCCTTCTCTAAACCCAACTGCAGTGTTTTAAAAAGCAATCCAGAAAAAAAAGCCTCTTGATTTTTACCAGGTTTTCAGATTTTACCACATTCTCACCCCATTATTTACATGTTTATTTTATTTTTTGGCCTCTGTTTTTGTCTTACCAGCTTTCTGGAACCGTTCTTCACCAGACTCGAACCCTCTCAAGTCCACCGACCTACATGCTACAGGACAAACTGTTAACAGCGGAAAAGCTGTCCATACAAAAGTAAGCAGTCAGCTGGTAAGGGAGAAAAGCAATGGGGTCATACCGCCACGTAGCATTTGTTTTAAAGATAAAATGCAGCCATATGTAGCTCTGGCTAAATGATTCGCAATCTCCAGAAATCTACAGCCACGTTTTCATATATATAATATAATATAATATGATATAATATATATAATAGCATTATATATAGCATTTACATGTAATTTGTGGATGTGTGTAAAGGTAATATTCTGTAGTGCATTTAGTTATTGCCTAGCAGGCACACAATGTCATAAGATGTTAATAATATGATGATAAAGCATCGATGTTGTGAACTTGATGGGAGTTCTAAATGATTGTCGTGCATGGGACAAAATGAGAGATGTGACATGGGCTCTCTTGGGCTGAGCTTGGCCACAGCATTTTGAATCTTCTGTAAAGGTTTGATTGCACATGATGAACGTCAACCCAAAAGACCACTGCAATAGTCAAGGCTAGAAATCAGAAGGGCCTGAATAGGATGTTGTGCAGCATGCAAAAAATATTTCTTAGGCTTGCAGCATAACAAAAAGGAGTCAATATGAGCTGGAGCAAACAGATTACTTCAAAGGGTTATAGGTCAGGTATTAGTCACTACTTATTACACTGCTGTCTGAAATACTCGATTCTGATTGGTCAGCCACAACATTTCAAGGTATGTTATCGCAAGATAACAACAGCTAAATCAGGCTTATAAGGGAACACTGAATCATCATGACCGCCAGGTAATATGTTTAAATCCATATACTTACATGCACATTCAAATGTATTTGCCACACTGCAGTTTTTGACTCTTTTTTTCACAGTTTTTTTTTTGCTGTTTGGCACCCTTTTAAATAAATAATAAGTAGGTTAGTGTATGCTTTATTCAGCTAGTTTTGTTTCTGGCAGCTTGTGTACAGTTTGGCGCCAGCTTGTGACTGAATAATGCATAGATTACTGTGTACTTCATCAGCTGCTTTCATTTCTGTCAGTTTTGCATTTCATTCAATAATCAATAAACTATTACAGCTCAGAACAATGTTTTGTGCCCAATTTTTTTATGTTTTGTGCCAAGTAGCCTTGTAATAAGTAGGATAAAGTACATAAGTACAATGTCATAAGAGGGGGAAATGGCTGAGAGAGGACAAAATCTGGAACACTTTATGTTTGGTTTTGGTTTCAGTTTTGGTGGCAGTGAACCGTGAGGTGCCCCACAGCCTGTGAGGGGTGATGGGGTATGTCATAAGGGATGTGTGGCTGTGAGTCTTGGGAACAAAGGAAATCAGGTTGCATAAAAGAAGGCATGACGACAGGGCAAGATGAAAGACGATCAGACTTGGGACACTTTGTTTGCTTGTTTACATTGTTTATTTCTTTATCTTCCCATATTCCTATCAAATATGAGGTATGAACTTTATTACAGACAGGTTTTCTAAATGACTTACATTGTTCACTCTTTTTATTGTTTATATTTTTAAGGATGCACATAACGTGTCACTAGCTAAAATACAAATTTAAATTATATGCGAGTGCCCCTTCCCTCAGCGCTAAGATTTCACTCTCCATCTGCAGTCACAGCAGAATATCACAGTATACTCAAAGTGACCATGTCAGGGCTGTAGCTGCCTTTCAGCGTTTCTCACTGGCTGTTTCTCATAAAAAACAACAACGCAATTCCAAACAAGGTCACAGCTGAGCCAATGTGCATCTTTAGGCAAAATGGATAACATTTTGTTAGGGAACGAATGAGAGTTTTTTAATAAACTGAGTTAATGACCCTAAGAGCCAATAATAAAGAAAGTTACTTACAGAACTTAATTCCTGAATGAATCAGCTACTTTAAATGCATTCATTGTAAGAATAATTCAGTGACTTAGGGAAAAGTATCAGTAAGTACTTAGTAGGTACACTGTCAGTTGGAACACTTCTTAAATTGTATATAGGCAGTTGTAGTCACATAAATCATACATTTCTTTTGCTGCTTTATTGTTATTCTTATGAATTATTATTATTTACACCTACAAAACTGTTAGTCTAGCGATCTTTTTTCTGACACAAAAATAAAGTTCGCTGAAAGGTATATGACTAGTTTTGCCATTCTGTGTGGAAGCCAATCTATCATTATATCCTCTCAAGCAGGACACTTCCTTCAGTTGTGTCCATCACAGAAACACACACAAAAGATCTCTGTGGGTGTATTGTTTCACCTGTATATAAATGTCACAACAAAAAGTTCAAGATCCCAGGAGGCTTGCAAGCAGCATCAGGAAACAACAAGAACATACATGTTTACAAGTTTGTTTCTCTGCCAGTGTCAGATCTCAGCCCATGTGGGCTTTGTCAGATTGAAGAGATGTCACATCTCCCTGAGGCGCCGATGCCACCTGCCAGTTTAAGCTGGTGTGCTTTTCTGGAGTGTGGCTTATGCATTTTGAGAAACCACATTGGAAAAATAACTTTTTTGCTCTTCATTGTCATCCAGGAAGTTGCCCGTACATGCTAACACTTAGTGCCAAGGAAAGAAGATTGACGCACAAGCAAAGGATTTCATCTTAATCTGCTTAATCTTATAGATAAGAAAGGAATGACACATTTCTTCAGAGATTTCTCTCATTTTTGGTGTCACATCCATACTGTGGCTCTGTGTGCATTTCGTCAGTTTGTTGCTTGACAAGGGATTAATGACTTTATTTCTTCAAAATGCCACATTCTTGCATCATCTTAGTTTTTATCTCTTCAAAACAGACAGTCGGCGTTATTGTGAATCTGTCATAAACACAGATTGAACCCATATGTCTTCTTTTTTTCATACTTTTAAAGTGTAATATCTTCTTACTTGCAGATATTCAGGTAAAAACACACTCATACATAACACAAAAGTCAATACATATCTTGCAGATATGTTTTATTGGCATTTCACTTTGTTACTGCGCACACATCAATGGTTATTATCTGTCAACATGCCTTAGTTCATCTCCGTTCCTCTGCGTCCGAACATCTATGGCATGCAAGGTGGAACAATCCCCCTTCCCATCTGCCGTGCGATCAATATCCAGCTTGAGAATTAAAGGATGCTGAAGTCAGTATTGATCAACATTGCGCTGTACCTCCGACAGGCCCTGTTGATTCCCTGAAGCACATTAAGACCTGTGAGAGATACTGTATTTAGAGGATGTGGTATAAGACCTGCAAGATGCCAGTAGGAACCAATAATCAAAATGAGCCATTTCCTGTGGATATAATGAGATTACAGTATACATACTATCGAGGTAACTGGAGATGATCTCACATAGTTTAATACTGAAGATCTGCAGTGGCAACATGTGTTTAGAAATTGTTAGTAGCTTTATCAATCTCTAAACAAGGATGTTTCTGAGGGACAGAAACAGTGGGGGAGAGTATTAGTTGTGACACTTTGCAATCGTTGTGATGCACTTTATTTATTTAATTTTATTTGCATTGTGTTTATGTGTATATTTCCCACATTCAAGTGTTGTAAGAATAATTTTTACATTTCCTAAACTGATATATAAATAAACTTTTGAAAATAAACCCTTGTTCCTAATACATTAATTTGTACTACACTTAATTTGTAGGTACAAAGAGTGCTGTTATTACTACATATCTCTTTTATCCCTAATGTACTGCACATGTATATGCACAGGGACATTTCATTTTCAATAAGTTTCTCAATCGTTTCCCGTGAATTGTCATGCCATTATAAAATCACCAAGTTTAAGATGTGGTTTCTTTTAAATCAATAATCTACACCAGGGGTCCTTAACCTTTTTATCACCGCAGACTGGTCAAGGCGGTCTAGGCTGCTAGGCAACATTGCTGTCACTTTTGTGTTTGTCTGAGATAATTAGTCTACCAAAATGTGTATATTCCTTACAAAGTATGAAGCTGATTGGTCAGTTCTTGTGATGTAACTCGCAGTGCACACGTGGCATTCATTCAACTGGGTGCGAGCACGTCATGCCACTTGTGCTCGCAAGCCGCGCACCTCCATTGGAACTAACTTGTGCGAATTCTAGAAAAGACATGATATGTGAACGTCATTTGCAATCTCCAGCAGTTAATCTTCTTGCACAGACATGGTGAATTCACCTGATTTGTTGACAAATGGGTTGCAGATCTATTCCTTGGCTGTTTGTGAGTCCTTCACTGGGCCTTTTGCCCTTCGCTAAGAATTTTTCCAAAGATGCCTGTTTCTTACTCATTTTGCTGCTTATGGTTTAAATTTTGTCACTCAAGTGATTGTGATGTAAGCAAGAGAATACAGTCATTATTCAAAATAAAAGATTTTTCAAAATAAAAGATTGTTCAGACTCAGATAAAAGATAAAACAAAAATAATTAATGATTTCTTGTGTGGCCCGGTACCAATTGATCCGCAGCCTGGTGGTTAAAGACCACTAATTTACACTGCCTGATTGTGAGAGAATATAAAGCGGGTCTCACAGTGGACAAGAAGCACTGTGTTAAATTCTAATGTTCCACTGCTTCTTTTATTCATTTATTTTCATTTCGGCTAAGTCCCTTCATTAATCCGGGGTCGCCACAGCGGAATGAACCGCCAACTTATCCAGCACGTTTTTACATACACTCATTCACAACAGACAATTTAGCCTACCCAATTCACCTGTACCGCATGCCTTTGGACTGTGGGGGAAACCAGAGCACCCTGAGGAAACCCACACGAACACAGGGAGAACATGCAAACTCCACACAGAAACGCCAACTGACCCAGCCGAGGCTCGAACCAGCAACCTTCTTGCTTTGAGGCAACAGCACTACCTACTTCGCCACTGCGTCGCCCCTCCTTCTTTTAAATATTGGAATTTATTTTACCACAGTATTTTTAATCGAGTTTTAGTGATCACCTGAAGGGGCTTGTGTTTAAATGACTTTCATAATGTTTTAAATTTAAACAACTAAAAGAATGCTTAAGTCTATTTAACTGATTGTATTTTGTTTCAATTTCATTATCAATGCTTTAAAAGAAAACTTAAGAACCTGAAAATAGTCACATCAACCTTCTATATAGTGTGTATAGTCTAATATTCGTGTGGTTAGTAGTACACTGTAGGTGTGTGTATTCAATGTATTTTGTAGCTGAATGTAAAAGGTCTGCAAAGTTGAAAGATCAGCATGCATGACAAATAAAGTCATTGTTTCATAAAATTCAATTTAATTCATGTTTATTTATATAGCGCTTTTACAATGTAGATTGTGTCAAAGCAGCTTAAGATAGAAGTTCTAGTAAATTGCAACTGTGTCAATCGAGACTTCAGAGTTGAAGTTTAGTTTAGTTTAGTTCAGTGTGGTTTAATTTTCACTGCTGAAAGTCTAAACACTGAAGAGCAAATCCCTAGTCCCAAACCAAGCAAGCCAGTGGCGACAGTGGCAAGGAACAAAACTTTACCAAAAGAATCAATCAATACCTAATAGCCCAAAAGAAGTCATCTGATAATTCTGGTTATCCTCTATAACGTATCAACAAACAGTGGGGGAAATAAGTATTGAACATGTCATGTTTTATCCTGGGAAATAGTCTTTCTAAATGAGCTGTTGACATAAACAAGCTCAACAAAAGCTCAACAGAAACAGCTGTGCATTGCTGTTTTTCTCTTGTTGATGCTTATGCACTGTACAAAAATTCCTGAGCTATAAAATCTCATACCATAAACTACAGTATAGCTAATATAAACCTAACCCTGAGAAATGTCCTGCTCAAGTTGTGCTTGTGATGGAGGTTCTGGTTGATCAACTAGTTCTTCCAATGTTTCATCATCAGACTCCAGCTTGAATTGAAATGGTATAATCAGTGCTATCATTACTGTCTTATACAGTGTACAATTGCTTGTTTTTGACAACAGATTGGGCCAATCATTTGACCAATCAGAGCATTTTAGAAAAATAGATATATAATAATATACAGTTGAAGTCAGAACTATTACCCAGCCCCCAACCCAACCCCCCCACCCCCCACCCCCAATCCTGGATTTTAATTATTTTAAATATTTCCCAAAATCGTTTAACAAAGCATTAAAATTTTCACAGTATGTCTTATAATATTTTTTCTTCTGGAGAAAGTCTTATTCGTTTTATTTTGACTGGAATATAAGCAGTTTTTAATTTTTTAAAAGCCATTTTAAGATGAAAATTATTAGCCCTTTTCAAGCTACGTTTTTTTTTTCAACAGTCTACAGAACAAACCATTGTTATACATTAACTTGCCTAATTACCCTAACTTGTCTAGTTAACCTAATTAACCTAGTTATGCCTTTAAATGTCACTTTAAGCTGTATAAAAGTGTCTTGAAAAATATCTAGTAAAATATTAATTCCTGTCATCATGGCAAAGATAAAATAAATCAGTTATTAGAAATGAGTTATTAAAACTATTATGTGTAGAAATATGTCAAAAAAAATCTTCTCTTCATTAAAAATAAATTGGGAAAAAATAAACAGTTGGGCTAATAATTCTGACTTCAACTATATATATTTAAAAATACCAGTATTAATTTAAAAATTTTAATCTCTAGAATGTAGACTTTACTGTCACTATCTTTTCTGAAAAGTTACAAGGAAGTTACTCATGCTTAATTGTTATCCAAGCACATCTTCTAAGTTCTTATTCTGACAATGTTGCAACCATCTGCATAATGTCCCAGATCATGTGTTTATTTATTCAGTTTAATCCTCTCATGTTTGCTGGAGTTTTGGTCCACTGGAATATCTGTTGAAAGACTTCTGCAACTTATTGCAACATTCTGAACAATCTGTACTTCTTTCCCTCACAGACTTGGTTTTGTTGATTCTTAATTAAATATGGCATATTACTGAAGCGCAGAAATACATTTGAGTTTAATATGGAAATGTGAATGCAAACATCTGGACACTGATTGCTATTGCTTCCTCATGGATTCATCCCTCTTCCAAAAAAATAGTAGCTGAAACATCTCCCACATGTAGTCAAACATTTGATTTACTCTTTTAATTCCGGCCTGAATGTTACTCAAGGGTTTGCTCTAATGAGACTTAAGAGAGACATCCTCTCTAATCTATACCGAGCTGAGTAACATGCCGAGCCTGCCATTCATGAAACACACGGCTAATTAGGCTTCAGCTCAACTTTTGATTTTCAAATTTAGAGCGTATGAATACGAATGAAGGTGAGAAAGGTTTTTGGTAATTAAATGTGGAAGACGCATTAGAGGGAATAGGTGTTCTCTGAAGAGGGCGGCAAGATTACTTTGCTCTTGAAATAGCTTTCACGTCTTCTTTCTGACTGTGAGATTATTCAGCAGGGGTCTGCGCTGAAATCTCTCAGGTGAGGGTGAGTGAGTAGGTTAGTAGGAATAGATGATTTAAGGAGATTTGACTGCTAACTTAACCTTGGATTTGCAAAGCGATTGTGCTATCCTGTGCTGAAGATACTGAGCTCTGTTTAAGGAAGGTTCTACTTTGTCTAAGACTCTGACACAGAAATTATGGATACATTTCCCAAATCCCCCACTGATGCTTTTTTTTTTTTTTGCCCACACTTTGTGTTTGGTGTTTTACCCATCTCATCATGATATACAGTTGAAGTCAGAATTATTAGCCCCACTGTCTATTTTTTTCCCCAATTTTTGTTTAATGGAGAGAAGATTTTTTCAACACATTTCTACACATAATAGTTTTAATAACTCATTTCTAATAACTGATTTATTTTATCTTTGTCATGATGACAGTAAATAATTTTACTAGATATTTTTCAAGACACTTCTATACAGCTTAAAGTGACATTTAAGGGCTTAACTAGGTTAATTAGGTTAACTTGGCAGGTTAGGGTAATTAGGCAAGTTATTGTATAATAATGGTTTGTTCTGTAGACAGTCAAAAACAATTAGCTTAAAGGGGCCGTTAATTTTGACCTTAAAATGTTTTTTTTTTAAAAAGAAAACCTGCTTTTATTCTAGCCGAAATAAAACAAATAAGACTTTCCCCAGAAGAAAAAATATTATCATTGCAGAAAACAAATTAAATTTAAATGTAAAATATAAGGTGGCTAGTGATGTTTTCTATGGTATATATATATATATATATATATATATATATATATATATATATATATATATATATATATATATATATATATATATATATATATATATATACGTGTGCAAATTCTGACTTAAAGTTTAGGTTAAAATGTAAATAAAACAGATTTTTCTTTTCTTTTCACAATGATGTCTCTTGTATATCTTTTGGGAGAAGAATGTATCATTTCCAGTCAAAAAGAAAACTTGCCGGTTGAATAAAAGTAACTTTTAAAAAAAAAACGGTCATTCCCAGTTGCATGCTGTCTAGAAGTGTTGAATAGAGTGTAAGATGGGGCTGTATTACAGAAGATTACAGCATATTATCAGTTTAGTAAACATAATGATTTCAGCTGGGATCTCATTTAGAAGTTTTACAGCTAGAGGTTGATTATTCAAAACAATTAATTTGTTTCCTCATAAAAACAAGTCATACTGTAGTTTGAGGACACCATAAAGGAGGAATTATGTATCACAGAAATTAATATGACTGGCCTTTTGCATTAATTTATTATCATCACATTTTTTTTATTTCAACAGAATATCCATAAGTTATGCACTGTCAAATGTTAAAATACTACTCATAAATGGCTCAATTTAAAGTTTTTTTATAGATTTAAGCTAAGGCCACTTTAAAAAAAAAAGATTTTAGCCAGTTGCAGTAAATTGCCATAGAAATTAATAATCATCACTAGCCACCTTATATTTTACATTTAAATTTAAATTGTTTTCTGCAATGATATGGTGTAAATGTCATGAAGATTGAAGTATTTGTTTATGAATTACAGTTTTTTTGGTAAATTTGACAACACCCATTTTGTAAATGACAAGGGCATATAGCTGTTCTAGGGCAAAACTTCTTCTTTTTTTTTTTGATCTAGACAGTCCAGAGATTACCACACTTGTTTTATGAGGTTGAGCAAAATAAATAAATAAATAAAAATTTGCTCAAGGTGCAAAACTTAGTAGAGTCAAAGTCCCTTTTAAGGCAAGTCATTTTATTTGGTGGCAATCTTTGAAATGCCTCTCGGGCAGTATGCTCGGGCATTCTGTCTGAATGGGGAAACATCAAATTCTCCAAAACTGTTTGCCAAGCTTATGATTACATTGCATATTTGGAATCACCAATAAAATTAAACAACAACGGTCTCATAAGTTTCAATTCCAAGCATCTAAATCACACAAAATCTACATATTTGCAGGTTGCCCGAGCTAATATGCATGCGCACTCAAAAGGAACGAGATCACAACACCAACCTCATTTATAGCACATTATCATCCTCTGGATAATGATCGTCTGATGGCACTGCTGTACATCTGAAGTAATTCACAGCTTGGTCTTCATGGTGAATCTCCTCCAGAACTGAAAGGGACTCATTGTTTACAAGTCCGTGGGCGTTTAAGTAATTGCTGTCATGTGATGTGCGCTTGACAGGACGGACTGTACCTCGCTTTTTTTTTTTAAACATATTACAAAACCAAAAGAAATTTTTGTTTTCAAGTGCACGTAGTTCATGTAAAAGTACAGATTTCAAGCTTTATCTGGAAATATTTCTTATGAAGCAAGTATTCACTGAGATTACATTGTGTTTGTTGACCACCAAACTGTCGTAATAGCAGACATCTGGTCCGAGCTTCTTTGTCAGTCTATATCAATCGATGATTGGCTCCTGTACTAGTAGGCGGGGTTGAATTCGCCATATTGACCGTTAAACTTTTCCTCATTCAAAACTATACAAGTGACATGTCTTGGGTATTCTATGGTCTTTGGTAGAGTCACCTAGTGACCATTTTCTTTTGAATTTCTCAAAGACCTCCAGCACAATAAGTTGAACACACCCACTGAGATTTGTTCCAATCAGCCATCATTAATCTTGTCTAATTGCTGTTAAAAATAATTTTCTGATGGCAGCCATATTTTTTGAGATACTGCAGTTCCCTCATAGACCTTCAAGCCACCTTGGGCAAAGACACTGCATGCCAAATTTCTGTCACGATCACTAGCGATCTAACATCTAGAGATCGCTGGTAAACACTCACTTTCACACGAACTACAAATCCGCCATTTATTGACTACAACATCCAGTCATGCAACACACACACACAGCTGGTTCTAGATCATGACTGATTACACTCCCACAGCTGAAGCTGCTCAAAGACTGATTAATGCACTATATAAACAGCACAAACACACAATGTTGCTGAATCTTGTTATCTGTTTTAGTGACATTACAACGTGTTTTCCTTCCCTTGCCTTCTGTGTTTTGAACATTTGCTTTGTTTCGTTTGATCCTTCCTGTATGCTGCCTGCCTTTTGACCACTTGCCTGCTATTACGACTATGACTCTGGATTGCCCATATACGCTGTTTGTTCCTGTTTTGACCACTGTTTGCCTGACCATTCTAATAAACCTGTATTTGGATCCGCACCCTTGTTGTCAGTGTCACATCCCGGGTTACAATTTCAATTCGATCAGACTAACGGTTGATTGGTTTGACATATTATGTGTTTTTTTACTTTATAGCACCACAATGTGGCCAAAGTTGGTGAGCTTGCAATGTGATGTTAGATTGAACTTTGGTAACACTTTTTTTTGATGATCCATTTGAGTATTAGAAGACTGCTTAATATCTGTTGATACTGCTCCTTCAACATACATTTGACAATAAGAAACTTTGCAAGTACATGTCAACTTACACTAACCCTAACCCTAATCTAACAGTCTACTTATAATTTAATGCATACTTATAATCTGCAACATTTTGCCAGTGTGGTGGCTAGATCTTGATCCATAGATTCCAACTATCTAAGACACTTGAGTCTGTGGCAAGTGGTTTAGAAATGAAGAGTGATTGCATATTTTGCATATCAGTGCCCCTATCAAGTCAGTTGAGGCAAGCTTCAGTTATGGGTAGACAGTATAGGTACTACCATCTGGTAAAGTTTGTCCTTGATATGTTTTAGGGCAGGATAGTGACCTTTGGACTTTTCTAACAATTACAATTTCAGTACGATGCTTGAACACCTAATGACCAGAATTAGTATAAGTGGAATATGTTCAGCAAAAGTAAACATGACCATACCTTTAGCTGGATTTTATTGTTGACTGTTTGACTATCCTTGATCGAAAGTCATCCTAGAGTTGTTGTCAAAAAGATAAGATCATGGCTTTTAAAGAAATATGAATAGAAGATTGGTTTGTGCCATCTTGGCATTTTTGAACAACAAAAAAAGCCACCAAGTTACACACATGAGTATTTAGATTTTTTTATTGCAAGCACATGTTGACCTTATACACTTGATAATATATGTCCCATGAGCCTTTGCCCTGTGGAATGTGATGTTAAATATTGTAGTAGTTTAGTTTTTAAGGCCTAGTGGTGTTTAAATAATAATGATCACCACTCAAACTGTACCTATTAACCTCTACATTAACCTTTTCCTAAAAAAAACACTATCATTTCTATCCATCTGTCTCCTCGCTCAACTGAAAACGTTTAATTAACAGCTAAAGCAGGTTGTTGGAGATTAGACTGTTGAGATCTTGCATTATTAGGAATGTATGGTCTGCTCCACTGCAGGTTACAATGTAGAAGCACTGAAGCTAATAATAACCAGAGACCTCAAGCCCTGCTGACTATAACACAGGCTTCCACTGTAAGTGCATTACTGTAAACATGATTATTGCTTGTTTTTACAAACTCAGGGTGCAATTTTGTTTTCTGCCATGAACAACAGCATGTCAGAAAAATTGTATACTGAGCTTGTGTTGTATAAAGATTATTCCTCCAAGATGGAAATAAGACTGTGAGCAAACGCAGGGTTCATGTGGCAAATTAGTCAAAGCCTGTTTCAGATTAGACGAAATCTGTTTCCAGTAATCAACAGTTAATTAATCAATCCATATGACATTTGTGAATGTTTTTGAATATTAATTGTTTGTTTTAATTAGTATTTGATTCAGCATTTAAACATGTTGATTGAACAGATGTGATTCTGTTGTTCTTGCTTATTTAACATTGATTCCGGTATATAGAGGCCATGTTTAAAGGGCTCCGATTTAATTATTGGAAACAGTAGAATGAAATGTACTAGCATACTGTATAGAGAAACTGATCTGTAACACATGCATTGCTGTGCAACAAAGACAGTGAAATAATAAAACTGAAACAACTGATTTTAGACCACAATATTCCATCAGTATATTGTTGGGCCTCTTTTGCGGCCAATATAGCATCAGTTCATTATGGGAATGACAGATACAAGTCCTACACAGTGGCCAGAGGAATTCTGAGCCATTCTTCTTGTAGAATAGTGGCCAGGCCACTCCATGAAGCTGGTGGAGGACTCTCCACCTGACTCGCTCCTCCAAAACACCCCAAAGTGTCTCAATAATATTTAGATCTGGTGACTGTGCAGGCCATGGGAGATGTTCAGCTTTCGTGTTCATCAAACCACTCAGTCACCAGTCTTGTGTGTATTGGTGCATTATTATGCTAATACACAGCATCGCTTTTAGGATAAAATGATTGAACCTTTGGGTACATATGTTCCTCTAGAATTGTTCGGTAGTCCTTGACAGAGATGGCCCATCAGAATTGGGCCTAGGCAATGCCATGATATTGCAGCCCAAACCATTAATGATTCAACCTTTGTTCACTGTGGGCATGCAACAGTCTGGATGGTACGCTGCTTTGGGGCTTCTCCACACCGTAACTTTCCCAGATGTAAGAAAAACAGTGAAGGTGGACCCATCAGAGAACAATACATGTTTCACAGCTGTGGTTTTATGGATAAATTTCGGGTCAGAAGCCAGACATCCCTTTCAGACAGTTTCCTCTTGCAGCCACAGTTACACTCCTGTTGAATGTTACATGTCCTGCTGACATGACCCTGTACACCGTGGCTCTTGATCCATCACAAAAATTACAGATAATTTGTTCACACTTTATTTTGATGGTCCGTTTGTTGAATTTAAGTTACATTGCACCTACATGCTAACTGATTCCCATTAGATTAAAAGTAGACTGTTAGGTTGGAGTTAGAGTTAGTGTAAGTTGACGTATTTGCAAAGTATTTGCAAAGTTCTTATAGTCAGTTAAATGTTTGTTGAAGAAGCAGTATCAACAGATATTAAGCAGTCTACTAAAACTCAAATGGACCATCAAAATAAAGTGTTACCAATAATTTATTATTCCCTGTTGAAAATGTAAATTTTTGTGTCGGAGGGAATTGTAGCTGTGTTTGTGCATCTGCCTTTAAATAAAAACGAGCTGATTCTTCTCACCCACTACCGGGACATTTCATTTCAGACAATCATAACCAGGGTCCAGTGTTGGGCGGGTTACTTTGGAAATGTAATAAAGTACAGATTACAAATTACCCTATTTAAAATGTAATAAGTAGTTTACCTTTTCAATTACTTTTTAAAAGTAAAATAACTGATTACATCTGATTACTTTTTGATTACTTTTAAATCTCTAATGGATATTTTCATCTAAATCATTTCAAGCATTTATACTAAGCAGGTGTGACCTGATAGTAGCTCTGTTCACTGTTAGAATTTCTAAATCTTTCATCACTTGAATTAAAATTATATCAATTTAATTTTAAAGTAAAGCCACCATAAAACCAGACCTTATAAGAAAAAATTGTTCAGTTCAGTTATTTACTTTAAATAATATGCTGTACTAAACAGAAACGAATTATAGAATATAACAGCAAAAACAAAAAATCCAATAAAACCAGGTGTTACACATTTAAAATACAATAGTAATTTATAGTAAATTTTATATATATATATATATATATATATATATATATATATATATATATATATATATATATATATATATATATATATATATAAAACTCTTAATAAATTACACTACATAATGTAGATTTATTAGTAACTAAAAGTAATTATTATAGTATACTTTAGCCTTTACTTCAATAAACTATACATATAGACCTATTTATAAATTTACTTCCAAAAATCTCTGTGAATGTCGGTGCCATCACATATTGATCTGCGATCGGTGAATGTAGCTTGTGTGGGTGCTACTAAAAAGCTAATAAAATAGCTTTGCAACTGAAAAGCTATTTGGTTTATAAAGTAGCGACGCTACCGCCACGCCACTGAGAAATGTAGAGTAGTGTCACTATTTGTAGCGATGCTACTGCCCAACACTGTTAATGTGATAATATATCATTCGAAATGAAAGGGTCTGTTTTTATTTCTGTACACTCATGATAACGACCAAAAACATTTGCTTTTATAAAAATAAAGAAAGGCTAGTTAGGTTACATACCTGCCGATGCTTTCTCAGGTTTGATATTGAAGCCTTTGATGTTGAACATATTCAAACAGCTGGCAAACTAATTTTGCACTGAACTGTTATATATGTGCCCATCTCGGATTTCAGGGTGAAAGGATTTTTTAATTTCCAGCAATGAAATGCATTTTTATCACTTGCCATGGTGGCAGCTCTCAGACTGGTTGTAGTAGCCTAATGCTTTCACCGACAATGAGGAGATGCACCGTAAATTCAAACCGAAAAACCAATCAAAAGCATCAGAATAGCACTGCTTTAATAAATGGCCTTAGCAGAAGGCATCGTGCATATCAAAAACAGGCAAAGCAACAGATTAATATTATTCAACATATCCCAGATTTTTAATGAATATTTTTAGATCTAACCCCATTTGTAATCTTTAACATTTTCATAAGTACTGTAATTTAGTTACACATTTTTCTCGATAACTGTAACAAATTATACGGTTACATTTATTTTGTGTTAAATTACGTAAGGCCGTTACATGTAACTAGTTACTCCCAGCACTGCCAGGGTCAAATGTAAGGATAAACACAGCAAAATAACAGATAGTAACTCAAATATGATGAAACAGACCCACAGTAACAAAAACCCCAGTAAAGGCCAGGAGACACCAAGCAGACGTGATTAAAATGTCCTTGTTTATAGTTGTGCACACTATGCAGCTGTGGTAACTCCAGCAGTTCTGATTTACGAAGCTCAAAGTTTAGTTCAATGTGCTATAAAAAATTTTAACTTGCTGCTTCTTGACATTCAGATGGATTAGAGAGTTGAAGCTGATCTTTTTTGACTTATCAGAACTTTGTTGTAGACATGTTTACACTCATTAATACAGAGACATGGTAAAACGTGCCTGTCAATCAATATCTTTGGCTGGGGAAAACCACATTGCTACGCCACATTACATTAGGCCTCAAAATCAGTAGGATTTGGATACTATTTTAATGTCAGGAACTTGATTTACAAATTTAATTTTTCCCCATACCAAAAATAGAAGTGCTGATGAAAACTATACCTGGGTAAGCTGTGTTGGAATTTTTTTTTTTTTTTTTTTTTTTGATCAGTTTGAATGTCTCAATATTTGGGCTTTGGTTACATGGACAAGGAACAGGCAAAACAAGATTGTAGCTTTTTCTCTGGCTCTTTCCTGCTTTGCTCTCATCCTGCTCTGGTCTTTTCTGCTCTGGAGTCTTTCTTCTCTGGCTCTACTGCCATTTGGCTCTCTTTGGGCCCTACACTCTGTCTGTCTGTCTGTCTGTATGTCTGTCTGTCTCTCTCTCTCTCTCTCTCTCTCTCTCTCTCTCTCTCTCTCTCTCTCTCTCTCTCTTTCTCTCTCCCACATTTGATTTGGATTTCATTGCAGACAATGTAAACACAAAATAGTTCATGTTTTGTCTGGTCAACTTCAATTTATTTGTAAATATACATTCTTTCCTGTCATTGAGACCTGCAACACATTCAAAAAAAAGTTGGGGCAGGAGCAGTTTGGGGCTAGTAATCAGGTAAATTGGTTAAATAATTATGTGATTTGAAACAGGTGATGTTAACAAGTGATTGTAATTATGATTTGGCACAAAACCAGCATCTAAGAAAGGTCTAATCCTTTAGAACACAGGTGTCAAAGCCAGTTCCTGGAGGGCCGCAGCTCTGCACAGTTTAGTTCCAACCCTAATTAAACACACCTGATCAATCTAATTGAGTCTTTCAGGCTTGTTTGATACCTACAGATAGGTGTGTTGAAGCAGGGTTGGAACCAAACTCTGCAGGGCTCCGGCCCTCCAGGAATTGACTTTGACACCCCTGCTTTAGAAGCAAAGCTAGGCCAAGGATCAGCAGCCACAAATACGTGAGAAAATTATTGAAATGTTTAAAAACAATGTTCCTCAAGAAAGATAGGAAGACATTTGAATATTTCACCTCCAACACTGCATAACATAATTAAAAGCTTCAAGGAATCAGTAGGAATTTCAGTGCGTAAAGAACAAGGGCACAAGCCTAAGCTGAACTATCATGATCTCTGTTCCCTCGGGCAGCACTGCATGAAGAATCATCATTCATCTTTAAAAGATATCAGCACTTTCATCCCAGATGCCTTCGAGCCCAGTGAAGTCAACAGCACTTTCTGGAAAATGTTAACATGGGGCTTCCTTTTGGCACAATACCGTTTTTAACTTGCATTTGTAGATGTAAGTTTGTATTGTGGTACTTGACAAAGGTTTGCCAAAGTAATCATGAGCCCATCTCAATACATGGGATATTTCATAAAATGTACAGCTATTGTTTCTTTAATACTAAATGTCTATCATTTTGTACATGCTGCTTTCTATGTGTTGCAGGGATTCTTCTCTCACAGTCTTTCTCCATCTACTTGTCTGTACATTGATTTTACTGTGTCGAAGTCAGATGTAGGTGAGCATGATGGCTTCTGCTCATCTCGGGGTTGTTATTAACACTGCAGCTGTGTTGGCACCTCAGATAAACTTTCAGTTTCAGCTATGCTGCTACTTGCAATATGCTTACCCGCCGGGCGATATCAAGATTAAGCTAGTTAAGCTTCTATGCCCGTTGGTAAGACACCAGAGGGCTGTTCCTGCATGGCGAGGCCTTGATGTTGCATAATCTTCAGTCAGTTTTCCTAGATCCTTGTCCTGCAGTCATTTTAAGGTGTTATTTTTCATTGGAGTTTGGTTCTAACCACAAGGCACTTGAAAATTAATCATAGCAAGTTTTTACTGCAGGCACTTTCATCGGATACATTACAGTCATTGGACGTTTTGCTGACATTTGTCATTACACAAGAACAGTTCTGCTTGCATAGAGTCAAATTTAAGGGATTGCTTTGATTTGAGACTGGTCATAGAATTGCATTGTGATCTGCGGCCAATGGCATGTTTGAGGTCAATAACATGAGTGGGGATCAAATTAACATTGATGATTCTTTGTGATACACTGAAAGAAATTGCTAATAAAATTATCTCTTTTTTCAGATTGCTGGGGAGGAGTATGTTTTACAAGCAAAGGGTGAGAAATTAGCTTCAGAATCTCTCCTTTTAAATCCTATATTTTTAGGTAATGTTTCATCTGATCACTATGGAAATTAACGTTTTGATGATGTCGAGATCCCGAAGCACAGTTCAGAGTAGTGTTTCAGAACATCTGCACTTCAGAATCTCGAGACTGTTCCAACAGTTTTCATAATGATCGGATGAAAGAGCTCATTAACCAGGTCATGTGACCAAAGCGTTTCAAAGGATTGAGGCATTTCACAAGTGTTTTAAAAACTCAATTGTACAGTCTAGTAGACAGTGTGCCAACATATACACTGTAAAAAATATTCGTAAATAAGCAATTTTGTGATTCATGTTCTTATTTTTCATTTCTCCTACGTTTATATATGCTTTTCAATTGCATTTTCTTCCAACAGCTTTAAAGCTTGAAAAGTTAAAAAAGTGACTTTTATTGACTTTTTAATAGCTTAAAGTGATATATTGTGCGGGTTGGTGTTGTATATAACGGTACAAAACTTTGTAACAAACTGCCAATATATTTTCTAATATTTTACATATTCATTAATCTATATATTGTTTCTTATACATTATATTATTTCAGACTACTAAAATGTCAATAAAAGTCACTTTGTTAAACTGTAGAATTGAATTTTCGACATCAGGAGTCATAAATAGTAAACACCTGTGAACCACAGAAAACAGAAACTGTTAATAACAGATTTTTTTTTATAGTGCTCTCTGAGCATCCCAAGTTCAAATACCAGATTTTATGTGTTAATTTTTTATTACCAAAAAAAAAAACTATTTCATTCAGTTGTTAGACCAATGTTACAACAAAACAAATTACAAGAACAGAGCAATAAAATCCCAATTTTTATATGACTATTTTTTGCCCTGGATTCGAATACAACATGTGTGCATGCCAGTCAGAAACCCTAACCGCTACACTAAATAACATGATATCTCGTAGCCACAACATGGGTTATTATTACTCAGTTGTTTTAATGGTTTCTTTGTTAAAGTTGTTTCAGAGCAAAACCTAAAAAACAGCCTCTTGGTGTCCAAATGTGGTTGACACTTTTGCTAAGACTGTTTTAGCATTTCACGAAACCTTGCTCTGCCCACCACTAACAGAAACATGGAATTGGATAAGGCTAATGCGATGAATGAGTATGAATGTGGTGCTTATATAGGCTGCGTTCCAGTCCACTTTTGCTAATGTGTATAATAACGTAAGCATTACGGTTTTTATGTGATTTATGAGGACATGCATTGTGTCCTCATAATTGGAATCTGTTAATAAAATGATACCTTACTGGGTTTTTCACATTTAAAATTTGTGACATGGTTTGGTTTAGGGGTAGTGGGTAAGGCCATATGCTGTAATAAGCAGTTCTTACTGTATAAATTACGTTATGCCTATGGACAGTCCTCATAAATCACAAAAATTAATATGTGTGCGTGTGTATGTGTGTGTGGCTGTGTGCTTCTGAATTTTTGCAGGATTTTTGTTGGATATGTTTGCTATTAATGACTTTATATAGAATCTTCTGTCATACAACAACTAAAGAAGTCAGTGGTAATCAGTTTCCAGCATTCTGCAAAATATTTTCTTTTGTGTTAGAAAGAAACTCAATCAGAAAATGACAGCATTTCATTTTTTTTTTGGTTAACTGTCCCTTTAATGAACAATCATAGCCATTATAAAAGTATAAAAGAAAAAACGTTTACGCATTTTCAACAAAGGTGAAGGAGCAAGAACCCATATATTGATTTGTACTTGGTTAAATGTGAACTTTGAAATGGAACAGTACAACCATTGATGACGTGAAGTACAAGCACGAATGCATATTGAGAAACAGCTTGAACATCCACTTTCTCGTTACATTTCTCAGAAAGAAATCTACAGCTCAGTAGTTTTCTGTCAGCATGCAGTGGTTTGAAACCACAACACTGCTCCTCTTGTAAGGTTTTATCCTATTTCATTTTGACCTCTGTCCTTCTGTTTAATAGCAAGACAGTTGTTAGAGAACTGGGCACTCTCCACACCAACTCAAACTCGACACCAATGGTAAAAGTAGTGTCTGCCATGAACCTTTCTTGATTTCTGTGCTTGGTAAATGGCAGTGCTCATGAGGGAGTTATTCGGCTAAAGCATGAGGCATCAAATGTAAGAGCTGCCAGATGATTCCATCAAGGTTTAAAGGTGTCATTCTCTTTTATAATCCCATAACCCCAGCGGCACACAAATGGGGCTATGCATAGCTGACTTTTACTGTCTTATTCCACTCGTTTAGGGTACCTGTGGTTATAACAGAAGTACTATTAGAGACCACCTGGCATTGAACCTGTTAGAAGAAGAGATCCAGAGAATTGTTTCAAATCTCTTCTGTGGCAAGTCAGTGTCTCTTTTTTGTATGCTGGGATTGCAGGTACTCTTTTAGTGTGCCACTGTCAGACATCAAGTGCATTTGTTCTATCCAACTGAAAAAAATCCTTCATAACATACAGTAATAGTGGAAATATTAACAAATAGCACTTCTTAACATGCTGGTGTATGAACATTAGGGCTTACGATAAAAACACTGCATTTAACTGCAAATGTCCAGTATTAAAATGAATAAAGCAAGACAATCTTGTTTAAGGAAACAGTTCCTCTAGTTTTATCACTGTATTGTGATGACCACACCGCCAGCTGTGGTGCGCTTGCAGACTACTGGAGATCCCTACCTGTAACAGTCATCCGCACTACATATCCCATTATTCCCTGCATTCGCACACCAACTTCAAGTTCGCTCGGATTACGCACACAGCTGAAGGATATCATTAATTACTTGCACTTTAAGTTCTTTCACACATCCATTCCTGAGTCTTGTTTAGCTGTTACTGGATTGCAAATCCTTTTTCCTTGTTTTTGCCTTCCTGTTTAATAGAGTTTTTGGACTGTTTTATAGTTTTTTATTCTGAATTCCACTTTAGATTTGCCTTTGTTGCAGTGCATGCTGGTTTTCGACCTCTATCTGTCTCATTATTTTTGTAATAAAACTACATTTAGAATTACCCATGTCATGTCACGTGTCTACCAATCCATCAGTTACCATCTTATTTATTATTTGTAACTTGTCTAAAGTGAATGAGTATAGATGTCAGTTGTCATTGATTGGCTGTGCAGTTTTCTCTGAGGTAGTTTTGGTCACATATTGATGTCCAGTGGTTTCTAGTAAGTGCAGTAAAAGTGCCTTCTGCCAACTGACTCACTTTTTTTTAGCTTTTTCACTGTTGTACAGTTCATGTATTATTGTTTTAATAGTTTTCCTTAATGGTAACTGTCCTGAACAATGTTGATGGGTCTGCTGTACCTTTATGTGGATATCCATTTAGTGATGGGATGAATTTGCTTTGCAGTTGTTGTTTTTTTGGCGATAGGTTTGCGCCGATGCACTCATCAAGTGTTCTTTGATGAGCATGGCAGGTTGATGCTGTCTCTGCAGTGGCATCTTTGCTAACACCTTCAAAAATATGTCTGGCCCAAAGATGATACTTCAAACTTTGGTGGAAGGACAGTTTATCACTGAAATAAGTGCAAACTTTGGTTTTATCCAAACTTCCATCTGTAATCTTTTTATAGCAAAACTTGCCATGCAGCACACCAGGCATTGTGTCTTGAGCAATCATATTACTGGTTTTTATTCACTAAACCATTGTCATACAATGTTATGACTGCAATGATGGCAAGAACCTAGCGTCAAA
The DNA here is from genome assembly GCF_903798145.1 of Danio aesculapii. Taxonomy (NCBI): domain Eukaryota; kingdom Metazoa; phylum Chordata; class Actinopteri; order Cypriniformes; family Danionidae; genus Danio; species Danio aesculapii. The sequence continues at coordinate 24,998,890 of NC_079448.1, forward strand.
CCCTAAAAAATTATTCGCATTTAAGAAATGTTAAGACATTTTACATTATTCACATCACTGAATGCTTATAAAGGAGGCCTAAAGTAAAATGTCTGGATTCTGCTGCTTCAGTCTTGTCAATTCTTGTTTTGAGTCCAGACACTAGTCCTGTCCTAACTTGTTTGTTGTGCTCGTGCTTGCGTCTCAGTCTATTTGGTTTCGGTTGGCACTGGGATGAAACATGCACGTTGCATGTGTGAGTGCACAGTATGTGTTTTATTTATCATGTACTCGTGTCTTGCATTTTGTCTTGTCTTGGTGTTGTGTCAAAGCACGTGGGTTAGTATTTACGTTGTGGCCACATGCTTTAGTGTTGTGTTTTCATGTGAACATGCAGTAAATGAGTTCTCTGACTGGCTGTGTGTTCTAGTCCAGTTTTACGTGAGCACATGGCTTGTGTTGTTTCTTTGTGTCATGTGCTATCCCATCTATTATCTAGTCCCACACTTGTTGTTAATCCATTATTAGTTTATTCAGTTCACCTGTTTGTAAATTCTTCCTGCTTATAGCTCCCTCTTGTCTGATGTCCTGTGCCAGTTTGTCGTCGTATTTCGTCTGGTCCAGTCCTGTCCAGCGTTGTCCAGCCCTGCCTTTCCCCACCAGCCCAGTCAAGTTTGTTTTTTTTGTTTTTTTATAAATGTTTTCCCCCTCGGGGTAGTTTTTGTTGCCATGTTGTTTTATTTCATAACAAACCCATGTTTTGTCCCACATTTGAGTCCTAGCTCCTTTTGCCTCTTTACACCTAAGACATAAAAGCCCTAAATAAAGCTTTAAAAAAAATAATAAGTTATTAGTATGAAATTAATACGTTTTGATTTGTTTCTTTAGGTGCTTTTGCTCATTTGATTTACCAAAACAATATTTCAATTTTCAGAGATCAGTTTGGCTCTTCAGCATGTTATTTAGCACCATTTATTTTGCATTTTCTAAAGAAAAACTACTTTTTGGTAATATATTCTGATTTTATTTTGTTAATAAAAAACCATGGGTGGTAATAATGAGCATACTGCTTCTGAATACAAATAAAAAAACGTGTCAATGGTGAGCTGGTTGTCTAGTACTCTGCTACAATAAAGAGAGACAAAAAAGAAAGGGATTTTAATGAATGTATGTATTAATTTATTTAACTTACCACCTAAACCACTGTTTATTTTTCATTTGAAGAACCAAGATTTCAATGTTTTTGAAAAACTGGCAAACCTGGAAAATTTCTAGTGATTAATTAATAAAAAAGGTATATTATTTTGTATACATACAGTATAATGAACATGTCAACTGCTAATATATTTTATCAGGTAGAAACTGAGAGTAAAAATCTTGTTAAAATACTTAATTCTTAAATCACACAGGCAAGTCACAGACCTTAAAATGTTGTGGAAGATGTGTGACCTTGGGGTCAAAAGGTTAAAAATCACTAAATGCAAGAATAAAACTAAATCACTTGCCAGTGACACTATAATTTATACTGTTTGACCTGTGGAAATATGCAAGGGAAATATTAATTTGACTGTTTATTAACTTTTTTATTACCCTTTTAGGATCACTTGCCATTGGCATATTTGGTAAGAATCTGTCCAGTTCTTTCTATTTTGAAAGTCATATTAATCTGCGGCTGCACGGTGGTGCAGTGGGTAGCAAGATCGCCTCACAGCAAGAAGGTCGCTGGTTCGAGCTCCGGCTGGGTCAGTTGGCATTTCTGTGTGGAGTTTACATAATCTCCCTGTGTTCGCATGGGTTTCTGCCGTGGGTTTCCGCTCTGGGTTTCCGCCGTGTGCTTCGTTTTCCCCCAGGGTCCAAAGACATGCGCTTCAGGTGAATTAAATAAGCTAAATTGGCCGTAGTGCATGTGTGTAAATGCAAGAGTCTATGGTTGTTTCCCAGTGATGGGTTGCAGGTGAAAAGGCATCCGCTGCGTAAAACATATGCTGGATAAGTTGGTGGTTCATTCTGCTGTGGTGACCCCTGATAAATAAAGGGACTAAGACGAAAAGAAAATGAATGAATAAATGAATGAATATTAATCTGCATTTAAAGACTAGCTACTGTGTAATATCAGGTCACATCCACTGTGCACTGCTGGCTGAGTTCGATAATATAAATCTAGAAGACAGGGAAGCTGGATTGCTCTGGATAGAGCTCCCTTACTAATCACACTTTTTAGTATACCAGCATTGTGAACTCCTTCAGGGTTAATAGTCAGAGAAAGTGTTCTGACAATAGACACAATGCATGTGTGAATGGGGCCTGATTTCGTAGCTGTCAGCACTTAAAGGTCTCAGTGTTCAGGTAGTACCGCAGTGTGCCATATGAGCCGGACACCGCGACATCTTTACTGAGGCAAACGCTTGATGAGGAGAGTAGATCAATAAACACTCAACTTGCTCTCTTTTCATCGTCTCTTACTTTTATCTCCTTTCCTTCTGTCTCTGTTCCGGTTTCTCTTCTGCTTCGTGCACATGTCCACGCACACACATACAAATGGTGCAGTAACTGACCCAGATACAGTCCCTTTATCTGTTGAGTTTTGACTGAAATATGAATGCTTGCAGTGAAGTTAAGTAAACATTATGCTAAAAACAAGAAGCAGAGGCTTTTGGGGGGAAACAGTTATTTGCATGAGTGCTTGTAGTTGCAGTATAGGACGTTGTTAGCGTGACTTGTAAGAACAGACTGAAAGAAATGTGTGTAACAATCTGGCCAATCAGATTAGAGCTTGCAAATTTTGCAATTGGCAAGTTACAGTATGTGTGCCAAAAAAACAGCTGTGTAGTTAATGATCATTGTGTTACAGGCAAATTGACCCAGATTTATTCTCTTGGCACCTGTTAGAAAATCTACATTTCTAAATGCATTTACTCTTAAGAGTTTTCAAGCTACAACCACCAAACTTGGCTCAGACCTGCAGAGTAATCTGATGTTCTTATATCCCGTCTTATATCTTTTTTTTATTTATTTTTTTCATATAGTCATTTTTTCTAGTAGTTTTCAAAACCAAAATGATAACTACGAAAAGTCCCTGTCTTTCATTAAAGTGATCAAAACTTTTAAACAGTAAATGAGTATTTAACCTACAGCTGCCCTGGTCAGGGCCTTCAGACCCTAATCCATTTGAGAAAAACCTACAACATGAAGGCAATATGGTCATTCATTCTAACATTATGCAACCCACATATAAATTTGTTGTAGAAATATGTTAGCAACAACTTCATTCATCTTAGAGACATGCTAGCAACATGCTAATTAGCGCCACAAGTATGCTAATTCACACTAGCGACCTGAAAAAAAATCTGAATCATCTTAGTGTAATGTGATGGACGCTGACACCGGAAATGCAGGTTTATTAGGAGAATGGTCAGGCAAGCAACGGTCAACACAGGGAAAAACAGATGTATAAAAGAAATCCAGAGTCATAGTCAGTAAACAGGTCAAAAGGCCAGAAGCAGTCAGGAATAAACAATACAACAAAGCAAGGGTCTAACATGGCAAGGCAAAGAAAATGTGTCAAAATATCACAAACAGTACAACAAGAATTAGCACTGATGCGTGTGTGTGGGATGTTTAAATTGTCATTGTAATCAGTCTTTGAGTATGGAATAAAATCACTGTCATTTATATTTCGTGCGTAAATAAAATTCACGCATCCGTAACTATAAAATCGTAAAGGAAAACGGAGCGTACTCGTAATTTCAAAATCTGCGAGTAGAACAGACACAGATACGACATTTTCTTTTCTGTTTGTTTATGACTGATAAATTTACGATGGGTGTACTTTACAAACACGAATTACAGTTTCTCCACGGACACGAAGTCCTGATTACGAGTACGAATCAAACAGCGAGACTTCACTGTCAAAATTACGTCACCGCTGTCACAGGCATTAATAAACAAGCGAGAGTCATCGATCATAACGGCGCGCCTGCTGGACGTTCGAGCTTACACACACCGTCTCAGATAAGATTTCTGTTATTCCCTCTTTGAGAAATGTCCGTCATGAGCTGTAATAAAGGTTGAGACTCAATGAGGTCCTATTTCGCTGTGTTTCTTGGACATTTTACTGAATTAAAATTAAGAACGGGCCGAGGATAGAGAGCTAGCATAATGTAAGTTAACGTTACAGGCAGCGAGCGCAGAGTCTCTCAGTGAATCACTGAACAGTGTTCAACTACAGCATGACATCTGTTGATTAAGTCACCTTTTTTAAAGCCAGATCGAATATTGATCTATTATGTAATGAAGATATCAGCAAAAGTCAATTTAAATATTTGAGGGTTTGTGCTCACCAGAAGTTTGTAACGTTAAACATTTATGAGACTATGAATCAAAATCAATGACCCCGGACCACAAAACCAGACATGAGGGGCAATCATCTGACACAAACCTGTATGTCATCTGAAAGCTGAATAATTAAGCCCCTCATTGATGTATGGAGAGGAGATGATATGATCAGATATATATATATATATATATATATATATATATATATAAATATATAAATATATATATATATATATATATATATATATATATATTTATATATATATTTATATATTTATATTATCTTTAAATTTGTACAAAGTAAGCTATTAGTAACTATTGATATAAATGTTTGTTATGTTATTTGTTATTATCTGTTTGTTATATTACTTGGTTAAACTATTAGTTACATTATATTGTTTTACTATAATTAATAAACTATTACCATAAACATTTATATTACCATTTAGCCATATACTATTCGGTGTGTTTCTCTCTTTCCGTGTGTGTTTGTTCTATATTGGTGATTGTTTAATTACCACAATATATTTTGCTTATTCTGGTTTATTTAAAGTTAATTAATTGATAAGAGTAAAACTTTTCTTTGTTTTATCTACCTATACTGGATAAATCTGTCTAATTTAATTTGTGTTCTCTGGTGATCTTAGAGTATTTGAGAGTTATTTAAACAGTTAAAATAGGTGACTTAATCAACATATGTCATGTTATAGTTAAGTGATTCACTGAGAGACTCTGCGCTCGCTGCCTGTAATGTTAACTGACATTATGCTAGCTCTCTATCCTCGGCCCGTTCTTCATTTTGATTCTGTAAAATGTCCAAGAAACACAGCGAAATAGGACCTCATTGAGTCTCAACCTTTATTACAGCTCATGACGGACATTTCTCAAAGAGGGAATAACAGAAATCTTATCTGAGACGGTGTGTGTGGAGCTCGAGTGTCCAGCAGGCGCGCCGTTGTGATCGATGACTCTTGCTTGTTTATTAATGCCTGTGACAGCGGTGACGTAATTTTGACAGTGAAGTCTCGCTGTTTGATTCGTACTCGTAATCAGGACTTCGTGTCTGTGGAGAAACTGTAATTCGTGTTTGTAAAGTACACCCATCGTAAATTTATCAGTCATAAACAAACAGAAAAACAAAATGTCGTATCTGTGTCTGTTCTAATCGCAGATTTTGGAATTGTAGCCTCGTAAAATTACAAGTACGCTCCGTTTCCCTTTACGATTTTATAAATACGGATGCGTGAATTTTATTTACACACGAAATATTAATGACAGTGATTTTATTCCATATTGAGCAGCTCCCAGCTGTGTGAGTGTGTAATCAATGGAAACTCGGAACATGTGTTTGTGAGCAGTGCATGAAAGGGTATGTAGTCCATATAACGGCAGATTTGTAATTCTTTATCGATCTGCATGTTTGAAGCCACTAGATCGCCGGTGATCATAAAGATTAGATAAATACAGTATGAAAGTAAGTCAGTAGCAAAACTTGAATTCGTGCAAATCTGAATGTGAGAACATGTCATATTAATACTTGTATTTTTCAATTAAAATTTACAGTGCTGCGGAGTTTGCATGTTCTCCCCATGTTTGTGTGGGTTTCCTCCGGGTGCTCCGGTTTCCCCCACAGTCCAAAGACATTTGAATTGGGTAAGCTAAATTGGTTGTAGTGTATGTGTGTGAATGAATGTGTATGGATGTTTCCCAGTGATGGGTTGCAGTTGGAAGGGAATCCGTTGCGTAAAACATATGCTAGAAAAGTTGGTGGTTCATTCTGCTGTGGTATCCCAGATTAATAAAGGGACTAAGCCAAAAAGAAAATGAGTGAATGACTCAGTGTGTTATGGAAGCAGACGGACAAACAAGGGGAGTTAGTATAAACGATGTTTATTCCAACAGATGAGCATAAGTGGATAATAATAATAGAGTTGAATGGAGTTCGGAGAAACTGATGATCCTCTGTGGCAGGTGGGATGACAGACACTGAAGGATGACCGAATGCACACACCAGAGGACTTGCAGGGAAGACAGACTGACGAGACACACAACGCTGACAGGACACCGGGAACACTGGACAGACTGGAAGGAAACAGAGTAAAGGTAAGTATATTTTCTGAGATCGCATGGGAGTGAAACCTAGGAAGTGGTTCACTCAGAGTCCGCTTCGTAAGAACGAGACCGGACAATGAGTGAAGTGAGGTGTGTGCTTATATAGTGAATGGGAGTGATTGGGTGCAGCTGTGCGTGGTTAATACTCAGGTGAAGGTGCTCGATGCGTGATGTTGGTGGAAGAGCCTGGCCAATCCGTGACACAGTGCTGATGTGAATCTCTCCATTTATACACACATGTAATAATCATAAAAACTGTTTTGAATGGAAAGTTGCAGATTAATAGTAGTGATTCACATAAACAAAATGATAGATACTTATATGAATTTACATCTTTAGTTAAAATAATATGTTATTGGGGAATAAATGCATTACATTAGCTGTTTCCTTCCAAAGATGTGAATCAAATTTATGTACAAAACTGGAATATCACATAAAACACTTGAAAATAAAGTACAATTTCAATCCAATGAGTCAAAGAGAACAAAATTGTCACTTCATGATTAACTCAAAACGCAAACATCAAGAGTAAAAACATAATTCACTGTGGTAGGAGAAGCTGCACCAATCTTTTCTTTATTTAATAAATTACTTGCACCTTAAAAGACAATGTGGACATGCAATGCATGAGCGTGGTGGCGTTTGAAGGCGTGACAAGGAGCACAGATGCTCTTGACAATTCTGGAGGTCATTAATAATATAATAACACTAATACTGAAATGGTTAGGGCATTTTAGAATAAACAAAACAACATTTCAGATCTTTTACAGTGTGCTCAGCCTGCTGGTTTACAGCAGCAGTAGCAAGTTCAGACATGTTAGACCCATTCTAAAAACAAGCAAATTCATGTTAGCAACATGTTAGTTCAAGCAAAGAGCATAGAATCACCAAGAGGCGACATTTTAGTGCGGTGTGGGAAACAGCCATTAGAGGGCACGGCAGCCATTTTGGAATGAAAGTATCAATAGAACAATAGCATATTATATGTCTGTAAAATAAACTTAAAAGTGCTGATGATTGTGATAGTAAGTCTTGTATTGTCGTCTTTCAGGTTGTATCCCAGCTTTAATGCGCTTTTTAAGTAAATAAATAAAAAACAAAGCAGCTGCTTGCCATCGCAACAGCAATAAGATCCAATTGCTTTCACTCCAAAATGGCGGAATCCGGGGGCAGTTGCTGGGCGCTGGTGTTGCAATGGAACGTTCTATTGAGTGTCGCCTCTTGGTCATTCTAAGCTCTTTGGTTCAAGTTATAAGATCCAACACTGTTTTGCAGTGTGCTAAACAAACACAAAATCATACATTTTCTAAATCATCTGCTACAAATAAAAGTGACTTGGCTTAATAGAGTACAACAGATGGGTGCTGGAAATAAAACCTCAATTTTCTCCTTATGAAAATAGATTTTTAATGATAACTTATAAAGCTTTTAAATGCAGACCTATTGTGCTTATAGCTTTTTAATTATTAATATATGCTTCTGTTGAAGCCATCTGTCCACATTATATGCATTTATTTGAATAATAATTATGTTTAATGGCTGTAAAAAAACAAAAAATAAATGTGATGATGTACAGTGAATGCAAATGATTTAATCAAGCTGGTCTTTGATTTTTATATTTGTATTTGTGTTATATTTGTGTATATGCCTACTTAAAAGCAGTTTACATTTTTTTTAAACATTTTAAGGACAAAATTATTAGCCCCTTTAAGCTATATTTTTTGATACTCTACAGAACAAACCATCGTTATACAGTAACTTGCCTAAATACCCTAACCTGCCTAGTTAACTTAATTAACCTTGTTAAGCTTTTAAATGTCACTAAGCTGTTTAGAAGTGTCTTGAAAAATATCTAGTAAAATATTTTTTACTGTCATCATGGCAAAGATAAAATAAATCAGTTATTAGAAATGAGTTATTAAAACTATTATGTGTAGAAATATGTCGAAAAAAAAATCTTCTCTCCGGTAAACAGAAATTGGGGAAAAAATAAACAGGAAAGCTAATAATTCTGACTTCAACTGTATTTCAAAGAAAACATCATTCATTTTTAAGCTAGTGTTTTGATTTTGTTATACTTTAATGTGGCAATCTGGCAGAGAATAATGTGGTATAGTTGCTTTCACTTGTATGAAACAAATAATTGTACAGTTTTTGAGAGTGAATTTGAGTCATTTCTATAGAAACCCCAGATTCTCAAACTGAACCATTACCACACTAGGCCAACAAGCCATGACTGATGGGAAAGAGCTGATCCATGTGTTTATCCACTGACCTACAACATGCTGGGGCTGAGAGTAGCAGATGTGAGGATCAAGATAGTAAATTGCACAAGTCATAAGTTCAACTGAGCACTTGAACCGCTCAACAAGAATGAATACTTTGTCTAATTACTGTTCTAACAAGATCATATGGTTTATGTCACAAAATCATGACCTGAAGTGTGAAGTTTTTTTTAGAAGAAGAATTTTGGTAGCTTGTTCTCTGTGCATATGATTGTAAAACAAAGTGAATTTTTTCTTGTCTGTTACACTATCTAATCTCATTTAATAGACTCTTGTGATGCATCTGAATCACATCTGAATAAATAACATTTCACATGTGTTAAAATAGTACATTAGCATGGATATAACTAGCATTAATAGAATTCAAACAAAAAAGTCCACTGTTATTCTCACATGCCTTCATCAGTTGCGTTTCATCACATCTATTTAGAAGTCATTTCTTATAGCGTCATGTGATCGCCTAGTAGATGTCAGGATCACCAGCCATCTATAAGCAATCTATAACCCTTATAGATCGTTGGAGAGCATTCACTTTCACTCGGACTAAAATTCCACCACATGAACTACAACTCCTATCAGGCACCACACACACACACCTACTCAAGCTACTCAAGACTGATTACATGGACCATATAAACAGCACACACACACTTAGAGACTGCTGAGTCTTGTTTTACCCTATGTAACATTACTAAGCATTTTTCCTTGTTTCTCTTGTCATGTTTCGATCCTTGCTTCGTTCAACCATTTTGATTCTTTGCTGCCTAGCCTGTCCTTTTGCCTCTATTCTGACCACACATTTTGGATTACCTTTATGCTTCCGTTTTGCTCCTGTTTTGATCATTGCCTGTCTGACTATTCTTATTATTAAAAGAACTGCACGTGAATCCTCACCTTTTTTGTCAGCATCCTTATGTTACAGAAGATAAGTGTCCATTGAATGCACACCTCAGATCCTCAGTGTACATAGTATGTAATCTACTGTAGGTAATTCCCACTTTCTGTTTTTCATAATCTAATATTTCAGACAGATCACTCTTCTCACATAAATAATGAAAGTATACAATTTCAGAAACATTGTTAATTTGCTTGCCTATAGTTCCTGTTTCATTCTGTTGCATTGTTTCTTAGTATGTTTACATTTGTCGCCATAGCTACTCATTCTTTAATTTCTAGCACATGTGCTGTGTCTCACTTTGCCTACTTCTACTTTATGTGAGAAAATAATGCACATACTTTTGAGTGTATAGTTTTAACGTGTTCTAGCTTGGGGACAAACTACTTCCTCATTGAATAGCCGTTACATGCCCTGTCAATCATCTTGACACATTTCTTTCATATTTAATTTTGAAAAAAGCAGCAGCAGGTTAATTTGCTATTTGCAAGTCTTTCATGCACAGAAATCTCCTCAGGTGTTTCTGTAGTTATGCATTCAGAAGTTAATGGCCAAACATGTCTTTATAAAAGTATGTCCAGTTTATAAAAGTTATAAAAGAAATATAAAGTGGAAAATTGTAATATTTTACAGTAGGTTTGATATTAATTAACAGTCATTTCAAACATATTTTCCTCTAATTTGGTGTGTTGAACTTTTCTGCTCTTATGCAAAATATCAGTCTGTTCAAATTTCTGTTGGAATGATTGGGTTTTGTCTGCAAAATTTTGCAGAGCAACAGTATTGTGAGCACAAACACTTTGGAAGGCACATATCACACCCCTTTTTAAAGTTTAAATTTAAGTATTTTGTGTCTCCAGAATGTGTCTGTAAATTTTCAACTCAAAACACCTAGCAGATTATTCATTATACCTTTTTAAATGTCGGAAATTTGAGCTGTTTGGACATTGTAGCTGTTTTTGTTGCCTGTGCCAAAAACATGCAAATGAGCTAGTTCTCCCCGTACACCGTTCCCTCATGCGTGTCAGTGAGTGTAGCCTTTAAATAGATAAACAGCACAGTGACAGACAAGAATAAAGCAGATCTCCCTTACTACAATAAGAACTTTCTCAACTGTTATTTGATGTATTTGTTGTGGAGCTAATTCAAGCCTTTCTGCAATGATCACACACAATGTCGTTATAAAGTTTGAGCACGTGTACGCAAACACACACACACATTTAGTTTTGCACTGTTTTTGCGGATACACAGTAATATCCACTGCTGTGTGTTAATGTACAAAATAAACTTGATTTAAGTCCACAAACCGTGATTGCAGCGTCTTCTTTCATAATTGTACACTATGCGGCTATAATTCCGAAGCGATTTTACTGTATTTATTACAAACATGCATTGTTTAGAAATGTTTTAAACTTGTAAAACATTCTTGAGGTGCAGGTAATCACAGAAAGCTGAGATCTTTTAATCCTAGTTGCTTTGCACACATCCTGTCTTGTGAATATGATTATATGATACGAAGACATGTTAATACGCATCTGTCAATCAGTTCGGTGGGCTGGCTGAACAAGCGGAATAAGTGAAAAGTGTGGGGGTGGAGTGGGGGTCATTTCTGCTACACTTTTATTTGGGCTTTTTTATTTCTTCGGATGAAATGGGAAGCAGCAGTGAGAACATTTGTCTAAATGACTCACTTTGAGCTGCAAAGAGATTGAAAGCCATACATTTTTGAAACAACATGATGGTGAGTAAATGAATACTAAGATATGTAAATATTGGGAGAATGTATGTGTGAGGAAAAGAGATAAGGAGACAATTCTACAGTACTTTTTTCCATAACATTTTTTTGTAACCTTCCACAATAGGCTGTGTTTTTCTATGCTGCACAGCATTCTGTCAATTTCCGGATGTTAAATCTGGTTTTGTTGAAAAGCATTGTTGTGATTTCATCATTGACATTTTTGTGCATTCGGATGGAAAATGCACTTCTGTCTTGATTTTGTTTTGCTTGCATTGTAGATGCTGTATTTCTGTTGTGCAACCATGCTTTTTCCTCTTCTTCTTTTCTATTTTTTTTTTGCTTACCCATTTATACGACTTGGATATACTTGCTGAGTCTGCATCTTGTCAAGGTGGTTCTCAGGTTTATTTCTGTCACAGTGGACAAATAGTCTGCCACTGTGTACTGTCCTTTTGGACTCAGATAACATTACATATTTCCTTTTTCCACAAAGTTTATTTGTAGTGCTCCAGCAAATGCATTGTTGGTAAAAGCTACATTCAACATCTCATTTTGAAGTTTTTCAGTTTGCTGAGTTCTTGAAATGTTTGTGAATTTTGCACTTAGACCAAAAGGAGCTTGAAACACTTATAAATTATCAATGAAAGTATCCTTTTATTATTATTGTATTTTTGGCATCCAAGCAAAATAGTTTCTACACCAAATTTATTATCTGGGTGGTTGACAAATAGGTTGTAAAGTGCTTTTATTGTAAAACAGCATTTTTGAGAAACCAATATATAATAATAATAATAATAATAATAATAATAATAATAATAATAATAATAATAATAATAATTCCTTACATTTATATAGTGCCTTTCTGGACACTCAAAGCGCTTTACACATTTTTCGGGGGGAATCTCTTCATCCACCAACAGTGTCCAGCATCCATCAGGATGACGCAATGGCAGCTATATTGCGCCAGACCGCACACCACACACCAGCTGATTGGTGGAGAGAAGACAGCGTGATGAAGCCAATTATGATATGGGGATGGTTAGGAGGCCATAATAGACAGAGGCCTGTAGGTAAATTTGGTCAGTATGCCGTGGTTAAACCCCTACCCTTTTTCGAAGGACATCCTGAGATTTTTACCTATCACAGAGAGTCAGGACCTCGGTTTAACATCTCATCCGAAAGATGGTGCTCACTGAGCAGTATAGAGTCCCCATTAATATACTAGGACATTAGGACCCACACAGACCACAGGTTGAGTGCCCCCTGTTAATCTCACTAATGCTACTTCATAAGGGGTTACTAACATTATCAATGTTTTTACTTTTTATTGAACTGTACTGTATCATATGGGGTAACAAGGCATAGCGATGTCATATGGAGTAACATGGCATTAAGAAAAACATCTCTTTATAATACAAATTCAAATAGCTTGAGAGTGATTTGTCTTGATTATTGGACAAATCTTCATATAGTGCTATTTATTTTATATAAATTATGCATAATATATCCTGTTTTCTTCATGACTTGTCAGATTTGTTGGTCCTTTTCAATAAATAGGGGTATCACACCAAAGGAAACCAAAACTTAATTTGTAGCAGTTATAAACAAGTTAAATATGTAAAAAAATAATAATAATAATAAATCCGTGACAGAAACAGTTGCACAACATGAGCTTCACATGGGAGCTTCAGTGACATGATCTTGAATGGGTTTCTTAAACTAATCAAAGTTTTCCGTGGAATTGGCAATTTAAAATGAGCATATATTGTAGTGTCACACTAGAGGAAATTGTTTAGGTACAGATAGGAATTATTTTTAATTCATAAAAGTTGGACAGTGGAAGGAAAACTTTGAGGATCTCCTCAAGCCTACTGGCATGTCTTTTATTGAGGAAGCAGAGAATGGGGATGCAGGGGTGGACTCACTCATCACCCAGTGGCAAAGCAGCGGGGTCGGATGAGATTCACCCTGTGTATCTTAGGTCTCTGGATATTGTGGGGCTGTCTTGGCTGACACGTCACTACAATATCACATGGAGGTCGGGGACAGTACCTCTGGAGGGCAACTGGGGTGGTGGTTCCCATTTTTAAGAAGGGAGACAGGAGGGTGTTTTTTAACTATAGGGGATCACACTTCCCAGCCTCCCTGAGAAAGTCTATGCCAGGGAACTGGAGAGGAGGATCCGGCCAATGGTTGAACCTAGGATCTAGGAGGAGCAATTCAGTTTTTGTCCAGGTTGTATGCCCTCACCAGGGTGCTCGACGGTTCATGGGAGTATATCCAACCAGTCACATGTGTGTCGTGGGTTCGGACCAAGGCATTCGACCATGTCCCTCGTGGCATTCTGTGGAAGGTGCTCTGGGAGTATGGGGTCAGAAGCACTCTGTTAAGGGCTGTCTCATCCCTTTACGAACAGAGCAGGAGTTTGGTTCGCATTGCTGCCAATAAGTCAGACTTGTTTCTAGTGCATCTTGGACTCTGGCAGGGCTGCCATTTGTCAATAATTCTGTTTATAATTTTTTTGTTTGCAGGGTGGCAGGGCGCACCCTTATAGATAGGGTGAGGAGCTCTGTCACCTGGGAGGAGCTCGGAGTAGAGCCACTGCTCCTCCACATCGAGAGAAGTCAACTGAGGTGGCTCGGGCATCTGTTTTGGATGCCTCTGGATGCCTACCTAGGGTGGTGTTCCAGGCATGTACCGCCGGGAGGAGGCCTCGGGAAAACCCAGGACATGCTGGAGGGACTTCGTCTCTCAGCTGGCCTTGGAATGCCTCGGGATCCCCCTGGAGGAAGTGTCTGGGAAGAGGGAAGTCTGGGGTTCTCTCCTGAGACCTCTGCCTCCGCAACCCGACCCCAGAAAAGTGAATAAAAATGAATGAATGAAAAGTTGAAACTTATGAAACTATGCTTGAAAACAGTCACACCATAAACATTTGAGATTTGGCTAAAAAATGTAAAACAAATTCATTTATCAGTTTTTATAACAAGAGATCCAATGAAGATAAAGAGATGTTTAACAATTTACTGCATTTTAAACAATGACAATACTGATTCAATTTTTTTATGTGTGAGAGTGAAAATGCAACATCCATAAACTGTACATGAATATGGTAAATATTCAATATCATGGCATATTTCAGGGAACCACACTGGTGAAAAACAAAGACTCACCCACTGAGAAATTCTCTCTTACCTGTTTGACTCCAGATTAATGAAGCATTTAAATGGAGATCTGACAGCAGTTCAGCATCATCGAACACCAAAGCGGAGAAGCACATGGCGTCACCTCCGCAGGCACATGATGTCATTTGGAGGTTTGTTCTTATTACATCAAATTCAGTTATCATTAATGTAGGAACAGACGGCTGCTCAATGAAAGTACACGGGAAGTATTAGATTAAGTCCTGTCAGTTCCGATTTGCATGCAATGTTTTAATTCGACAGGCCGGAGCTATTTTTGCAGTTGTCTGGAGCATCAAGGTGCTTGTCGAGTTTGTTTACTGTTTAAAACACTTACCCCGTTTGCAACTGAACCAGAGCGATAACATTTGTCTTGCACTTTCGGAATGCTCACTCACACATATTTAACACGATTTCTAAATGTGGGAACACCAAAGACCTTTTAGTCAAAAATAAAGCTGATTTTAATTACAACAGACTAACCCTGACCTTAAACCATAAAGAAAACCGCTTCCTTTTTAGACATTATTTGCTTTATATAAAAATAGCTTTTCCTTCATATTGATTAAGCTAATTTATTGAGACTTTTTTGCTTGTGTTGGAAACACACACTCCGAGCCAGTGCTAGTATGATGTAAATCAAAAGGTAGATTCAGTTACATTACACCCAAAGGCAAAATAAAGCAGCTCTGACACCAGTTAGAGTGTGTTATGTGAAGAGCCAGAATGTCATGTATTTGTCACTGCGGGATTAGGTGTTGTTTTGGATTTGTGACAGTGGTGATATTTGTAAAACGCCACAAGTCTGGTGTGTGAAGAAAAGAATATTATAACCATTTTTAAAACATTTATTTGCAGAATGTGATTTTTTCAGACATTATTAGGTGAAGAGAGATACTTTTTATATTTCTATTCAGATTTACTGACTTCATTAGGTCTGTCTTTGACAAACTACTGAAGTCTGATAGCATTGTATTTTAAACAACCTAGGGTCATTGGAGATATGTGCCCAGGTCTATCACTTGTATCCTTGACTACATGTGCTTTTAATTTTTGAGGCTACCGTGCACATTTTTGGCAAACTCAAATATGTTACTGGGGTGGTAAATGGGCTGTTAATGGTACCGCCAATGTGTATCTTTGATTTTACACATGAAATGCAGCCACATGTACCCACTAGCACATAATTCTTGCTTTTTAAAAAATGTAGCCCTGGGCACATATTCCCAATGAGCCTTTGTTGCATTTAAAGCATTTTAATGTTTCTTTTTTTTCTTTTTTTGAGAAAAATGACAATTTATAAAGTGATCTTAAATTACATTTTAATTTTAAATTGTGGTAAACGTTGTAGTTTACAGAGTACAGCAAAAGTTACCTAATTTTCTTTGCAATATTGAAGGTCAGAAATACATGAGATACAAGCTGTATGATCTATTGTCATAAAGCACCTAATGATAATACATTTATTTATTTATTTATTTATTTATTTATTTATTTATTTTACTTATTTATTTATTTATTTATTTTTTTTTTTTTTTTTGAAGAAGAAGAAGAAGAAAAGGGTTTTTTATTAATTCTGAGGTTCTGCTGGTTGCATTTCTCGAATTTGCATTCCCAATCTTAAGTCAATCGTAATAGCTTGTTTGTTACTCTGTTGATGTTAATATTTTGATCAAAATGAAATAGTGAGCATGAGAGACTTCATACTTAAGTCACTTCTATGAATAAAACTGAAACGTTGTCAACTGAACACATTGCTTTAGTAAACATTTTGTGATAATGTGGTCAACTGCTGTGTCACAAAAAAAGTGCTAAGCATCATGGAATTATAACATCAAATTGCATCTTCAAAACTTTGCCTCTAAATCTTCAACAGCACACTTCCTACATACTCAAAATATTCCTTTTCTGACAGTGTTACAGCTTCCTTAGCAAATTGTCAGAGCTGAACAGATGAATTATTCAGGCAGATATCAACATGCGCAGGTTTTCTGACATGCTGTTTTATTCAAATGCATAACTGTTCAATGTAAATAATAGACACAATAAATAACTCAAGACTATATTAAACAAAAACAGCTTCAATTGATGCCAACCATGTTTTTTTATGACTAGCTTAATATGTTTCTTAAATATGCTTCTTAAATGTTTCTTAAAAGTTTGTTAGCAAGTAGGTTAGCAAATGCACATAGTGAAACATCTATCATTTTAAAGTACTGTATATTCCATTTAATAGTATATGAACAGAGGTAAGACCAGTTAATTAATAAAGTCAGTGCTTTCATTTTTTACTTCAAACATTATGAGCTATAAAAATGTACATACTAGCTTAAACTAGAAATGTGGACATATTTTAATCCCCTCACAAAAGTGCTAGGCAATGCTAACCTTTATTATTTTTGCTTTTCTTGGGTTCACTGTTTCTTTTCCGACAGTGAAACGACAGTTTAGTTCAGTGTTGACAAAGTAATTTGTGCAAAAAAGGAGGGTAAAAAAGAAAAGAAAGAAAAAGGTGCATGTGCAAGCACTTTGTGGAAAAGTTGTGAAATGTGGAGAATCCCTAAATCTGTAGGAGCACTAATTAATAAAATGTTGGAATAGCAAAAACAGCTGGGCTGGACTTTAGTTAAGAAGACATTATATTGAGTCAGCAATTCTCTCCAAATGTTAAAGTATTATTTACAGTCAACATTTCAAATGGCTATACAGACTGGACTAATAAACACAAATCCAGTCAATAGCCTATTATTTATTTTAGGTTGTGGTGGGTCAGCTACAGAAATGGTAAATCAAGTAATGTTTTGAGCTGTGAATGGAAATTTAAAAAACAAATCTTTAAAAAAAAATCTAATAAAAAGATTCAGCAGAACATGTTATAAAATAATAATTAGTTGAAGTTGCAATTTTTTTCAATAGTTATACTTACTACAGAAGCCAATTTGAATGTTATCACTCGACTGAATGGCCTTTATCAGTGGTTTTCAGTGGATACATACAGTATGGGCCAGTAGGGGCCTTTTGCGCCTACTGGTAGGCTCAGAAGGTTGTTATCATCAATTCACATGGTCATTCAGCTATAGATCAGATACGGCTGCGGCCAGAAATTGACAATTATTTATTCAAATTTCCTATGAATTGTATTTTATTAAGGGCGACGCAGTGGCGCAGTAGGTAGTGTTGTCGCCTCACAGCAAGAAAGTCGCTGGTTCGAGCCTCAGCTGGTTCAGTTGGCATTTCTGTGTGGAGTTTTCGTATTTGCGTGGGTTTCCTCCGGGTGCTACTGTTTCCCCCACAAGTCCAAAGACATGCGGGACAGGTAAATTGGCTAAGCAAAATTGGCTGTAGTGTATGTGTGTGAATGAGTGTGTATGGATGTTTCCCAGTGATGGGTTGCAGCTGGAAGCTGGAAGGGCATCTGGTATGTAGAACATATGCTGGATAAGTTGGCGGTTCATTCCGCTGTGGTGACCCCAGATTAATAAAGGGACTTAGCCAAAAAGAAAATGAATGAATGTATACCCCAACCCTAAACCCAACATTCACAGTAATGTAAAAACAGATTTGGATCTATAGTCTTCTCTATTAGTATAGCTGATTAACAATGTGGATGGATAACAGCCTTCTGAGCGTACCAGTAGGTGCAGAAGGCCCCTACTGGCCCATATCTATCAGGTGATAACCACTGATAAAGCCCATTCAATTAAGTCATAACATTCGAAGCGGTTGAATACAATAGGTATGTAGTTATACTGTAGGTTATAAAAGATCAAAACTCCCTACACATAAGTGACAGCCAAGCCATAATTAGGCCCAGGAGAAACTGGGCCCTCCTTGGCCCAAATGTATTCAGTGACAAAGCACAGTTCTTTTTAGTGAACATGTCTAGATGTTCCTGTGAAAATGAAAGCATTATGAGCTACATGGCATTTGGCCACTTTCCCAGATGCAGCAGATCAGCGTTAGCGAGAACCACATGGTGTGATTATATTTACCGTATCTCCAGCAGCCTGTTCAGATGGAATATTATCCTATGATGTGTCATCAACGGGACTCATTTTTCATCGCTGAATCACTCTTAAGTATGACGCTGTTTCACTGCGCCGTTATCACCTCAGTGCTTCCAGCGTGTTTAACTCCAGACCTGTTTGAGTGGCTTTGTGTGATTAATTCATGAGCATCAGGCCATGAATACATGCTGAAATGTTACAGTACATCTCAAGTGTGTGGGTGACTGCAATTGCTCATGGCCTTTTAAAAGACGCCCATTGCCTTTAAAATTGTGCATAAAAATTATGTTTTTTTTTTTTTTTTTTTTTGCTTACACAAACAAGGTTTGTGCATATAAGGTTGGAAATGCTTGTCACAAGAAACCAGCTATTTCAAACAACCTTCGGAAGCACACCATTTCGTGCAGAGATTATTCTTTTCCTGACAATATTTTACTATTTTAAATGGGGCTTGAGAGTATAAAGTTAACGTGTGACAAAAACTTACAGTAGCTTACACTTTTAAAAATTATGTGCTAAATAATAGTTTAGACAGCCAAACATAACAAGTTAGCTTTGTAACATTTAAAACCATTTTATTTATCAAGTCATTTTTAATATCAGCAATTTCAGTTCATCTAAGCAATAACAAAAATAGCTAAATGTTGTGTTGTTATCTTTGACCTGTTATCCAGGACAATTTCTGTGACCTATGTTCAAACTTTCTAGAGTGAAGTTTCCTAGGTTGAGATGAAACTTCAGAATTTACAAAGAAAACTTCATGATGATCAACCATTATTGATCAGTTGTTATCAGCGTGCTCATTGTTGAGTCAGTGGTTCCTATGGAGATTATGAATCACAATCAAGAACCCTACAGTAAAAAAGATATCTGAACAGTTTGTAGACGTGTTATTCTTGGTAAGGGCTTGTGATTTTGTGGCTATTTTCTTCTGACTAGATATGAGTTTCTTATCTTTTTGTAAAACATTTTGTTTGTGTTAAGAAAAATAACACATTTTTTGAGTTCTAGTTGTGTTTTCCATAACTAGACACATAGGTGTGTTAAGAAATAAGACAGGCTGTGTTGTGTTGTTTTGTTTTTAATGCAGGAGTTTTAAGAGTGTACTCATCAAGAAAAGGTCTTTAGTTTGATTGAAACCCAAATATTCTTGGGTTTCAATCATATATAAATATATATATTTCAATCAATATCATTTGCCCATTTGTAAAAACACCACCAGGTTCTTTTTTGTTTTCCACCTTTGTTTCTCCATTTATTTTAGCATTTCTTTTTCTATGTAACATGACAGAGCAACAGTTAAACACACTCTGGTTCCAAGTATATTTCACTACAACTTGGAAACCTAGAAGTAGGAGGGACTTTTACCGCAATTAGGTTTGAAGATCTCCAAATAGGGAAAAATTTTGCCATGGGTTGCTTGGGACAATACTAGAATGTTCACAACTGCAGCCACTGATAATGGGCCTGTTTCAGTAAGGAGGTTCAACCAACTCTGAGTTTAAACTTGAACTCTAAGTTGATTTATCGAGAGATTAAAAACTCAAAGTTTTCAGTTTCAGAATAGCAGATCTGAGTTAAGTCAATCAACTTTGAGTAGACCAACTCAGAGTTAAGGGCACACAGCGCAACTATAAAAAAGGCATTATCAATGGAGCGCAGATATTACGAGTGACTATGGCAACATCTTAAAAAGAGATCACCATTTCTTTCTCCAGCTGAACTTGATGTGCTCGTGCAGAGTTATAGCAAATATGACCATATATTTTAAAAAGCAACACCTCTGCATCAGTAAAACAGAGACAGTTAGCGTGGGAAAACAGCTGCTCAAGTTAATGCGTAATTTTACATTTAAAGTATTTTAAAGTATATTCTTATAACAAAACTTTTTTTAATGCACATACTATAAATTGTTCAGTAAAAGTGTTTACATCGTAGTTTATGCACATCTTTTATATTAAATAAAAGTTTATCCTACTCAGTTATACGCGTGCTTTTTATGCGTATTTTTAAAAGTTACCAGCATCATGACGTTTCCATCAATCATTTTTGTGCGCATCTCCAAAATCAGCATAAAAATAGGTGGGTGGAAACGTAAGGCTAAGGCGAGAAATACTGCTTCGTCTTTAAAAAAGGGGAGGAGACCGACAGAAACTCCGACTTTAGAGAATAAAACCTGCTTCTGACCAGGTTAGGATCACAGAGTAAGTTACCACAGTAACTGACTCAGAGTTAAAGTTACCTCTCTTTCAGAAACAGGCTTGACTTACCCTGCTTTCTCAAGTTTAACAAACCTGCCATTTTGAAACGGAATGAGTTTCTCTCATTTCAGGGTTAAAGTACTCTGAGTTTTCACTTAACCTCCTTTTTGAAACAGGCCCCAGGTCACTGAGTTATATGGGGTATGATTAGTGTTGGGGTAGACAGTCATTATTAAACACAACAGTCTACTGAGTAAGGGTAAATTTAGGGTTTGGGGTAGATGTCAATGTTAATCAAAACACAAAAGATTAAGGGTAGGCTTAGGGTTGGGGTAGATAAAGTAGATACAGTTCATAGACATTATTAAACACAACAGATTACTGGCTTAGCGTTGATTTAGGGTTTGGGGTATAAACATTAATAAAACACATTAGGGTAAGGTACTGTAGGTTTAGCGTTGGGGTAGATAGATGTTAATCAAACACTACAGGTTACTGGGTTATTGTACGTTTAAGGTTGGGGTAGATGCAGAAAAAAATCACAATAGGTTAAAGGAAGGTTTAGGGATTAGAATAGATGTATAGGTTAGCAAACACAGCAGGTTAAGGGTAGGTTTCGAGTTGAGGTAGGTGTAGACATTAATAAAACATAACAGGTCATTGGGTTAGGATAGGTTTAGGGCATGAGCAGGTGTAGACGTTATTAAACCACAACAGATTACTGGATTAGGTTAGGTTTAGGGTTTGAAGTAGGTGTAGATGGTAATAAATCACAACAGGTTTTTTGTAAGTGTAGGTTTAGAGTAGATGTAGATGTTCATAAAACACAAGAGGTTAAGGGTTGATGTAGATGTTAGGTTAAATGAAACACAATAGATTAATGTTACAGTTACAGTTGGGGTGGGTAAGTATAGACATAAATAAAACATAATACCTGTCCAAACAAGATGTCTTGACAAACATTTGGGCAGTCAGCCAAAATCTAATTAATATCTAACAATTGTCCATAAATAGAAATTAATTTACGACACATGTGAAGTCTGTATAATCTGTCTCTCTGATTAGTCTATTTAGGGACTATTGTTAGATTACATTTAGATTTTTCACAGTCAGCCCAAATTTAACTTTGTAAACACAATATCCTTGGTGGTTATAAACTAAGTTGCAAAAATCTATTTGACAAACATTACATTGTCTAAAGTATCATTTAAAATTTAGTTTTTCGTATTTTCTGGTTCATTTATTTAGTTTATAAAACCTTTTAGCTGATTCTACTGAACTTTAATCATGCTTTTGTGTGTGTGTCTGCATCTGTTTTCTTAAAAACAAATCTCTCTTCTACCTGAACTGCTATGAGAACACAAACATCCACAAGCTACAGCATCTGTTTGCTGCAGCACAGAGCACATTAAACGGCTTCTGTTTGCGTGACTTCAGATTAGCATTACACCAAATTATGATGAACAATTTGTTAATATTTGCAATCTTAATGGGATATGAGGGTTAGCAAAGCAAACACTGAATGTCTGTGTCAACCCAGTGTTTAAACAGCCTCTGTTGAATGTCATGGGCTTTTCTAAACACTCTCAGTGCTGCTTTAACAATGCCTTTCTGTTGCAAATGCACATTATTTTTCATGTCTTAAAAAGGAAACAAATTAGTCACAGGTGACGGTTTGAATGACATTTCAGCCAAAGTTTCTGTCATAATTTAGTCTCATTCCAAACCGAAGTAAACAAGCACAAGGGTTGCCAAGTTTCAAAAAGTAGTTCTTATGACTCATCGTGAGTAATATTTCTAGCCGTCTGAAGCCATACAGTACCAAAATTTAAATTATTACTCACAGAAAACCTTCCCTTCAGTCACAGATCTCAAATATCTCTATGTTCATCTTTAAATAGGTCGCCTCAAAAAAAAACATCAAACCAGGTTTGACGTCAATGG
The DNA here is from genome assembly GCF_903798145.1 of Danio aesculapii. Taxonomy (NCBI): domain Eukaryota; kingdom Metazoa; phylum Chordata; class Actinopteri; order Cypriniformes; family Danionidae; genus Danio; species Danio aesculapii. The sequence continues at coordinate 25,021,565 of NC_079448.1, forward strand.
TGACACATGAGGGAACCAATGATGGTGAAAAGCTTAGGTTGACAACTGTACCTTAGTGTTTACATGCAGAAAAATATCTAAATTAAGATTTGAACTTTATATAAAAGTGCATATAACATATTTAAGATTAATTATTATAGCTAGGGGTGGCAGTAATTAGCTAGTAGTTAGCATGTTTGCCTCACTGCAAGAAGGTTGCTGGTTGGACACCTGGCTGGACTAGGAGACCTTTATACAGTATGTGGAGTTGATGCATGTTCTCCCCATCTTCATGTAGGTTTCCCCTGAGGTGAGGGCATGGCAACAGAGGTGAAGTTCCACTTTCAACTTCATTATAAAAAAATAAAAATCAGGCAGGCAGAGGTCGAGACATGTGCAAACATCAATGTAAAGAGTAATCCAAAAAGGGTAAATCCTATAGACAGGTCAGAGTAGATGCCAAACAATCAAAACAAGAAAACAAACAAAAAAAAACACGTGTGAAATCCAGAAAGTAAAACAATATGCAACAATGATGGTGTGTGAGTGTGATGCTTAAATAGTGTGTGTAATGTGCTGCAGCTGTGTCAGTGCAATCAGTCTAGATTTGTAAACTGTTTCAGCTGTGAGATTCAAAGCATGATGGTAGGTGTAGTCTCTAGTGAGTCTGGTGGGTACTCCAACTAGTGATTCATAACAAGTATAATTGGCAGATGAATCAAGTATGATTTCTGCACTCACTAACTCAGTTAATCACCCAATATATACATATATTGTTACAAGCTATTCACATCTATTTGATTTTTTTTAAATAATTGTTTAATTAATATTTTTTTTTTAAATAATTCCCAGTACTGGGTTGTGGCTGGAAGGGTATGCACTGTGTGAAACATATGCCGGAATAGTTGGCACTTCTTTCCACTGTGGCGACCCCTGATAAATTAAAGGACAAAGCCAAAAGAAAATGAATGAATTAATTAACTGTTTATTGTTAAAACTAGGCTTATTTATCAGGGGTCGCCACAGCAGAATGAACCAACCAAATTTATACAGCATAAGTTTCACACTGTGGTGCTACAGTAGATAGTGTTGTCGCCTCACAGCAAGAAGGTCGCTGGTTCGAGCCTCGGCTGGGTCAGTTGGTATTTCTGTGTGGAGTTTGCATGTTCTCTCCGCGTTCGCGTGGGTTTCCTCCGGGTGCTCCAGTTTACCCCACAAGTACGAAGACATGTGGTATAGGTGAATTGGCTAAGCTAAAAAAATTGTCTGTAGTGTATGTGTGAATGAGAGTGTATGGGTGTTCCCCAAAGATGGGTTGCAGCTGGATGGGCATCCGCTGCGTAAAATATATGCTGAATAAGTTGGCGGTTTATTCCGCCGTGGCGACCCCAGATTAATAAAGGGACTAAGCCGAAAAGAAAATGAATGAATGAATGAATGAATGAATGTTTTACACAGTAGATGCCCTTCCAGCTGCAACCCAGCACTGGGAAACACCTACACACTGTCACATTCACACACATAGACCAATTTAGCTTATTCAGTTCACCCATAGGCAACCAGCGACCTTCTTGCAATGAGGCCACTATGTCACCACTATTATTTTATTCAGTCAAAAAAAAAAAAACAAGCAAAGACAAGATGTGTCCACATAAAAAAGTACATGTAAAGAATCATTGAATGCAAGAAAAGTGTGTGCTTTCATGTTTCAAATTGCAAAAATAAAATATCAAATATGGATAAAATAATGCACTATTGTCATTAACCGAAACGCATATTTAAGTCCAAATGTAACACTATGATTATTCTGGCAATGTATTCAATTATCTAAAAGAATATGAGATCATACTAAATGTTATGATATTTAAAAGATTAAAACAGGGAAAATATAGTCAAACCAGGTTTGAATGATAGTGTTATCATGAAGAATGACAATTAATTAGTATTTTGGTTGCACCGCAGTGATCTTTAAATAATAAAAGTATTTTAATATGTCGTCAAATGATTTTGTTCTAGACATGCCTGACAAATTCACATTAACTTTTTATTTTCAGACTGAAATGCTGCACAGTGGGTATTTCTGTTCTCTATGTTAAAATATACATCAGCTCATCTTGCAAATATGCATCTGATTAGGTTTTAAGATTTAAATTAGTAAATGTTAAAAGTGAGTTCAGCTGAATGCAAATTTATTATCCATCCATCTGTCTGTTTGTTATTTAGATTCAATCAAAATACAATACAATTGATCACTAAACACATCTGAAAGAAATGTGTATAAATTTGGACTCTTGGAGTTTTTCAGATAAACTAGAAAAAGCTGAGAAACGTGAGCACCCTCGCACGTAAGTCTTTCAGCAAGAATCCCAGTGTTCCTGTAGCACCGGCTGTGATTCTCTATCCTGAGGGAATGTTTGCAGTCTCCATCTGGGACGTGCGTTTCTGATTAGACTTCCTCCATTCACATCTCAGACTGTTTGCTGTGTGTGATGAGAGGTCGCATGTCGAGTCGCTTTAAGGTCAAAGAGAGTTAATGAGGCCGAGGCTGCTGAAGATGTTCAGGGATTTCACACAGAATGAAACAATCTGATATCCACGACTCTAATTAAAATTCAATTAACTCAGATGGAGTTAGCATGCATGAGGAGCAGTTCACACACAGGATACTGCCGGTTCAATGCCAGAAAGCACACAATAGCCTTTTTTTATTATTTCCTTGAGGAATTTATCAAGGTCCTATGCAAGTTGAAGGAAAAGTTTGAAACAAACAAATTACTCATATTTTTTAATTTACATGCTGTTTCTAAAGTTCCAGAAAATGATACTGTAATATTCTGTCTGCGTGAACTATACAGAACACAATTTTGTTGGGGTGGGAGTCCCCAAGATTGATTTTTTGCTGCTTGTTCAAACTATATATTTTAAATGAGTTGAAACAATTGTGTTTTCTTATTTGTATTTGCCCCACGCGGCTTGAACTGTATTTGGTAAACTTTTTCTATTTACATATCGCGTCTAAATCCACACTGAAATTTTTTTAAAAGTTTTCGGATTTAACTGCATTTGTGAGCTTGCGATCCTTTGCCATTTGTCGTTGCTATGGTCATCTTCAGCTGTTCCTATACATGCGTGGCACGGTCAAGTTTCCAAATTTAGTTAGTTAATAGTTCAACTATTGCCACGGTGTGGATTAATACTGAACGTGTGTCATTGTTATTACTTATGATTAAGAATAAAGCAATGCTGGTGTTAAACTGCATTGCTTTAATGCACTCCTGCATTGGGCTCACATATATACTCTGAACTCTGACTACTTCAGCAATGTTGATGAGCCGTGGTTGGCGTTTCTCTCTGTCTCGCGCTGAACGCAGTCAACCAGTCACAACAGACTGGGTCATCAGACCACTCAGTGAAGATTAGCATCACGCTAAGGAGAAATTTGTGAACAAATGAATTGCTGAACAAATCATATGGTAGTCACTTTGATAAATAAGATAAAATAAATGCATATTATAAGACAATGAAAGTATTTTTTGACCTTGCAAGCATATCAGACTTTTGTTGGTGACCCCCAAAACCAAAATATGACCTTTTATAATGCATAATAGGGGCTCTTTAAAACGTCTGTACTGGTTTCTATTGCAGGATCAATGGGGTATAAGCACAGGGACTTTTAATTTTTCAGTAAGCCAACTCAATCCCTTCTGGTGAACTGTCTTGCCATAACAAAATCGCCATGTTCAACATCTGGTTTCTTAAAAAATCTAAGTGGGTAAAGTGGGCATCAGACCGGACAAGAAGCACTGTATTAAATTGTAATGGACAGATGTGGCTGATAGATCTTAATTTATGCTGAACCTGGAGAAAGGGCAAATGTGTGCTCTCTGTCAGAACTCAGCGCATCATGTGGCTCTTCAAATGTTTGTTGATGAGCTGTAAAGGTTTCAGGTCTTCAGCACCATCAGCACTTGTATTCTCCAATGTTGCAGCAGACACTAATGAAAACTAATGGCACCTCTTATTCTGTTGCTCCAGCGCACATTCGCCACACCAGCGGCTACAACAAGCCGCTTTCAATTAACCGCATGTCTTCCGCACAGCTCTTATTCACAAAAACCTGACCACTGTGTTGCTTGAGGGATCGTTTCCGATGTAAACCTGTCAAATCAGCATTACGCATCAGAGCAGTCATTTGTTTAATTGGATAAAAAGTATTTAAACTCCCAGAAAATTACGGATGTGATATGTTTAAAAATATCAAGCTGACAAATTCAATTAGCATTTAATAGCTAGTTTAGAGGCATGATGTTAGTTGTGTGATAGCACATTTATTGCATAGTTTAATCTTTTTGAACTTCATAGCCAGTGTATGACTGATAATTTGCCTCTAATGATTTATCAGATGCTTAATGCTAATTTGTCAGTTTTAGATTGGAAACAAACTGTAAAACACAGATCATGTTTCCAGTGGAATACTCCCAAATTTGCATTAAGCGTCAGATAAGTCGTTTGTTTAATTGGATGAACGTCTTTAAATTCTTCTTCATTCTAATACTTGTGATATTTTTTAGAAATATCAAATAGACTGATTCAATTAGCATTTAATGTCTAGTTTGGAGGCAAGCTAATTTATTAAATGATTTAATAATTTCAAACTTTATGGCTGGTTGATGACTGATAATTTGCTTCTAATGATTTAACTGATGCTTAATGCTAATTTGTCACTTTTACAATAGAAAAGACTGTGTTTCCAGTCTAAATCTTCCAAATTTGCACCGAGCTTCAGATAAGGTTTGTTTAACTGTGTGAAAGTCTTTAAATTCTAAGTAATAAATACTTGTAATATTTTTAGAAATATCGAACAGACAGATGTGAATAGGATTTAATGGCTAGTTTGGAGGCTTGACGTTAGTTGTGTGAAAAAGCTAATTTATTGAATGATTTAATAATATCAAATTTCATGGCTGGTTGGTGATATTGGTTTCTTCTAATGCTTTAACTAATGCTTAATGTTAATTTGTCTCTTTTTCATAAAAAAGACTGTGTTTCTAGTCTAAAACTTCCAAATTCACTTTAAGCTTCAGATTTGTTTAACTGCACTGTAAACGTATGTGTTAATTAACAGGCTTCATATTTTGTGCTTTACATGGTGTTTTCTGTTTATTTACAGTTGTGAATTGCAAGGGTGTAGGTTTGCACTTGACATCGGTGGGGACGAGTGAATACAATCCCCCCACACCCCCGCCAAGAATGAATATTGTTTTTTTTTATATTATATATTTTATATATTTCTATTAATTATTTAACTGCCATTAAAATATATTATTAATTAATCCTCTCTTCATACAATTTATTAAGTTGAATTAAATAGTCAGGCATGTAGCCAAGGGGGTTCAGGTGGTTTGAAAGACCAAAAGTTGGATTATTATTATTATGTTTGAATTCATCTTATCATTCAAATGGCCAAATTCTCACAGAGGAAGGTTAAATGCACTGGCCAGTTTGTTATTTGCCAATAGGCTTCAGTTTTTAATTTAAATCAAGTTTTAACAGATTTCCCCCCCCAAAAAAGTATGATAAAATAGTTGTTTTTTAAAAATAAGTATATTTTCATATTTGAAGAGTCTAGATGCAAAACCCTCTAAATGCCATTTAATTTTTTTTCTAAAATTAGCATTTTTCTTCAACTTATGTGTGTGGAGTCAGGGATTTTACTTTTATAGTGACGAATACATCCTTTCCATTGCCTTTAAAGTGAAATAATTGAACATAAATTACGAGGCTGAGAAAAATGCTCATTTTACATGGCATTTAGAGGTTTTGGCATCTGAACTCTTCATTTCTTTATTCTAAGAATTTAAAGTTCTAAGTTCTATGTGCACATGTGTAAATAAAGCTATTTGACAAAATGGTAGGAAATATTTTTGGTAGGCCTACATCCAAAAGTGTAGTTATAATAACTATCCAACAAGATAATCCAGCAAAATGAGTTCTTAATATGTCACTTAAATGTACTATTTATACCTCAATTAAACAGAATGAATAATTAATCAGGTGAATAACTGCAAAAAGGTTCAGTTTTTCAGAAAACAAATAACCCCTCCTTTAATAAGATGACTACAGGTCTGAAAGTGTAATGTTAAAATAATGTTTATTAACTGAGCTGAACTGAAAAGAGAGTTTAATAAAGACTTTCGTTTATTTTTCGTACAAATTAAACATGTCTCATAGTATTATTTAAAGATGGAGCATAGGCTGTAGTTTTTCTGACAAATTGTTTCAACCAAAATTGGAGATGTTACTCTAAGAGATTAGGAGAACTGGCAGGGTCATATACTTTTACAGGTGTTGATTCCGCAGTTAGTTTTCAGGGATATTGTTCACAGACAGTTTGCTATAACGTTAGACTGACCTTAACGCGGTGAAAAACACTAAAGCGGCATCATCATGATGGACTCATTCAGTAGCGAACTTGAGTTCATGTGACTTACACGTTTCGTTGAAAAAAGATCTCTATGTCCACCTTTTTTTGCTAACGCCATCCTCACCTGTGTGTGTCACACACCTCACACACATTTTATGGGAAAATACACCCCCCCATCCCCTCCCCCCGCGCAGTTTTGGCGCTGCTTGTAACTGAAAGCAGCCTCTCACATGACAGCAGGGAAAGGCACAGCCAATCACAATGTTTGATTTAACCCTTTCGGCATGTCTACATTTATATTGACAACGCGATGTTTTTAAGTGAATTAAATTATTGGTGGGGACATTTCAGTAGTTGGTGGATATCGGTGGGGACACGTGCCCTTCTCCACCCTAAATCTACGCCCCTGGTGAATTTTATTTTTTATCTCTGCTTTGTCGAATTTTGATGTTAAAAATTTAACACTGCAGATCAACAAAGTGACATTTATTGACATTTGAGTAGTTTGAGACAAGATATTAAGAAATAATATACAAAGAATAAAGTCTGTAAAATGACAGAAAAAGTGCTGGCAGTTTAATAACAGGTTTTTCTACTGTAATTTACAACACAAATGCAGGCTATATATCAATTTAAACTATTAAATAGTCAACAACAGTCATTTTTCAACACCAAAAGCTTTTTTGAGGAAAGACCAAGGTCTCATAATGTAATTCAAAAGCCTAAATAAGTGGGGGAAAATATGAATCGGCAAATAAGGAAAACTGTTTATTTACAAATATTTTTTACAGTGTGGGTGAACATCTTTAAATTCTAGACTCATTTTTCAACATCAAAACCTTTTAGAGGAAAAATCAAGGTCCCATATTGCAATGTAAAGACAAATAAATAGGGAAAAATATGAATCGACAAATAAGGAAAACTGTTTATTCATTCATTTGTTTTCCTTCGGCTAAGTTACTGTGAGTTATTTACAGTAACTAAACGGAAACTTATCCAACACACGTTTTACACAGCTGCAACCCAGTACTGGGAAACATTCATACTCACTTATTCACACACATACATTGCGGACAATTTAACTTAATCAATTCAGCTACAGTGCTCAGCATATATGAGTACACCCCTCACAAATCTCTCATTTCAATTTAAAATTTTCTATTTTCTATTTTACAATATTATATTTGTGCATATACATTAGTTGAGTCAGTACTGACCCCAAATCTGGAGATAATTGAACAAAATAATTTACAATAACGGTTAAAAAATCAGTAGCCCAAATTTATGTTAGGGAAAAATATTAAATACAAATTTTAAAAACAGCAAAAATTGAGAGAAACTAAACATACATATACATTTTCTTAAAAAGTTGTAGTTTGTATTTTTTTATTTATTTATTTTTGCAATATTTTGCACACTGTAAAACCCAAAAAGTTAAAAGTCAAACCATTTGAGGAAAGTGATTGCAACAAACCATTTAAGTTCAAAAACTAATCCTAATGAGTACTGTGAACTTAATACATTTGAGGAAACAAAGCAATTTAAGTACTGTAAAACCCAATTTAAGGCAACTTAAACCGTTTGAGAAAACCAATTGCTACAAACCATTTGAGTAAAAACTAATCTATATGAGTATTGTGAACTTACTCCATTTAAGTTGAAGTAATGAGGTATTTAATTAACTAATTTCCTGAGTTCAACACTGAGTTCAAAACTCTTTTCAAATGAGTAGAATGAAATTTTGAGTTAACAACACTCATTTCATTTGATAAAGTTGACTGTTGGGTTTTACAGTGCATGAGTTTAAATGTATTATCTTTCCATTTCTAAAGATGTTCTGTGACTGAGATATTATTTTAATAAATATATCTGTTTAATAAATCTGTTTTGTTCTAATGCACCAATATATATATATTGCCCATATTCACTGAGAAATAGATACCCCATGTCTTTGGACTGTGGGGGAAACCGGAGCACCTGGAGGAAACCCACACCAAGCACATGGAGAACATGCAAACTACACACAGACACGCCAACTGGCCCAGCCGGGGAGCGAACCTGTGACCTTCTTGCTGTGAGGCACTGAGCCACCTTGTCGCCCAAAAACTGTTTATTTACAAATATGTTTTTTACAGTATGGGCTAATGTCTTTAGATTCTAAGCAAGTACTCCTTTTGATATTTTTAGAAATAAGAAATTATTTAGATTAATGTTTAATAGTTGCTATGGAGGAATGACTGTAGTTATGTGATAAAGCAAATTTATGGCATAATTTAATCATCTCAAACGTCATGGCTGGTTGATGACTGATAATTTGCCTCAGAGAGAGAGAGAATAATGTTCAAATGTTTTGTCTTTGGTTTTGATTGGCACTTTGCAGTACAGTTTATCTCAGTACCAGCGATCCGTAGCAATTGGGGAAGAGGGCTTGTTTGCCACAAGACTGTTTCATTAACACAAGAAAAGGAAATCAATTTACAGCTGGCGTTTCTCCTGCTAATTTAGTTCTTGTTCCTGGGTAGAAACATGTTTGTACACTGATGGTTGCTGTTTGACTCGGAATTATGCAATGCGGTATAAGAGGTGTTTCAATCCTCATGTGCTTTAGTCTTTTGGGGGTTAATTTTCCAAAGGGGAATTTTATCAGTCATTGTTGGAGCCACAGTGATTTAGTAAAGAGACTGGTCTCAACTAGTCTCCATTTTCACAAACAAAACAGCATGCATTTTGTTGGTCTATGCAAGCAAAGCAGCAGGGAGGAACATCAATGCATCCTCTGAATAGACGTGAAAGTGAATTATTTTTGTGATATTGAATTGACTTTGACTTTGTGAGTTCAGTGTAGATCAAATGAAGACTTAAGACTCTACATTCTGATTGGATCGGCAGCATTTGAAGGCATCAGAAAATGCTAATAAACACATGGTAGCACATGCAATTATGTATTTCACTTTGTTATACTGTATATTGTTAATTCAGTGTTAATTGTCCCACAGATACCAAACATATAATTCTCATTTCAGAAATGCAGGCACATTTCAACCATTTTCTATTCATTTTCCTTAAACTGGAATCACATACAACAAATGTGTTATTTACAGTACATTTACATTTTGTTATGAAGCGGACAGGAGACAGAGGTAAGGAAACGTTAGGGTGTTTATTAAATGACAACAAGGAGCACATGAAGGATAGCCAGGAGGATCAGGAATGATGTTGGGGTCTTTTCCTCCGTGGCTGGGTAACAGGAATACACGAGGATGGACAGCACACACCAGATACAGCTGACAGAGGATGACACAGACTTGGAAGGACTGGAAGACAGGACGATTCGGGTGGACCAGGAAGACTAGGAGGAATACAAAGAGAACAGGTAAGTAAAGCGTTTGTTTTAGCTGAGGATGACTACGCTGAGTGGTCGCTCAGTTGTCCGCTTTCGTCGAGACGAGCCCGGACAATGAGCGACTGGAGTGCTGTGCTTTTATCTGGTGCTCGTGAATGTGATGCAGCTGTGTGCTCATTAGAAGTCAGGTGATGGTGATCTTCGTGAGTGGGGATCGTGAGAGCCTGACCAATCCGTGACAGTACCCCCCTCCCCAGGGCCCGCTCCTGAGGGCCGACACCTCCGACGCCGTGGTGGTCTCCCTCTGCCTCTAGGCGCTGGGAACTCAGGGTGGCTCTCATGAAACTCCACCATGAGACTAGGATCGAGAATATCAGCTCTGGGAACCCATGTCCTTTCTTCGGGGCCGTACCCTTCCCAGTCCACCAGGTACTCCAACTGGCCACCACGACGTCGGGAACGCAAGATCTCCTTCACTGCGTAGACGGCTCCTTCTTCTAGGAGCAGTGGAGGAGGGGGTTCCTCTTCGTGGTCAGGCTCTGTGGAGGGAAGAACAGGATCGTGATAGGGTTTCAGGAGTGATACGTGGAATGTAGGGTGAATACGGTAGTGAGAGGGTAATTGTAGTTTGTAGGTGACGGGGTTAACCTGTTCCACGATGGTGAAGGGACCAACAAATCGGGGACTTAACTTGCGAGAGGGCAGTCGCATGCGTATGTCCCGGGTGGATAGCCACACCTTTTGTCCGGGTGTGTATCTGGGTTCTTCAGACCTTCTTCTATCGGCGGTTACCTTGCTTCGACGGACTGCCCTCTGCAGATGTTGATGAGCCTCGTCCCAGACTCTCTCGCTCTCCCGGAACCAGTGATCCACTGCGGGGACATCAGATGGTTCGCCATCCCAGGGAAAGAGCGGTGGTTGGAAGCCCAGGACGCACTGGAATGGCGTGAGTCCGGTGGAGGGTTGCCGCAGTGAATTTTGGGCATATTCTGCCCAGCCCAAATACTGGCTCCAGGAGCTCTGGTGACCACTGCAGAAGGTCCTCAGGAACCGTCCCACCTCCTGAATCTTCCTCTCTGTCTGCCCGTTGGTTTGGGGATGATATCCAGAAGAGAGGCTGACGGCCACACCTAGGAGCTTGAAGAAGGCTTTCCATAGACGTGAGATGAACTGTGGACCTCTGTCCGACACAATATCTTCTGGAATACCAAATGACCTGAAGACTTGATTAAAGATATTGTCGGCTGTTTCAAAGGCTGTGGGAAGACCTTTCAGAGGGATTAGTTTGACAAACTTTGAGAATCTATCTACGATGACTAGAATACAGGTATTACCTTCTGACGAGGGGAGGTCAGTGATAAAGTCCACTCCTAGGTGTGACCAGGGACGGTTCGGAATCGGCAAGGGATGGAGCTTTCCAGCGGGTAGATGACGTGGGCTCTTGGATGGGCACAGTCCTTACAGCCCTGAACATATTGCCTCACATCCCTTGCCATGTTTGGCCACCAGAATCGTTGGGATACTAGCGAGAGAGTATTGTTGATCCCTGGATGTCCAGTGCCTAGCGAGGTATGTAAGGAGTGGATCAGATCTACCCGGTGTTCAGGTGGTATGAACTGCCGATGAGGAGGGCATCCCGGCGGAGCAGGGGCTTCCGGAGTGGCAACGACTGGAGGAGCGTTCCAGGTGATCGGACAAATGGAGATGTGTTCGGGAAGAATCTTCGTTGGGAGTTCTTCATGATCGTGATGCTCGTGTAAACGAGAGAGAGCGTCTGCTCTTAGATTCTTGGGTCCTGGACGATAGGAAATGGAGAAATCAAAACGTGAGAAGAAAAGTGACCATCTGGCTTGACGTGGACATAGTCTCTTGGCCTCTTTGATATATTGGAGGTTTTTGTGATCTGTGATCACCTGGAACGGATGTTTGGCTCCCTCCAACCAGTGACGCCACTCCTCCAAGGCTAGCTTGATTGCTAGAAGCTCCCTGTCTCCTATGCTGTAATTCTGCTCCGCCGGGCTCAACTTCCGAGAGAAATAGGCACAGGGATGCAGTCGGGGCGGTGTATCATGATGTTGGGATAATACTGCCCCGACGCCGGTGGTGGATGCGTCCACTTCCACCACGAAAGGAAGATTTGGGTCAGGATGAGTCAGGAGTGGGGCCCTTGTGAACTCCTTCTAAGAAGGCGGAAGGCTGCGGCTGCTTCTTTGGTCCACTCCAGTCCTTTGGGTTTACCCTTGAGGAGATTAGTGAGAGGTGATGTAATCCTGCTGTAGTCCTTGATAAACCGTCTATAAAAGTTAGCAAACCCAAGAAACCTCTGGAGCTCCTTAATGGAAGTGGGTTCTGACCAGGATAGAACAGCCTCAATTTTCTTCCCATCCATACGTATACCGGTTTGGTCAATGATGTATCCCAAGAAATGAATCGACTTCTGGTGGAATGAGCATTTCTCCGCTTTGAGGTAGAGGTGATGTTCTCTCAATGTGTGTAGGACCTCCGCAACGTGTTGGCGATGTTCGGCCTCACTCCGGGAGTAAATGAGGATGTCATCTATGTACACTATTACAAAGTGGTGAAGAAACTCCCGGAGGACTTCATGAATGAAGTTTTGGAATACGGAGGGGGCGTTGACCAGACCGTAAGGCATGACCTCATATTCATAGTGGCCAGTAGGGGTCACGAATGCTGTCTTCCATTGGTCCCCCTCACGTATTCTTATCAGATTATACGCGCTGCGGAGGTCCAATTTAGTGAAGACTTTAGCTTCTCGGAGCTGTTCCAAAGCGGCTGGTACCAGAGGAAGGGGATATCGGTATTTTACTGTACCGTTATTTAGGACCCTGTAGTCGATGCATGGACGCAGCCCTCCGTCCTTCTTGGCCACAAAGAAGAAGCTTGAGGCGGCTGGTGATTTTGAGTGACGTATGTACCCCTGACTCAGAGCCTCCCTTATGTAATCTTCCATTGCCTGATTCTCTGGAAGCGAGAGCGGGTAGATCCTACCTCTTGGCAACTGGGCATCTGGAACTAGGTCGATCGCGCAGTCCCATGGCCGATGCGGCGGTAGCTGGGAAGCTCTCTTGGGGCAGAAGACATCATGAAAGGAGCTGTACTCCTTAGGAATGTGGATAGACTGCTTCTCAGGAGGACTCTCGACCGATGTTGTAAACAAAGAAATGGGGTTCCGACCTTGAAGAGGGAGATTTGGAAAACAGGTAGGTGTACATCCAGATCCCCATTTCTTTATCTCTCCTGTGCCCCAAGAGATGATGGGATCGTGCTTCACCAGCCACGGGCGCCCTAGAATGATGTCCATATTTGCACCCTCCAGAACCAGAAATTGAATCCTCTCTTGATGTAACAACCCCACTTGAAGAAGGATGTCTTCGCATTGTCGATGGATACGGGTCGAAGATCGAGTGCACTGGGTTATCGGTTGTATCTGGTATATATGCGAGGACGCCTCAGTACGTAGGTGGAGTTGACGACAGAGGGATTGGGAGATGAAGTTCCCTGCTGACCCGGAGTCGATGAGGGCTGTGACAAGGAGAGAAATAGAGGCAGTAGTTATTTGTACGGTGGTAGTAAGTGGTTTACATTGTTCAATATTCGTACTGAATACACTCACTGAAGTCCGAATGGGACGAAGGGGACACTCCATACGGGTGTGTCCACTGACACCGCAGTATAGACACAGACCCCGGGTCAGCCTCCTCTGTCGTTCCGCTGATGTCAGTCTTCCAGACTCTATTATCATGGGTTCTGGTTCTGGAGAGGCTGTTGACTCAGGCGATTGGAGGAGTGCAGACGAGGGGGTGATGGTGTCCTGTTGATAGGAACGGAGACGATCGGAACATCGGAGAGAATGTTGGATGAATCTCTCCAGACCCATAGTATCATCTAATGTGGCCAGCTGGATTCGGAGAGTGGGTTCCAAGCCGAGCCGGTACGTGGTCAACAACGATCTCTCATTCCATCCACTTGCAGCTGCTAGAGTGCGAAACCGGAGAGCATATTCCTGTGTAGATAGAGTACCTTGCTTTAGATGATACAGCTGCTCTCCAGCGGCTACTTCCCCATCAGAACGTCCAAACACCTCTTTGAAATACTCCGTGAAGGTAGTGATGGAATTCATGACCGGCCCGGCTGGTTCCAGATCGTCTCAGCCCATTTAAGTGCAGGCCCAGAGAGTAGTGATACGATGTAGGCGATCTTTGACTTATCTGTGGGATATAGAGAAGGTTGCATTTCGAATATGAGGGAACATTGTAACAGAAAACCATTGCACTCCCCCGCTCCGCCTGAGTAGGGCGCTGGTCGGGCCATGGGACTGGAAGGAAGGGCCGAAGAAGAAACTGTGGAGGCGGAAGTGCTCGGTGCTGGTGGTGCGTTGGAAAGTGGAGCTGGTGGCTGTAGAATCCGCTTCAACTGGTCCACCAGCTCTTGAAAGTGATCGGGGGTGCTCATGTTGTCGTCGTTATTGGTCCGGGCTTCTGTTATGAAGCGGACAGGAGACAGAGGTAAGGAAACGTTAGGGTGTTTATTAAATGACAACAAGGAGCACATGAAGGATAGCCAGGAGGATCAGGAATGATGTTGGGGTCTTTTCCTCCGTGGCTGGGTAACAGGAATACACGAGGATGGACAGCACACACCAGATACAGCTGACAGAGGATGACACAGACTTGGAAGGACTGGAAGACAGGACGATTCGGGTGGACCAGGAAGACTAGGAGGAATACAAAGAGAACAGGTAAGTAAAGCGTTTGTTTTAGCTGAGGATGACTACGCTGAGTGGTCGCTCAGTTGTCCGCTTTCGTCGAGACGAGCCCGGACAATGAGCGACTGGAGTGCTGTGCTTTTATCTGGTGCTCGTGAATGTGATGCAGCTGTGTGCTCATTAGAAGTCAGGTGATGGTGATCTTCGTGAGTGGGGATCGTGAGAGCCTGACCAATCCGTGACACATTTAGTCATTTAGCAGACACTTTTGTCCAAATTGATTTACAATTGAGGAGGCATTCAGCTATTCAACAAGAAGAGGTAATACACATAACAGTGCTAGTTATATAAAGTAACTTGTTTGGGCTCAGAAAATTTAGTGCCAGAGTGCAGTAAACTAGGGAACATTTGATTCTGTCACTAATTGTTATTTAACTTAAAAGCACTAACAGAGTTGACCACTGTAAAAAATTATTTGTTCACTCAACTTAACTTAGTTAAGTCATCTTGTTGCATTAACTCAGTTAAGTTTTATTGACTTAATTCTCTGTTTTCTCAAAATGTTTAGTTGACAGCTTTAAATAATTGACCCAACTAATTATTTTAAGTTATCTGGACATGCAAACTTACGTTTTAATGGGCTAACTTACATTATCAAGTTAGCCAAGTTTAGTTTAAATACATTAACTTACATTTTCAAGTTCACTGAACTTAATCTAGCACATTTTCTCAATTAGAGGAAAAACAGAACAGACACTGAAATACATGACAAATATTTATAAAGGTCTTTACTCCCAATTACACATAATGTACTTACAATATAATTGTCTTAAAGTATTTTTATGAAGTATTTTTTACAAAGTAATTGTAAAGTAAAGGTAACCTAGAGGAGAAAAAACTCTTTTTTAAACTGTAAAACTCTAAAATACACAACTAACGCAGGCTTAAACATAAATGCAGTCAGAGGAAATGAAATAACATGCTCAGAGACAACTATTTTTTAACAATGAAATTACAACTAATACAGAAAATATATGTTTTGTGCATGTTTATTTACAGGGTTGGGAAAAGTTACTTTTCAAAGTAATGTATTACCATATTGAGTTACACCCCAAAGAAGTAACTAGTTGCCTTACTTAATGTAAGTAATGCATCACGTTACTTTTGAGTTACTTTTGTGTTACTTTTTATTATGTGGCTGAAGCTTGATCTCTTTCAGAATGTTTTTTTTCTTTCTTTTTTTTAAACAGAGGAGTTCTGCAATTAACAGCGCACAGTACAACTTACAACTACATTTACCTTTAAAAAAAAAACGCATAAATAATATTTTAGGATAATGTTATCCCAGAACTTCCTGACCCCGAATCTATACATCCCTTATATACTGATTATTAAAAGTTAAAATCAGTGTGATTGCTACTTTTGTACTATTTCTTTTAAGCAAAATCACTGTCCATTGAGGCAATCACCTTTTCCTTTTTTTTCAATGTGTTTAAAACCATGAACACATTCTCTCATTGACTGCATGATCCATTGTGACTACTTTAATTTTAATTCAGCCATTTATTTTTTAAAAGTTAATGAATTAAACTAAAAAGTAACTTGAGTTACATTTTCAAAAAAGTAACTCAAATATTATTTCTTATTTTTTAAAAGTACTTTACGTTACTTTATTCGTTACTTAGAAAAGTAATATTATTACGTAACTCGCAATATTTGTAATGCGTTACCCCAGCTGTTTATTTAAGGTAAACACATATACACACACAGCAATACAATTAAAAATAATTATTTTATGATAATTGAAGTTGAATGTATGATTTAGGAGGTGGAGACCATCAAAATAGGTATAGGGAGTGTTACATTTTTCAAAATGAAATGTGCCTAAATACACATATAAAACACACATAAAACATTATCTTAGATATAACTTCAAAACAGATTCATGAAACGTTTTGTTTTTTGAAAAGCAATAGAAGTCTTATCATGGTATGGTATTCACATTTATACCCATGTAGTGTGTGTGTACTGTATATGTACTTTTTTTCTGTTCATTGAACAATACTCTGTGAAATCATATTACAAAATTCTGAGAGAAACAGTTTTCTGTGTCAATCCCTAAATACAAGTTTGTATTTTGCATTTCAGAAAAAAAGTGAAAGAATTGCAGGAAATCTGACTTTAAAAAAACTTGCGCATTCATCCATTTCTTTTGCAATGTTCATATTTTACCTCTACAGCATGGACGTGTGATTTATTTTACAGCAATGTCTAATTGACTCTAGCCATAAAAGAACGACAGAAAAGCAGGCTACAAGACATACACTCATCATTGCCAGCATGTCTTCCCCTTCAGTTGTTCTCTGTCAACCTCTTTGCCTTCCACATTCTGTCACTTGTGTGTCCTTTGGGTTTTATCATCAGCCTACGTTGTGTCTCTCAGGTTATCCTTCACTTCATTTTTACACTGATGCTCTAGATGAATGCACTGCAGTAAAAAAAAATCTGGAAGCTTGCTGCAAAAAGATTCAACCTACTTTGAGTCTGTTTTTTAAGGACTGTTGTATGTTAAAGTCTTCTGCAAATGAACATACTGTCGCATTCGAGACACTCGCCATCAGCCCACACAGAGTCTGCTTGCTTGTTGACAGCAGCTAGTAAACAAACAGCTTGATCATTATCCTGAAATTCTACAAAATGTGGCACATTTTCTTTCAGTGACGTGTGTATCTCATCATAATAACTATAAAATAAATAGAAAGGGGACTAAATACCTTGTATTAGTTGTGAAATGGAGCTTGGTATTAGAGAACACAACTGCTGATTAATCTCTTTATCAGTCTTTTATGTGGAATTGCATGCAATGCATATGTACTTGAAGATATAGCTCTCTCAGAAAGTCAAGCATAGAAATGCTTCATACAAAGACTAGTGAATCTTTTACAGCAGCAGTTGTGTTACAGCCCAGAGAAAGACTTGCTGGAGAAGGTCCCAGGAGAGATACTTATAGGTTAAGAGCTAGGTTTGACACAGATTATACAATACGATTTGATTCTGATAGCTTTCGGTTTGATTTTCATTCAATCTTTGACTCTGACTGGTATTGTAATTGAATACTAATCTGAATTTTTAGAAATATTTATCATTTAGTTTTTTGGGATATACAAACCATTTACGTAAATCCAAGAGTGTTCACCAACCATTCATTTATTTTCTTTTTGGCTTAGTCCCTTTATTGATTCGGGGTCGCTACAGAGGAATGAACCGCCAACTGTTAGGGAAGCAGACGGACAAGTTAGGTGAGTATAATATGAAAGATGTTTATTACAGCAGCGGAGCAAATAAGGATAACAAAGGGGATGTGATTGTAGAATGGATGAACTGAGGTTCCTTCTTCGGAGCAGGATGGATGACAGACACTGAGGGAGACCGAATGCACACACCAGAGGACTTGCGGGGAAGACAGACTGAAGACACACTCAATACAGACAGGACACCGGGAACACTGGACAGACTGGAACGAGACAGAGATCAAGTAAGTTTAAGCACTTAGATAAATGTGATAGTGACTACCAGGAGGTACTCGCTATGAGTCCGCTTCGTGGGAACGAGACCGGACACTGACTGAAGTGAGGTGTGTGCTTATATAGTGAATGGAAGTGATTGGGTGCAGCTGTGCGTGGTTAATACTCAGGTGACGGTGATCGTTGCGTGATGCTGGTGGAAGAGCCTGGCCAATCCGTGACATTACCCCCCTCCCCAGGGCCCGCTCCTGAGGGCCTAGACCACCGACGCCGTGGTGGTCTACCTCGTCCACGAGGTGCTGGGAACTCGGGGTGATTGGAGTGGAACTCCTCCATAAGTGCAGGATCTAATATGTCGGATCTGGGGACCCAAGACCTCTCTTCTGGACCATATCCCTCCCAGTCTACGAGGTATTCCAGATGACCACCACGACGTCGGGACCGTAGAATGTCCTTGACTTTGTATATCGACCCTTCTTCTGACATCAGTGGAAGAGGGGGTTCCTCTTCATGGCCAGGCTCTGTGGAGGGAATCAGAGGGTCGTGAAAGGGTTTAAGGAGTGATACGTGGAATGTGGGGTGGATTCTATATTGTGGTGGTAGCTGTAACTTATAGGTGACTGGGTTGACCTGTTCCAGGATGGTGAAGGGACCAACAAATCTGGGACTAAGTTTTCGGGAGGGCAGTCGCAAGCGGATGTCTCTGGTGGAGAGCCAAACTTTCTGCCCCGGAGCATAGGCAGGTCCAGGAATCCTCTTCTTGTCTGACACCTCCTTGGCTCGGCGAACTGCCCTCTGGAGATGGTGATGAGCATCGTCCCAGACCCTCTCGCTCTCCCGGAACCAGTAATCCACTGCGGGGACGTCAGAAGGTTCGCCATCCCAGGGAAAGAGTGGAGGTTGGAAGCCCAGAATACACTGGAATGGCGTAAGTCCGGTGGTAGGTTGCCGCAGGGAATTCTGGGCGTATTCCGCCCAGCCCAGAAACTGGCTCCAGGAGTTCTGATGACCGTGACAGAAGGTCCTGAGGAACCGCCCCACTTCTTGAATTTTCCTCTCAGTCTGGCCGTTGGTCTGTGGATGATAGCCAGACGAGAGGCTGACGGTCACACCTAGGAGTCTAAAAAAGGCTTTCCATAGTCTGGAGATGAATTGGGGTCCTCGGTCCGAGACTGTCTTCAGGTAGCCCAAAACATCGAAAGACATGGTTAAATAGGTTCTCAGCGGTTTCTAGGGCTGTGGGTAGACCCTTCAGAGGAATCAGACGACAGAATTTGGAAAAAATCGATCTACAATGACTAATATGCAAGTATTACCTTCAGACGATGGGAGGTCTGTCATGAAGTCCACTCCTAGGTGTGACCAGGGGCGGTTTGGGATGGGCAAGGGATGGAGTTTTCCTGCAGGTAGATGACGAGGACTCTTTGACATGGCACATTCTCTACAGCCTTGGATGTATCTCCTCACATCCCTCGCCATGTTCGGCCACCAGAAGCGTTGGGATAGCAGCGAGAGGGTGTTGTTGGCCCCGGGATGCCCTGTGCCCAGAGAGGTATGACTGGAGTGAATAAGATCTACCCGTTGATTTTCAGGGATGAATCGTCGATTGGGGGGACAGCCCGGCGGAGTTCTGGATTCTGGGGTGGCGACAACTGTTGGAGCGGACCAGGTGATGGGACAGACTGTGATGTGATCTGGGAGGATGTTGGCCGGGGTCTCACTTATTTCCTGTTGGTCATGGATTCTGGAGAGTGCATCCGCCCGGATGTTTTTGGATCCTGGTCGATATGATATGGAGAACTGAAATCTGGAGAAGAATAAGGACCATCGGGCTTGACGAGGACAGAGTCTTTTTGCCTCTTTAAGGTACTGCAAGTTTTTGTGATCGGTGATCACCTGGAATGGGTGTTTAGCTCCCTCCAACCAGTGTCGCCACTCCTCCAGGGCGAGCTTAATGGCTAGAAGTTCACGGTTTCCGATGTCATAGTTCCTTTCCGCCGGGCTGAGCTTTCGGGAGAAGTAGGCGCATGGATGGAGTAGTGAGGGATTACCATGGAGCTGTGATAAGATGGCTCCTACTCCGGTGGTCGATGCATCCACCTCGACCACGAAAGGTAAGTCGGGATTGGGGTGAGTCAGGAGTGGAGCCTGCGTAAAGGACTTCTTGAGTTTTTGGAAGGCTGCGGCAGCTTCGGGTGACCAGGATAGCGTTTTGGGTTGATTTTTTAGGAGGTTGGTGAGCGGAGCGGTGATAAGACTGTAGTTGAGGATAAAACGTCGATAAAAATTGGCAAACCCTAAGAATCGTTGGAGTTCTTTAATGGTTTTAGGTTCAGGCCAGGAGATGACGGAAGTGACCTTCCCCTCGTCCATGCGAACCCCTTTTCGGTCGATGATGTATCCGAGGAACTGAACAGATGGTAAGTGAAATGAGCACTTCTCAGCCTTGAGGTACAATTTATGGTTCCGTAGGGTTTGTAGGACCTCCGCAACGTGGTGGCGATGTTCGGCCTCACTCCGGGAGTAAATCAGGATATCATCAATATATACAATGACGGAGACATGGAGGAACTCCCGGAGGACTTCATGGATGAAGTTCTGGAATACGGAGGGGGCATTGACCAGACCATAGGGCATGACCAGGTATTCGTAGTGCCCAGTAGGGGTCACAAACGCCGTCTTCCATTCGTCCCCCTCGCGTATTCGTACCAGGTTGTATGCGCTGCGGAGGTCCAACTTGGTGAATATCCGGGCAGATCGGAGTTGTTCCAGGGCCGCAGGGACGAGAGGAAGTGGGTACCTGAACTTGATGGTGCCTTGGTTCAGAACTCGGTAATCTATACATGGCCGCAGCCCTCCATCCTTCTTGGCCACGAAGAAGAAGCTTGAGGCAGCGGGTGACGTGGACTGGCGAATATACCCCTGACTCAGAGCCTCCTGAATGTACTCCTCCATGGCCTTAGTTTCTGGAAGGGACAACGGGTAGATCCTACCTCTGGGCATAGGAGCATCAGGAAGCAGGTCAATGGCGCAGTCCCATGGCCGATGTGGAGGTAGCTGGGAAGCTCTCTTGGGGCAAAATACGTCCTCGTATGAGGAGTAGATCTTCGGGATCTGAATGGATTGTTTCTCAACTGGACTTTCGACAGACGTGACGTAGACATTTATGGGTCTCTGGATCTGCAAGGGTAGGTCAGGAAAACAGCTGGAGACGCATTCTTTACCCCATCTTTTGATTTCTCCGGTGCCCCAAGAGAGGATGGGATCATGCTTCACCAGCCACGGGCGCCCTAGGATGATGTCCATTGATGCTCCCTCCAGAACCAGAAATTGAATTTCTTCTTTATGAAGTAACCCTACTCTGAGGGTGACAGGTTCACATTTACGATGGATACGTGCCTGGGAATGGATATCGGTGGTTATAGGTTGAATCTGGTAGACGTGCGTCGAGGCTTCGGTGTGGAGCTGGAGGCGGCGACAGAGGGCGTGCGAGATGAAATTTCCGGCTGACCCGGAGTCGATGAGGGCCGTGACTGAAATAGAGACAGAATGGGCAGTTAACTGAACATTGGTGGTGAGAGGGTGCATTTTTTCAACTGGAGAACTGAACACACTCACCAATGAACGTACTGGACGAATGGGACAGTCCAGCCTGACATGTCCTTCGGCACCACAGTACATACACAGACCCCGGGTCAGCCTCCTCTGTCGCTCAGTGATCGTAAGTCTACCAGACTCTACAATCATAGGTTCTGGTTCTGAAGGGACGGCTGGCTCTGGCGGACGAAGGAGTGCTTGTGAGATTGATGGGAGATCATGCTGGTAGACCTTCAGACGATCAGAACATCGAAGTGATTGTTGGATGAATTTTTCCAACCCCATAGTATCGTCGAGGGCTGCCAGCTGTAACCTCAGGTTGGGCTCCAATCCGAGCCGGTAAGTTGTTAGGAGAGATCGCTCATTCCATCCACTAGCAGCAGCCAGAGTCCGAAACCGGAGCGCATAGTCCTGGG
Organism: Danio aesculapii; assembly: GCF_903798145.1. Lineage (NCBI taxonomy): Eukaryota > Metazoa > Chordata > Actinopteri > Cypriniformes > Danionidae > Danio > Danio aesculapii. Next base: position 25,043,574 of record NC_079448.1, read on the forward strand.
TGGACATGGCTCCCTGCTTAAGATGATATAGTTGTTCTCCGGCTGCTACTTCTCCATCTGTACGACCAAAGACCTCCTTGAAATATGTGGTAAAGTTATGAATGGAATGGGTTACCGGCCCAGCTTGCTGCCAGATGGTCTCAGCCCACCTGAGAGCCGACCCAGAGAGAAGGGAGATGATGAAGGCAATTTTGGACCGATCTGTGGGGTATAAATCTGGTTGCATTGTGAATATCAGAGAACATTGTAATAGAAAGCCATTGCACTCCTCCGCCCCGCCAGAGTAGGGCGCTGGTCGAGCCATGGGACTGGATGAGTGGGTGGACGGTGAAGAAGTGCTCGGTGCTGGTGGTGCTTCGGGAAGTGGAGTAGCTGGCATTAAAACTCTCTTCAGGGAGTCCACCAACTCCTGAATGGGATCGGGAGTGCTCATGCTGTATTGTTGTTTGGTCCGGTCTTCTGTTAGGGAAGCAGACGGACAAGTTAGGTGAGTATAATATGAAAGATGTTTATTACAGCAGCGGAGCAAATAAGGATAACAAAGGGGATGTGATTGTAGAATGGATGAACTGAGGTTCCTTCTTCGGAGCAGGATGGATGACAGACACTGAGGGAGACCGAATGCACACACCAGAGGACTTGCGGGGAAGACAGACTGAAGACACACTCAATACAGACAGGACACCGGGAACACTGGACAGACTGGAACGAGACAGAGATCAAGTAAGTTTAAGCACTTAGATAAATGTGATAGTGACTACCAGGAGGTACTCGCTATGAGTCCGCTTCGTGGGAACGAGACCGGACACTGACTGAAGTGAGGTGTGTGCTTATATAGTGAATGGAAGTGATTGGGTGCAGCTGTGCGTGGTTAATACTCAGGTGACGGTGATCGTTGCGTGATGCTGGTGGAAGAGCCTGGCCAATCCGTGACACCAACTTATCGAGCATATGTTTTATGCAGCAGATGCCCTTCCAGCTACAACCCATCACTGGGAAACACCCATACACACTCATTCACACACATACACTCTGGACAATTTTTTTAGCTTACCCAATTCACCTATACCACCTGTCTTTGGACTTGTGGGGAAACCAGAGCACCCGTTGGAAACCCTCGCGAACACAGGGAAAACATGCAAACTCCACACAGAAATGTCAACTGATCCAGCCGAGGCTCGAACCAGTGACCTTCTTGCTGTGAGGCGACAGCACTACCTACTGCACCACCATGTCGCCATTCACCAACCAACAAAATGTAAAATGTCAATGGGTGATTACCAACAATCTTAAAATGTCAATGGTTCAAATGAAAATAAAGCATACTCATATAGGGGTTAAACTATTTAAAGGTGTGTAAATGTTAAGTAATTTTTTATTTTTGTGTGAACTATCCCTTTAAAATGCAGTTTCATGAATCCATCCCCAGGTACGTTAAGCAGGGTTTAAAATGTTTTGATCTGATCCACTATTGACCACTTCCAGCGGCAGCAAAAATCACATTTGATAGTTTTTGTAGTTTGCAATGCCCTTTAAGCATTCAGCTTAATTTGGCAGCCATCAGAACCAAAATGAAAGTTGCTGCTCTTAATGTCATTTTCTATTCCTTTAATGTTCATTAAAATCTTTTAATTTCTAAATACCTCTTAATGTTAATTCATTTTCTTTTCGGCTTAGTCCCTTTATTAATCTGAGGTCGCCACAGCAGAATGCACCGCCAACTTATCCAGCATATGTTTTTTTACGCAGCGGTTGCTCTCCAGCTGCAACGCATCACTGGGAAACATCCACACACTCATACATTACAGTCAATTGTAACATACCCAATTCACCTGCACCACATATCTTTGGACTGTGGGGGAAACCGGAGCACCCGGAGAAAACCCAGACGAACATGGGGAGAACATGCAAACTCTACATAAAATGCCAACTAACCCAGCCGAGGCTCGAACCAGCAACCTTCTTGCTGTAAGGCAAACGTGCTACCCACTGCCTCATCGCGTCGCCCCACCCCATAATGTAAAAAAGCAAAATAAGCCCCTAAAATCCAATAGTTAATTTTGTCTAAAGTCTTTCAAAAAAGAAATGATTTATTAAAGTACTTAGATATTTAATCCAGAAATATATCCATCTTGCAGCCTCTTCTGAGAGCATCTCTTAGGCACCACCCATAAAATGGTGCTTTCTTTGGTGAAAAACAGATTTGTACATTTTTTTTTTTTTTGTGATTGTTGTGATCATTTTATTTATATATAAAATCATTCATGTTCTGTGAATCCTCTTATATTATGCAAAACAACATGAGGGAATGCAATTTCTGCCACCAAAATGATTCATCAATGTTTTTGCATTACGTAAAGCTTGATCGTTTGCAATAAAGATGATGAAATTACTTTAATTATCAATCTAATTAAAATTTAATACAGTATCTAATTACTAAAGAACAATTATGCTGGCAAATAGCAGGTGAAACATGCCAATCTGCTGCCTAATAAACTCCATTATCTTTAACATTGTTTCAAGGCTTAACTGTTTGCATTTAATTTTGACTTTGATTTTGATTTTGTATTTGATTCTTAATACAAGTATTTGATGAATAAACATTAGAGACATATGAAAGCACAATCAATGGCAAATATGATGCCAAAAAATGCCATTTGACTCATATCATTTGTCATGTAATAATATTGCATCAAACATTAACACTAAGCAATTAGAATGAATCTTTTTTTTAATTTTATTCAAAATACAAATGTGTGTTGAAATACAAAACGACTCTGAACTTATTCCCACCCAGCCTGAGCTCACGAGGAAACAAATTTTTTTTATGCTTTGCCAGTTTAGTAATTTGTACAAAATAATTCCTATAAAATATAGGACTTGTGCGTAGCACCAAACCCCACCCCTAAACCTAACCATCATTGGGGGATTAGCAAATCATACTAAACTATAAAAATGAGATTGCACAAATTCATACGAATAAGATACTAAATCAAAAAGTTCAGAATTGCCATGAGATAGCGTTGTCCCACCACATTCATTTTATTTCTCCAACATATGCAAATTAAACATTTTACCATTTTAAAATTGTGTCACCTTTAAAGCAGGGAATAAACTGAAGGAAAGTGAAGCATGTGTCATCATTAACATTACATAACAGCATTAGCATTTTTAAGAACAGCTTTTAAAAAAAGATTGATCTATGGATTTTAGGAATCAATACTAGATTACTTCAATTTGGAGCTCAATGAATCAAAAAATCTATATTTCTTGACCCAATTAACCTCAGAGGTCTGGAGCTTTACAAGTGACTTAATTCACACTTTATGCAATCAATCTTTAAAGAATCATAAGATGCTCTTTTCCATCGTCCACAGTTATCTGTGTTATTATACAGCTGTTAATTGCTCAGCCAAATGAGCTTCTCTTTAACCTTGGATGCTCTGATATTTTAATAACTCCTCTTGTTGATGTCAGATAGGAATATCTCTGTCTGTCTGCTTTCATCACTGTGTCATTTGTCCACGCACCCACAGTTGTTAATTTAGTTTGTAGCGAGAGTGATTTCCAAAACCAGAGCCTGTCGTCTGTTTGATCTAGCAGAGTTTCTCTCAAAGGAAAGAGCGTACTCGAGGTGAGCCTTACTTGTTAAAGCAGGACTCTTGGTGTGATCGTGCTTTGATCCATTTATTTTATATATTTACCTCAGTTTAAACAAGCTTGCTATTTCGGTAAGCTTCTCTTTGAGAAAGTGCCACTGCAGTGTGTGTGTGTGTGTGTGTGTGTGCGTGTGTGTGTGTGTGTGTGTGTGTGTGTGTGTGTGTGTGTGTGTGTGTGTGTGTGTGTGTGTGTGTGTGTGTGTGTGTAAATAAGATAGAGACACAGAGCAAGCACTGAGAGCTGCATGTCAGAGCAGAGCTAATTAACGTTCACAACCATTCCAAATATGGTCAATAAGGACCTTCTGATTCTAGGGGTATTTTCTGGTTTAATTAATAAATGAGAATATAAACCCATTTCTGGAGAGTTTATGAACCTACTTAAGCCACATACATACTATGTATATATCACAGAACAATTTAACTTGTTGAATCAATCCAGAATATGGCATCTGTAAAATTATCTTCGACATTTTTGGGGCTAGTGGTCAGTGTGCGGGTTTCGCGAGTTGACAACTTGTGGATCTTTCCCGATCCTATCCCCTCTCTCTCCAACTTTACTTCATGTCAGTATTTACACTTCTATCATAATAAAAGAAATGAAAAAAAAAAAAAAAAAAAAAAAAAAAATACATCTTATATAAAAAAATAACCTTGAAATTATTTGGCCTAAATTCAATGAAAAAAAAAAACATTAATTTATTATTATTATTATTATTTGTTGTTGTTGTTGTTGTTGTTTGTTTGCGGTTTCTGCTTGTATATAGCTGTATTGAGACAGTACCATTCATTCTGATCTCTGGTGACGTGAAAAGGCAAAAATGTCTTGTCACAAAAAAGGTAAATCCAACCCTGGTACCAGTACACAGTTACACCTCATAAAGCAGGTTATTGAAAGATATGTATCCAGTTTCGTAGAGTAATACTTGCACACGCTGACTTCTCTTCTTCTTTATCTTCACCCAGTTATTTTCTATTTTCCCTTTCAAGCTGGTCTATACTAAAGCCCTATACATTAACATAAATGGTTCTTTGTACTAACATTTAAAAAAATACTATAATTTGTTACAGCTAAAGATCTTAATTAAATTAAAGTATATTTTAATTTGGTTCAAACTTTAATTGTATTGTATTAAATTAATTAAACTGTATTTAATCTAAATCCAAATTATTTTTTTGTGGTCAAGAAAAAAAATAACATTTTTGTTTACTATCTTTTTTGTACACTAATTTTACTCTGGTATAATGTAGATTTTTATTATGGATTTCTTTTTTATTTAAATTTTTTTTATTAATTTTGGTTTGATCAACCTAAAAATCACTGTTACAGCTAAATGTACAAAATTATCAAATTCTCTTTTTGACCTGGTTTAAACTGAAACATTTTATTTAAGTTTATCAAAATATCTATTCTGCCCAAAACAAAAAAATGCATTCACTCAAAGTTAAAATGTTGTTTTTATAAACCATGAATTAATTTAACTTAAGCTCGGTACTATAGTAATATTGTATATTGGACTGAACTATAAATAATGTTATGCTATTGATAGTTATTTTATTTTTATTAATGAGGTAAAATTATCTGCTGGTGCTTTCGGTATGGCTATAAATGTTATGCAGGATGGTAATCAAACTCCATTTAGAAATACATAAAAACTGAATAGAATACTAGCAGAACCTTTTATTCATAGTTGCATGATAAGAAAACTGCTAGTTTAAGATTGAAATACTACCTGAGAAAAGGTAATGCTTAAAATATTTCCTAGGGGCTTTCTTTTTTCTTTCTTTCTTTCTTTCTTTCTTTCTTTCTTTCTTTCTTTCTTTCTTTCTTTCTTTATTTATTTATGGCAAATTGAATAAACCAGGTTAAAAACAATTTTTTTTTCATTCATCTAATATAAAAATGTACTCTTTTTGTCAGCGTAGAGATATGAGATATTGCACTCGGCTGACCATGTTCCATAACTTTCTGAACATATCTATTTTCTTAATCAATACTTCACATTGTTTTCTAGAGAAACACATATAAACTAAAACATATATATAAAAAATGCTTTTCCCACATCGCAGTTTGTACACCTAATGATACTGAATCATGTGAATTGGTTTGAAGATAAATCGTTTGCTGTTCATGAGTAGTCCAGCCACCCAGTGCAGTATTGTCTATGGACCTCGTATGACAAATGAGGGCAATTGTTTGTGCCCAAGTCATTGTGCTTACAAAATTGTCCTCTTTTCCCATTCTTTTGTTATCCATCTCTCTAGTTGTGTGATTTTACATAATAAATCTCAAAGGAAGCAATGTTGTATGTTAAAAGACATGTCACAAAACATGAAACAGCTGGAAGGCTGAATATCTGGTCATTGTAGAGCATACCACTGTTCTTATTCAAGAGTATTTATGCATTTTGGGAATCACTAGTGTAATCTGTTGTCAAAGAGCGAGTATTAAAGTATAATGAACGTTGAAATAATGTTTTCTCAGGTTTAAAAGCTCATGATCAAGAATAAAACAATGGGATTCATAACTCTTCTGTAGAAGTTACAGGAATACACAACACAGTAGAACAATAAATCATGAGGTGTGTGATCTGTTTAGGACTTGCCTTTTTTCTCATTGGCTTTGTGCTCTCTGCTCTATTTCAGAGCTGCAGTACATTCGATTCACTGTTTATGTTTTTAAAAACCTCACAGTGATTAATTACATAGAGGCAAAAGCTATTAGAATTAAATGTGCTTACATGAGCTGGCCAGGATCAGTGCTGAGTGTAAGAATGTTTTTGTGATCATTTACAAATCAAAACAGTTTTTTTTTAATCATTTTATAAGCGCATTTTAATAATCTGAAAAATTTGACACAATGTTGACCTTTCATCAAAACCATCATTTTGGTTAAAATCTTTATTTAGAGTATTTTGGAACAGTAATGGGATAGTTCACCCCCCCCCCCCCCCAAAAAAAAATGTCCTGACCATTTACAAACACTGTAAGTGGTTCTAAACTTTTATGAATATTTTACTTCTGTTGAACACAAATAATAATGAAGAATGTTGAAATGTTCTTAATCTGTAAGAAATGCTTCCACACTAGCTAGTTTTAAGAAGATGCTAAAAACTCTGCATTTTTAGATTCTTTATTATTCTAATGTGTTTATATTTTAGAATTGTTTTATGTTTACTTGTACTTTATTGCATGTTTGATTTCTCTGTTTTTGTAGCGCTTTCAGTTTTAGAAAAGTGCATTATAAATAAAATGTATTATTATTATCATAATTATTAAACCAGCAGCTTTTGGCATCCATAGTAGGAACAAAAATAATATGACTAAGTCAAAGGCTGCTGTTTTCCACTTCCAACAATCTTCAAAACATCTTATTTTGTTTTCAACAAAAGTAAGAAACTCAAACAGATATGGAACAAGTGAACGGAGGGTAAACAATGACAGAATTTTCATTTTTGGTGAAATCATGTACGGAGACTGTGAGTGTAATATTAGAGTAAATTGATGTTGATTTGCAGTTGATAACAATAAAATCATTTAAGAGAATTTGTTATTGTATCAATCATCTGAAAAATGATCGAAACAAACACAGCACACAGTTGGCTATGCTGTGGTATTGCTGTGAAAATTTACTTTAACCATTTATTCCCCACAGCTGCCTCTCTGGCCATCTCTCAGAAGTCATCTTTACATCAGGATTAATCCCATGATCCCCTGCACTTTGCTCGTGTTTAAAGGGAGGGGCAGGATCATGTTTTACTGGATCCAACACTTCATATTTGGCGATGTAAATTGACATTGAAACAAACAGGCAAAAGATTCGAACACAAAAATCATTAATTTGACTCTGAGTCGAGTCGTTCCTTTAAAAATTAATAGCTTTAAACACAGTGGACTTTCAGATTTAAACCTCAGATGGATGTTTTTATTCACTTAGAGCTGTGTTACACACTGCACTGAAGTTAATTTTCAAAAACCCATAATAGGGCCTCTTTAAAAAAATTTTGTCAGATTATTACAGCTAAAAATACACACCAAGAAGTGTAAAACCAGGATGTTAAAATAAACAAAAAACCCTGTGACCACACCCCAAAATTAGAAACCAGCTGAGTTTGGGGTCCCCTGACACTTTTCCATTGTGATCTGCAATGTTTGGAACATGTTTTGAGATAGAATCATACTGTGCATGCAACGTTTTGATTCATTTATAAGTGATTGATGTACATATTATATTGTGATTTTTGCTTAAAATCAACAGTGATAATGTATAGGGAATCAGAATATTTTACTCAGAATCCTTTACTCTCAAGTTCAAGTAAAAATTATGAAGGGAGATGATTGGTTCTGATGTCCTCCAGAGCACAGTTTCATAATTAGGTCATTGGTAATTAATCTGTGTGACTTCAATTAGTCACTAGAGTGGTAAACTGAGAAAAAACTTATGAAATAAAGCTCTGGGAAAAGTTAGCAACATGTGACCTGTAAAGCTCTCAGAGGGGGAGTAATGTAAAATGTTTGATGTGATCTTTATTCAACATGATGTATTGTGCTGATCTATAAAAAAAAAACTATTATCTTCTGCTGACTGTGTGTAGCAACTGCGTGCTAAAATAAGCAACTTATTTAAAAGGACACACAGACATGCTATATGTATATAAACCTAGTCAGCAGCTACAGCTATTGATAAACTTTCAACAGCTTATGCATTATAAGGTAAAACCCAGTGTGCTGGGTTCACAGAGTTGCTCCTGCAGACGCAACTCTGCTTTGTTGCATAAATAAAAACCTTTCTTGAGCAATTAATTTTGATTAAGAATTTTGCACCACAGTATCTCTATTTGCATCCATTGTGAGAATTTGTTTCCACGTGTGTTCTCAAGCTGTTGAAGATGTTTTCTCGGTTTGTTAGTGTTTTTCTATTTACTTTTGTTTTCTTAACTTGCAACAGATGATACTACTGATGGGATTCTGTATTGTGCATTTAGTGTACTCTTGGAATATGGAAGATGATTTGTGAATGGTAGTGAAGTGATGCAGCTGACACTGGTACATTAGGTCAGCACTGTGGATATAGTATTTCTGAACTCATGTTTAACTGTAGAACAGTCAGGAACCACATGCAAATATTGTGTGGCTCAATATGTTTTTGTTGAGCAAGTTAAAAAAGTCAGTGCTGTTGTGTTAAGCATTTTAACATTTCCGTGTCTTGACTGCATGACAGAAGAAATTGCTTGCTCTTAAAGAACATCATTACTTATCTAAAGGAAGAGATGCGGTACAGTTTGTAATGTGCCATTTGCAGTCAGTTTTTTTTTCAGAATCTTGAAACACCTTTGACCCACTTTTATTTTATTTATCTACTTATTTTATATTTGTATATTAGATCCGGTGTATATGAATTATCAATGTTGTTTTAACATTAAATCAGATTGCAGTTACTATTACAGCTATATTAATATTATTGTAAATTAGATTTTAAAAAAGTAATAAGTTGTCATTTTAATCTTAATTAAGGTTTAGTAATTTTGTTGTGTCACTCACCTTTGTTAATTTTTAAAGTTTAAAGTATATTAAAGTGTAAATTAGTGGAAAACTGCATGAATCATGAGCTACAGGCAATGGGTAATTACAGTAACTATATATATAAAAAACTGAGAATAAACTGCTATCTTGGCTTCTGTCTGAAATAAATTGAGATTTCATTATATAAACTAATATAAATATTTATTTAATTTAAAGTTAATTGACATTATTTTAATACTGCATTGTTTTGAGTAATTAAAATAACCCTGCTGCATGCAGAAAGTGCTGCTTGGTGTGTATTTGGCTCTTCATATACATTTATAGTAACCACAGGGGACAGGCATTTCAGCAAATAACTGCAAAACACAAGCATCATCTTTTCTTTAAATAGCGTCCGTGCTCATCACATAGCTTGATTATTGTAGCAGACATTCTTGCTAAAGAAACAAAAGTTTTAGAGGAATTTTTTTATTATACAATGTTCTTTGATGATAATAATTACAATCTAATACGCATTTATGGATAATTACACAAAATTACAGATACTCAGCTGACAATAGATTGCATTAGAATTCTAATTGCATCAATCAAACTCAAAAGTGATTTTTCAAACAGTAAGCCTCCACCAAGGACAAAAGTGTTTCATTAGGAAACAGCATTCAAAGCTAAACCTGATTTACTATTTGTCTTGTCTTGTTTTGTCTTCATCACATCATTATAATGTCTATTTAGGGTAGACTGTTAAAATATGCCTATACGTCCACACTAGATAGTGTCCAAAAACACTTTGTGAGTTGAATATATGTTGTGACACACTACCCAATGCCAAATAATCACGGCCCTGGAAACCAGCTCATCATCAACACCGCACAGCTGCCTGTTGTCAGCACCTGAACCCACTCAAAGCAGCTCTATTTAAATGGAGGAACAAGAAGAGAGTTGAGCTTTGACTCCATTGAGAAGACTAATGATTGTTTGTACTTTACACAGATACTGGTGGCTGATGATCCGCAAGCATACTGCACTCCCTGGAAGGAACACTTACCTCTCTGCACTGAACATCAGGAAAGCACTTCCTGGATCAGCCAACATGCCTGCCTTGCACAGTATTCACTGACCTTTAGGAATTCTCAATAAACATCTTCCGGGGATCATTGTTATCCTTACCATCTTTTGTCCGTATTTTCACTCTCCATTGACAACTGGTGGGGATGCGGGCAAGTTTTGAGTGACAATATGTCACCTATAGTGATTACTGTGTTTACATCTGTTACAGACAATGACCCATTCCCTCACCCTCCACACCACTCCAGCAGAAAGGATAGAGGAACTGATGCAACATCTTATGGCTATTATGCGCTCTCTCTGGGAGTCCCACCACCACCCAGGTCACTGAGAAAGTGGTGGTCAACCATCTGCTACAGAATCTTCCTTCTGGTTCAGGGGGCCAGTGAGCATGAGAAGTCCCAGCACAATTGCTGAACTGATTACACCGATGAAGCTGGTGGAGGCATCACTTGCCTGTGACACTGGAGAGACAACAAGCCCCCATCCCTGAAGGGTGAACTCATATTGGCAGCTGCTGGAGGGCACCTTACGGCCAGACCTGTAGTCCCCAGCCCCAAGGATGAACTGATGCCCACTCAACCACTCTCTCAAGGCAACTGGCCCTGCCTAAATGGCTGCATTGTTCACAATCTGTCGGCCAGTGGAGCTCCCACCCAAACCATCCAAGTGGAAGAGAAGATGGAGATACCAACCCTCCAGAAGTGGTTTGACCACAAGCAGATAGAAAAGCCATGATACCTGTCACGTGGATCCACAGGGATACCTGCCCAGTGCCAGCTCACCACGCCTTGACCTATTGAAGTGGGAGTGGTTCAAGACTTACCCATTCCTGTTCATCTGGGAAGAGACTGGCCAGGGTCCAACCGGCTCCTTGCCGCCACAATGCAGCCAGTTACTAGACTGAGACCCTTCCGTCGACACTGAGCCCGAGGACCTGCGGACCATTAACTAGGATTCATGGCTTCGGGAGCAACAGACGGAGTCTGAATGCAATAATCCAAATGTTTATATGGGTCTGTTCCAGCAGGTAATGGAGCAGGAGCTGTTCCTACTTTGTAGTCATATGGCCATCCTCTCAGAAATCCTGACTGACCAGTGGACCTCCTTTATGTCCCGGCTGATGACGGGTGAGGTGAGGTGAGTGGTGGCAGAGGATGGTCGTCACTGGGACCTCATGATCCTGTACAGTATGTGCTCTTCAGCATCTGAGAGGTACCTTAAGCACCAACAGGCTTTATCCCATTTGAACTCCTGTTTGGACATCAGCCTCACGACGTACTAGATGTCGCAGGAGAGGCCGGGGAACAGCAGCAGCAAACCACACTACCTTTGAGCACGTACGGGACATGCGGGAGAGGATAAAATGGATAACCCTGATCATCAAGGAGCATCTGGCATCCCAGCATGCACAGGTACTTCAACCGGCCCACCCAACATGTGAGTTCCAGCCTGATGATAAAGTCCTAATCTTAGTGCCATCTTACACCTTTAGGTTTCTTGCATCCTGGTAGGGACCCTGCACTATAGTTGAAAAACCTGAGATGGTCACTTACCGCAAAACGACTTCCGGCACCTTAATGAGATCTCCACCTTGGCAGGTCCCCCTCTCCTCAGAATCCAGAGAAATCCAGACTGCCTTCAGCACCCCAACGGACACTGGCAGTACTGTGTCCTTCCCTTTGGGTTGCACAGGGCCCCAGCCACCTTCAAGCGAATGATGGACATCCTGCTGAGGCCACACCAGGAGCATGCAGCAGCATACGAGGACGATATCACTCAGTGAGCTAGGAGGACTATCAGGACCAGTTATGGAGAGTGTTGTACACTGATTTTTGCTTCAGAAGGGGTTTCATCCAGCCACAGGCTGCTAAGGTCGAGGAGGTCCAGCGAGCTATCAAATCTCTGGTATGAGCCTTTCTGAGGTTAGCTGGCTATTACCAGTGCTTCATACCCAATTTCTCCTTTATAGCAAGCCCACTGACAGACCTGACCAAGAATGGGCAGCCAGAGAAACTGAATTGGAATCCCCAAGTGGACATAGCATTTCCGATCCTGAAGCTGGTGCTCTCGTCTTCTCTTGTTCTCCATGCAACGAACTTCAGATGCCCTTTGATCCTGCAGAACAATACTTTTGACTCCATTCGTATAAATCAGTTAGAAGCTGTCTCCGGCAGAATCTAGGTACGCAGCTGTAGAGAAAGAAGCTCTGGTCATTAAATGGGCAGTCTTGGAGCTCTGCTATTACCTGCTGGGAAGAAGGTTTACCCTTGTTACAGATCAAGCGTCACTGCAATGGGTTTCCCGAGCCAAAGACATGAATCCCAGGGTCACACTGTGGTTCAGGACCTCATGGTTCAGGACTTCCATTTTGAAGTGAAGCATCCAGCTGGAGCTTCTCATACCAACACAGAGAGTCTTTACAGGATGTTTTCAGGATGATCAAGTTTGTCTGTAAAATACCCACCAAAATACAATATATTTATTACAGTATTTATTAATCTGTTTAGGATTATTTAATGGTAATACAGTTGTTCATTGTTAGTTCATGCATCACAGTGCTTTAATTAATGTAAACAAGCAAGAATTTAGACTTTTTTAATGCATTAGTAAATGTTAAATATAAGATTAATAAATGCTGTTGTTCATTATTAGTTCATATGTAAAAACATAATAGTAACCTATGTATAAGTATGACTATTTATTCAATACATTTTTGGTTAATTTCAATCTTATTTTACAATAATTTGATTATCAAGTATTAGATTATTTGTATAATTTTTTAGTTTATCCTATTTGATATATATATATATATATACACACACATGCATATATATATATATATATACACACACACACACACACACACACACACACACACACACACACACACACATATATATATATATATATATATATATATATATATATATATATATATATATATATATATATATATATATATATATATATATATATATATATATAAATTATTTAAGGTTTGAAAACAATAAACATTTTATAGGTCTATACTGACCTGTTATGATAAAAAAAACAAGAAGTTTGTAAAATAAAACATAAAGGAACCTATACAATGGCAAATCCTGGGAATTGATTATAAATTTAAAGGGCTTTAATTATTTTCCAGAGCACTACATGCCTAACAATACCATTATTATTACCATGTCAAAAGGGAAAGCACAAAAATTTTATGAATTAGGAAGTACTACATAACTAGGTTTCTTTTCTTGTAAAACAAATGACATTTGAAAAATACAAAGATTACAAGTATAAAATGTAAATAAAAATGTTAAATTGATAAACATCAATACTATCAAATGTTTGAATAAATGAAAAATGAAAAATAAATGTAAAAATGAATAAATGACTTGTTAATCAACAGTAAAAGATCTTATACAACAGATGTTTTAGCACAGGCCTAATATACAGTAGCTAGAGTGCTAAACAAATGCATTAGACCACCTCTAGCCACGCTTCCATGGACCCCCAGCCATTTATTGTGGCCCTCTGAGAGTCCTCCAGCCCCCGTATGCAAAACCGTTCTTATATATAATCTTCATAAAAAATATACCTTACATGATGTAACCATATGGGAAACACCACAGTACCATACTAATTTTGAGTCCATTCATTGTTTGAATCATATAACCTATAGATGTCGCTGTGTTCTACCCCGCGTGAATATAAGCACGTTGCTCCTCCAGATTCCCACAATGCCTAGTGTTTACCTTTTCTTTGACAGCGCCGATGCTGCTTACTGGCTTGTCTAGTTACCGACTGGAACTCAGCGTGTCTCCAGCAGTTCTACATCCTCTGGACCATCACCAAACAGCGGGACAAATCTAACAAACACCTCCAGACGAGCGCCGTCCTGGACTTTGTTTATGTCCGCGGCGGCGGAGCTCGACACTTCCTCGGTCTTCATCTTAGGTGAGTGCGCGATTTAACTTATTGTACATGAGTATCACTCTCAAACACTGCAGTATGAACTTAGGACTGGAGCTTAGTTTAGCTTTGACGTGTTATTTTAACCGCCCCGAGATCATGTTTCCGGAGCACAAGCCGCACTGCGCTTTGAAACACTTTAACATGACTCGTGCTGTCATGTTTAAGTTAATGAGACAAATGCAAAGTGCTGACTCTATGCAGGATACACCAAAGTAATGCATGCAAGTAATTTAATGGCATTTTAACGATTTGATGAGTTTAAACTTCCCTTTACAAAAAAAAACGTTATTTAGGCTACTTTCAAATGCTAACTTATAGTATTAACTATGTATTAACTAATCGTTGCTGTTATTACAAACTACCGAAAAATGTCAAAAGGTGACTTATATTGAGGCCATTTTAACGAATTGCATGAATTGTAGTAATTCTGATATTTTGGTGTAAACTAGAGAGCATGAATGATAACAGCTTTGTTTACGTCTGTTACGTCACTAGCGAGCAGCCAGCATGCCTGCAATGACAGATTCGTGAAGCATATCGTTGAGTCGGATCTTTTTAATGAACTCACTGAACCGGTGAAAAGCCTTCTGAATCATCTTTTCTGAATCATCTTTTCTGGATCATCTTTTCTGAATCATCCTTTCTGAATCATCCTTTCAGCAAACGAGTCAAGTTTTTGAGCCGTTATGACTGTGAATAAGCTTACAAATTGTTTTTAAATAAAAGCTTTTATCATTCCTCAAGTTACCAGGCTTCACATCAGTTACCCCTCTTAAGTTTTTTTTTATATTAGTATTATATTATATTGGTATGATTATATTTTAAGCTGAAATATTATAACATGACTGTTAAAATGCAAAACTATGGCTACACAACATATAATTTCAGCATCAATATCGCAATGTTTGCATCTGCAATAGTCACATCGCAGGATCTGCCATGTCGAATCGAAACTATAGTTAACCAGCAGCCACAGTTAAAAACACTCATAAAATTGTAAAGCTACAGAAATGTTTGTCATTTGCAAGTGTTTTTACGGCTTGTGACTGAACATTTTAAGCCAGGTAAATCATTCATTATTTAGCAAAGTGACACCAAGAAATTATGCTGTTAGTAACTATAAAAAATATTTAATTATGCTATACTTGACATTTGATTATTCAATTTGTGTACCTGAATATTGCTAGACTCCCAAAAACAGTTTATTTGACTTGCATTTTTGCTTTACTGTATTTATCATTACTTGTGATTGATTTAATTTGTTTTATGCAGATGCACTCCGATACAAAATTACCACAGTCAGTCTAAAATTACGATTTTTTTCCCCCCCCAAATAGAGCTATTCCAGTCATCTGGTGAAAATGCACACAGTATCGCAGGAAGAAAAGTATTGCAATGTCAATTTTTTCCAATATCGTACAGCCCTACATAGAACAATAACTTCCTTGATTTTTCAGAGTTGTCTATGAAAGCCTGTTGACAGATTTTTCTCCAAATATTTTTTTTTTTACCTAGAAAATTAAAAGCATGTGACATTATTTTAGTTGCAGTTTTCTCACTACTGTCATTTTTGTTGTGCTTATTGTGTTATTGAGAGGGGAGAGACAACAGGCAACCATCAAAGCTGCCATTAATAAGCGGTAATAAAATGAATAATGACATTTTTCAAAGTGATTTTAAATCTTATTTTAAGCGATCTGAGGGCAAAGCAAGGTTTACAAAAGATAGAAATATATTTCCTTTGATCCATACATGTACACATAAAAATGTAAACTGTCTATAAAATAACTTTTTAGTAAGACATGTCAAACTCTTTTTGTTTTTTTAAAGTATTTAGATATCCAAGTAAAATAAAATCTAATTCATAGATTTAATTCGGAGTTAAAACGTCCTGCTGTTATCAGCTCGCAATGAATCCTTGGATCTTCAAGGCCGCGATAGATCCACCGGTTGTGTCTTTATTACCTAAGAAATGAAGGATTTGGAGGCTGAATTTAATGGAGCCTTCTAATTTTTTTAGAATGAGATGTCCTTTCTTGTGCCGCGATGACGCAGCGCACTTTGAATGCATCCTTTGGAGGATGCAGCCTCTGAGACACGGCTCCTTAAGCAAACACACCTGATTCGTATCTTCAGCTCATTAGCAGAGACTGAAAGACCTGTAATGGATATGACAGACAAAGGAGACATCCAAAACGATATTGGTGGTCCTCCAGGAACGTGGTTGAGAAACACTGCTCTGTACAAGTTACATACGATTTGTATCTTGAGAGTCTGCTTTCACTGATGTGATGACATGAAGGAGAGATCACTGAAAAGACCACACTGGAGCACAACAGACCTTGAGCATCATTGGCAAATATAATTTCTTGTAAAATGTACAGCCGTTCTCTACACACAGAAAACACATGACCATATATTGGAAAGTGAAAAAGAAAAGTGCATCCCTGATGGCGCATTATACGCAATATGATTATATTAAATTGTTATGTTACTCCTATAATTTGTATGAGGATAAGGATCCTCAAAACCAACATCTATAGTTGGTGGCTATATGTATACTACTGTTGCAACTAGGGTTGTTTGATTATGGGAAAAAAAATCTGAGATTATGCAATGACCTATGCTGCAAAGCCACCTTACATCATTTCACTGATTTTGACATGTGGGTAGGGCATGACGCAATAATTGCTTTA
Source organism: Danio aesculapii (assembly GCF_903798145.1). Taxonomy (NCBI): domain Eukaryota; kingdom Metazoa; phylum Chordata; class Actinopteri; order Cypriniformes; family Danionidae; genus Danio; species Danio aesculapii. The sequence goes on from NC_079448.1 coordinate 25,060,486, forward strand.
GCTCGATTAAGGTTTTTTCATAATTGTTGGACATCAATATCGATATTGAATTTCAATTAATGGCATGGTAAGTACTTGCTGTTTAAAATGTGATTCGTTTAACATCTCAGCTGGCTTGAATTGTCTCATATTTGCATTGATTTTCAATGGGTGTGTTTTGTAAATGTATTGCTGCATTCATAAAATATACATATTCATTGAAATATATTTGCTTTCAGCATATCTCTTCATGGATTTTTTTCTTTTACTTTTAAACCACAAAAATATTATTTTGATGTGCAAACACTAGCAATATGTTTCTGGCTGCAGTTCATCCAGTGGTTGCCAGTGTCACTACACTGTAAAAAGCCATCATTTGACTTGACTTTACTTTTAAAAGACCCTATGTTCGTAGTGCACATTTCCTCATATTCCTCATTACTGTAAAACACACTTTACTGGACTGTCCTGTGTTTAATGACTCCAAAAGACTTTTTTTAAGAAATGAAATGACATTTTTAGCAAAGAGACACCAGGAAATTTTTGTTAGCATTTTTAATCATGTATTAGCGCTAAAAATCTTCTTTAATTAATGTATTAATTTCCTTGTTGAATTTTAACTGTATATTTTTATTGAAATGTTCTTGCCATGAAAATAGCCTTGGTTTCTGGCATTAAATAAAAAATACATTACATTACATACACCTTACATTTGTCTCAAACCAGTTTGATGTTCTTTCTTCTGTTGAACTATCATTCATTCATTCATTCATTTTCTTTTCGGCTTTGTCCCTTTATTAATCTGTGGTCGCCACAGCGGAATGAACTGCCAAATTATTCAGCATATGTTTTATGGAGCGAATGCCCTTCCAGCTGCAACCCATCACTGGGAAACACCCATAAACTTCCATTCACACACATACACTAGGGACGATTTTAGTACCTACCTTTATGGGGGAAACCAGAGCACCTGGGGGAAACCCATGCGAACATGGGGAGAACATGCCGAGGCTCAATCAGCAACCTTCTTGCTGTGAGGCAAGAGCACTACCCACTGCATAACATAAAGGAAGTTATTTTGAAGAAAGCTGAAAACCTGTAAGCATTGACTTCCATATTTGTTTTTCCTATTATGGAAGTCAATGGTTACTTTAGCTTTCTAAAAAACAACTTCCTATGTGTTCAGTAGAAGAAAGAAACTTTATAAAGGTTTTCAACCACAGTAGAGTGAGTTGATTTCATTTTTTAGGTGAACTATCTCTTTAAGGCAACGGGTTTACTTGCTTTTTTAAGTATGGTCAACTAATAATTTTCTACTGTGTACTAGGGTCTCTTCATTTCTTCATATGGTCCCTTTCAAACCGGTTTTCAGCTTAAATATTGATTTTTCCTGCTTCATATTTATCAGATTTGTTTTTAGTTTAGTTTATTTACTTTATTTCATTTCTTTGCTTGACAGTCAAGCTGAGTTATTAAAAAATAATTATAAATAATTTCTTGAATTATGCTGTAAGACTTCCAGCAGTTCACCTTTAAGTTGTTTGGGTGAATGCTCACAGCAAAGTGATGTGATGCATTTAAACTGTTGTTAAGTAAGCTTTATGATCATCTTAATCATACCAGGCGTTCTTATAGAAACTGGCTCTTGGTTGAGTAATAATTTAATCGCTCCATCTTGTTTGTTTTGTTGTTTTTGCTCTAGGTTTTCTTTGAGAGGGGAGTGTGTAGACTGGCGCAAAGTGTCAAAACTGCACCAATATTACGTCTGTTGAGAATCACATGAAAAGCTTTGTATCCTAGCAACACAAGAAAAATGCGCTAGCACCGGTGGGTATCAGTGCATGACAGTTATAGGGCTTGTTTCAATAGGATGATGAGCTGGCGTTTGCTTGTAAGCCTATCAAAGTTTGAGTTTGTTTAGACTTACAAATGCTCAGTGGGAAGTGAAGAGGTAATTCCTGTGTTGTGCAAAACACAACAGTTCTCACTGTGTGCAGTCTCTCTGTTGCCGAAATTACTGATCCAAAAGCTTTCGATTGGACATTTTAGCAGTTCTCTCATTCTTTCATTCAGTCATTTCTGTTCTTTTTTTGAAAAGGGGGTTCACTCAGACTTTCTACCACTTACTATTTAGAAACTTTATGTACTTGTTGTGCCGTTTTGGGCTCTTACAATGAATGGACAATGATGTAAAAAAAAGAAAAAGCCTGATAAACATGGTTTATGTAATCTGAACATCATCTTTTAAAATTTTCTGATGCCATACAGTAAGTTTCTGTGACGAAAAGGCTAAAATTTAAGTAATTCTGCAGCTAAATAGATTTTTTTAAATTAAATTTATAGTTTTAAGTAAAAAAATAAAGTTTATGTTGTTCAATTTGGATTTAATTACACGTGTAGTGTAATAAAGTAATTAAAAGTTCTAAATGTATATTTAAAATAAAATACTTAAGTTGCTTGTAAGAAGCTGCTTGATGTTTGAGCCAAATAATTAGAAATTTTGGTTTATTCATTTTGCTCAATGTTTTATATATTCTCTCCAAAAATATCTAGTCTAGAAACCATTAATTTATTCATTCATGTCCTTTTTTGGCTTAGTCCCTTTAATAATCTGGGGTCGCCACAGCGGAATGAACCGCCAACTCATCCAGCACATGTTCCACGCAGCGAATGCCCTTCCAGCTGCAACTCATCACTGGGAAACATCTATACACACCCATTCACACACATACACTATGGACAATTTAGCTTACCCAATTCACCTATACCACGTCTTTGGACTTGTGGTGGAAACCAGAGCACCCGGAGGAAACCCACGCGAACGCGGGGAGAACATGCAAACTCCACGCAGAAATGCCAACTGACCAAGCCAGGGCTCGCAGCAGCGACCTTCTTGTTGTAATGCGATTGTGCTATGCCCTGTGCCACAGTGTTGCCAATATAATATAATATACTACAATATAATATAATAAGATTTCCATTATTTTGCTTATATGTAAACTGTTGAAAACTGTGATAATAGTTGTTATTTTAAATAATTGCGATTTGATTTTTAGATTAAAAAGTCTTGATTTGATGATTAATCAATAATAATGAAAAGCCTACTTAAAATCTTCTTCTCTATGCACTGCAATTAGATTGAAAATGTCTTTTTTTTTATTATTGGCTAATATTTTACTGAATCCCTGTTCCATCCCTGCAACTTTTACTCCCTTTCTTGTTCCATTTCTCTTGGTCTAAGATGGATTTGTGACCTTCCATGAAATACTAAGCTGCTCTGGTTTCACTTCATATACGGTTTATCAGTTGAAGACACTGTATTCCTCTGGTCTGCAGGGCTCAGTTTTGTGTTACACTGTAGTCTGTTCTTGTAGACCTCAATTTGCTGTTCTTAACACCGCTGCTTACTCTGTGCAGCGAGGACTTAGATTAAATCCTGGCTCAGATCCTGCCTAGTCTTTGACTAAAGGAAATAGGGGATCAGCGATGAATGTGTTTACTTCCTCATGGTTGTTTGATATTCGACTGTTCCAAGAGGAAATTACTGGGAGTATTGAAATATATCTTTGTGTATCGTTTTATCCTGCCTTATAGCATTGAAAGAGATGTTTAATGGCGAGAGCGTTTGGATACCGGACGCATAAAAGGATTTATTTCTTATTTATCAGCTTATAAGGACTATTCAAGGGTTTACACTCAAAGACTGCAAATATATATGATTCAGCGCATGGACTTTAAATGACTGCAAATTGGGACTGAAATAGTCTGGATCCAATCATTTCTGCACTTTGAAGATGACTAGGTTGGAAGGAAAAATACATTTCTTATAATAACCCACTAAATGCACAAACACGCCTGTCTTTTAAAGGGGAAGTTCACCAAAAATGTATGTTTGTTGTTAGACTCATTCTAAGGCCAAGATGCAAGATTTTTTGGGTGATAAAATCAATAGTCAATGGATAATGGCTGGTTGACAATAAAAAAAAAACACAACACAAGGCAGAACACAATTAAATGTGTAGTTGGTGATCTGCCTAAATGATAACCGGTTAGCATTATATGTTTGAAACACAATCCCTCCCCTGCCATCCAAAGCCACGCCTCCTGAAACACGAACGCGCTCATTAAATATGACAGAGAGCCAATAGATCATGTCATTCGCCAGTTAGAAAACTTTATAGTACTTTATAATACTAAAATTCTGAATGAAAAACTGTATCATATCTAGCACGTTTTCAGTGTGCAGTTAGCAAGCAAAACTTGTCATGATGTGCAATATTTCATGCATGCAAGGATTGCTGGTCTTACTCTCTCACCCGCTTTGTCCTAAAGCGACTACTGTATGCTTAGTGGTTGGCCGGTGGGGTGCAGGAATTGCACTTATTACTAAGCCATACTTGCATGCTATTTCAGCCAAATATTCAGAGTAGCATGGTAAATATAGGAAGCGCTTCACATGTTGTTATTGTTAAAAACGGAACCAATGTGATGTGAATATAAAACCAACTTCAGCACTATTAGGAATAGCACTATTTATTTATGTTTTGTTGTTAAATTAAATAAAAACCTATATTATCGATGCTGTAAAATGTCCCTTATAAAATTGAAAATAGTCACATCAATCTTTCGCTGGAAGATTTTAGTGGCTGAACAACTCTTCCGTGCATATAACCCATTCATAAAACAACACAATGTACAGTACATCAGCTTTGCGTGACTAAAATACTTTTAAATCATAACATTAGCTGTCTAAAAGAAATAATTACTTGATATCATCTTTCCTCCAGTGTGCGATTAGTAACTCCAATATTGATTCAGAACTTTAAAAAGTTTTGATTAAGCATTTGTTTACCGCTCTCTCTTGTGTGCATGTGACCACGGCACATGTGCATGCACAAACGGTGGATCTGCGTGAACAGTGGTGCGCAGTTGTACAAATCACCATTTGTTGACATATAATTTGGGCTAATTATCAGAATTTTGGGAATTGTCGGCTGAAAAATTTTAATCGGATGAACATTTTTTTTTTGTCTTATGCTTTACCCAGAATATAAAAATACATATAACTACATTTAGTTAATTTACTTTAATCATTACTATTGGAATGTGAAGAGACTTTCAACCAGCACAACAACAAATGTTTCTGAAGACAATCACCTACTGCATCTTTAACAACAAAATATTGTTGTTTTAATTAATAAGTTAATAAGTGTTCTTGTTTCTAAATTGTGTAATTGTCAGCATTTTTATAGCTTGTTAAAATAACCAGATTTAATGAAAACAACAAATAAATAAATACAATTTTTAGACAGATTTCTATTAAGTGATATTTTTTTAAAGTCTATATTTATCAATGAATCCTGAAAAAAAAGTATCCCAGGTTCCAAAAAAGCAGCACATTTATTTCCAAGATCGATAATAAATCAGCATATTAGCATGAATTCTGAAGAATCATGTAACACTGAGGTTTTCCACTTCAAGTTTCTAATAAATTCCCACAAATTCTTGTAAATCCCAATAGATTCCTGTAATGTTTCCAACTTTTCAGATTATGTAAATTATCTGGAAATGGGCTATATGCACGGCTAGGGTTTTTTAGCCAATTATGAACATCCGGTGAAAGCTTTATGTGACTGTTTTCAATTTCATAAGGTTTCTTTTACAGCATCGACGTTGAAATTGTAATTCAAATATATTTAGTAACATAGAATAAGGCATTCATTTGGTTGTTGAAGTGTAAAAAGGGACAAAAGACAGTTTAAACACAGGTGCTGTCATTAGCGGCAGGCAGCACAGAAATTCCATTTGAAAATACTGGAGTAAAATTAATTTCCATACTTAAACACATGGCACGGAAAAATATCATTTAATGCAGTTCTTCATGTTTGGTCTCATACCCACTTTATATCGCACCTCAGCCAGGCAGTGAAGATCGCTATTTTTTTTTTTTTTTTTTAAAGAAATCAGATCTTAAACTCACCGATTTTGTATGTGATGACAATTAACCAAAAGCCCCGAGGTCGTGTTCATATACCCTATTTACCAGAATTTTTTCAACCCTCGTATAATGTTCAGTAGTTATGTAATAATGTTCAGTTTCTTACAAAGACTGAACATTTCACTTAAGTGTTGTATTTACTTCTTGTTTAATTGATGATTGCCATTGATTTGAAATTCACAAATCACCAATGATCAACTTCTTCAAATGCAGTAAATTCACACATAAGCCGGAGGTTGGAGCATCTTCTTTTTATCCAATGGCAAATGGCGTCTATTAACACTTGTGTGGCTTTTCTGCTTGTTTTGTTGGTTTGTGTTGTATTGGGTTGTCGTTAAAAGATAGCTGGTGTCATTTGAATATTCTTTCAAGCAGAAATACACCGTCACACAGCTCTCTCTCCACTCAGAAATAGAAATGAGCAGCGTTTCTCTTTTGACATTCCTCTGATAAGGTAATCAATGAACCATGGTTGGTCATTGAGTGAAAGGTGTGTGCGTGAGTGTGTGTGAGTATGGGTTTAATACTAAAAGCTTCCTGTCACTGACAAATTCATTGTAAGAATTTGCTGTTCCTCGTTTCTCTAAAGAAGCTCTTACAAGAGGAGCAATTTTTGACAGCCTAATTTAACATCCTGAGACAGAATAGACTTGATTGCTGGATGGAATCACTAATGCGTTGTCAAGATATTTTCAGATTTTTTTATAGAAGCATGAAAGCACATTTATTTGTACTCGTTGTTAAGTCTGATTTTTCTTTTTGTATTTATTTATTGTAGTAGTTTTAACTGATTGTTAAATTCAATTTTAGACAAAAAAGCATGTCTAATTAATTACAATTATGAAAATTGTGATTTTTATTTTTTTATAAATTTTTTTTAACAACTGTATTAATTATTAAAAAAAAAATAATAATAAAAAAAAAAAATATATATATATATATATATATATATATATAAAATCGATACTGGTGCCAAATATCCATATTTATCTAAATGATCAAAAGGTGGCACTTCCCATAAAAGTGAATACATTAGAGATGCATTGTGCGTCATTTAAACATCAAATCACTTAAACCACTGACAGATGAGCCGTTGCAGCGGTGAAAATCTCAGGCATATGGATACCTTCCTCTGTTCAAGCTGGACCAAGGTATTTATATGTTTGCAGACATCCCACCTCTCCTGGAAGCTTCCACTAGTTTCTCCCTCACAGACTCTCTTTCACTTTGCTAGAGCGTTCTGTAGAGAATAGGAATGTGTCGTCACCGTGCAATGCATTCTGGGTATTTAGGACAAAAGAGTCCGATTCCTATTGATCTCTTGATTTATTGTATCGTGTTTACACTCTGCAATAAACTGTAAGCACTTACACTGTCAGTGCAAATTTTTTGCTTCTCTGACACACAGAGAATTTATATATGGGTCTTCACGTTAGTCCATTTTATTCTGAGTGTTTCGGATATGTTTTTCAACAGATATTACTATAAAACGGTTGTTTTTTTCTGTTGTGATTTCCATTCTTTTTTTTTCCACTGTGTTCTCCCGCGTTTGTCCACAAACAAGGTCGACCGCAACTCACTGTGACGTAGATTCCCGAACTCTATAAAGGAGATTTTTTTAAATGATGACTAAATTACTAATGTGTATACATACATACATACATACATACATACATACATACATACATACATACATACATACATACATACATATATATATATATATATATATATATATATATATATATATATATATATATATATATATATATATATATATATATATATATATATATATATATATATATATATATATATATATATATATATATATATATACATATATATATATATATACATATATATATATATATATACATATATATATATATATACATATATATATACATATATATATATATATATATATATACATATATATATATATATATATATATATATATATATATATATATATATATATACTATATATATATATATATATATATATATATATATATATATATATATATATATATATATACATATATATATACATATATATATACATATATATATATATATATATATATATATATACATATATATATACATATATATATATACATACATACATATATACATATACATATATATATATATATATATATATATATATATATATATATATATATATATATATATATATACATATACATTTTTTTTTATATTTTTTTATTTATATATTTATATTTATTTGTTTATTTTTTTTATGTATTTTATTTTATTCCCCCAATCCAGCGAATTGAAGACCAGCCCTACCTAGGCCAATAAATAAATTATTGGTTTGCTATCCAATACAACACATCTGATTCGATTAAAAAAAAACCCTGGCTGCAGATAATATGTAAACTGAAATGTCAATCTTTTTCAAAACCTGACAGCAGTATTCTCACTGTTGATAATATTCTCACCGTCCCATAAACAGGAGAAAAAAATACTTAAAGTATTAATTAATTGATGAGCAATGACCAAAATATGCTTTTGGGAGTAAACCACAAACAGTAGTCAAACTTTTGAATAACAAATAAAGAAATACAGAAATTGGATGAAAAGATGCATATCAAGAGTGTAGTTAGTAACAAAAGTGCAAGAATATCAAGTCTGAAAACAGCTTGCATGCCTGAAAAAGAACTCTGAAAACTCTCAAAATAATTGTCAGATGGAGAGAAGATGTGAACACTGACCTGCTGCCGAGCAACACAAATAAAGCATATACAAAAAAAGCAACTGGCATTTCAAAAAAAGAATCATTCAGTGGATGATTTGATGACAGCTGCAGTGGTAAGAATCACAGAGAAATGCAGTTAAAGGTCTTTATTTGTATTCATCTAGTTTTTTCTTTGCCTTAGTCAAAATGTTTTAATAATATAAATTTTAAGTCATTAAAATGTTTATTTCAGTATGACGACATATTTATAACTGAAACTGAGAATTAAGTAAGGGGTGACCAGTTTTGAATGAAAAGTTGTCCTTTGACATACTAAAATGTTGTGGAGTAGATTCTACATTAAAACGACAATGTAAGATCTTTTGTAGAGCTGCAATGTAAATGTCAGTCAGCCAACAGGGAATATTAATGAAAGCAGAGGTTTTACTGAGATGACACTTGTGCAAATATCTCTAAGATCAGACATTTATGAGCAGACTGGAGCAGAAATGTTGGACTCATTAAGCAAAATGAATCTACATGGACATTCAGATGGTACATTGTTTATATCACCTTGACCTTAGTTTGACTTATTTATTGTATGAAATAATTACTGAGAAATTATGTCTACCCACTTAAAATAGTTAAATATGACCCATCAGGTAACCCAATAGTGGGTTGATAAAGCACTGACCTGTTGTTGATTCGGCTCAGTTTAATATGAATGTCACTGTTGAAGGACGATCCACTGAAGGGCAGCTCAGTCAACCAGAAGGTGACAGAGCATACAGAGTTAAAAACAAAAAGTCTAAAAGAATTTCCATATATTTTGGAACAACATGGTGATACTAAAAGTGATTTGTTACTTTACTTTGTGAGTAAACCCAATTAAATTCATCTTTATTTCTATAGTGCTTTTACAATGTAGATTGGTCAAAGCAGGTTAACATAGAAGTTCTAGTAGATTGAAATTGAAACTGTGTCCGTCCAGTTTTCAGAGTTAAAGTTCAGTTTGGTTCAGTGTATTTTAATTTTCACCTGTTGCCTTAATAGCAAAAAGTAGACAAAAAAGTAAGGAGTAAATCCATTGTAACTTGAAACTGTTAAGTTGTAATTATTTTTATGATTCTGCTCATCATCGTACATTTGCTTAATATTTTTAGTGAATGTAGACAGCGATTGTGTCAATTTCTTTCAGAAATAACTTGTGCTGCCTCAGAAGAATTGGAATAATCTTTTCAATAAATTGTGACTGAAGTTGTATCTGCCTGCTATATCCTTGTTTTGTATGGATGATACAGATGGTTGGGGTTTACATGCTTGTAAATGTGTTTGCAGTGTAATGTACATAAAATAGTTTTGACTGTTTATTTTAGAAATGCTGAGATCACAATAACGGCAGAAACATTACACAATATGTCATCTTATCATAACGATAAAATTTCGGGTCAGCAGTTCTTTTGGGTCAGCATATTTATGCCACAGTTTTCTCATTTATAGCTACTTATAATGACGCCTGAGGGGTACCCCAAGTGTCCAAGAGTGAAAAGCAGGGGTCTTGACTGCACGTCATATGTAACAAGTCGGACTTGAGAATGTATTTGTAAAAACGCAGACCTTATCGATGTTAAGTTTGTGTTGAGTCGAGACTTAGATTGTGCCTAATGCATATTGTTTTCAAATGGGGATTGGTAATTGCAATCTAAAACATTACAGTTTGTTCCAGACATTGAAGATTTATCCTGCTCTTTACTTCTGATCTGATTAAATTATGCATGTCTGTGCAATCAAGAATCCTTAAACAAATCAAGTGTACTGTGCACTGTTGCAATTTAGTATTTATCACAGCTGTGAGATGGAATATCATACTACATGCAGCTTCATTTAGAGAACAATGTTTAACTTTTTAAAATCAGATTGGGATTGGCCTAGTTTTATGATAAATGTTTCATTCACTTTCTTTGTTTCTGTCTGTCACATTTGTCTGCATTTGCCAATTAAATTTCAAATCAATAAGAAGGCTTTAAGAGTATTTGCTGAAAAGACAACTCAGAAATATTGGCAAAAGCTGGTGTTTGTCAGTGAGTGTGAGCCTTCTGGGAAGTGCTGTTCCCCTTATAGAAGACTCGCAGTGAACCCCCATTATTATGACGAGTAATAGCCATGCAGGAACATTATTTTGCCTTTGCCTTTGGTCTTACTGTGTTGCTGGTTGGAAAGCATTCATCTCTTGCTGTAAAATATAGGTCATAATAAACTTCAGATTTTTCTAAAAATCCAGTTCAATAATATGTTACTCCCTATTATTTCTGTGATAAAGTAATGCACTGTAATTAAACACTGAATATCAGAGAGATTTTGGATGAATAAATGAAAAGTGAGCTGCAAACCTATTTACATTTGATATAGACTTGTGTTTGTGAATATCAATCCAAAAGATGCTTGTGGCAGGTCTGAGGGAATGAATGCTGCAGTAACACAATCAATTAAATGAATGTGCACTTGTGTAAGATTCACAAGTGACTGAACAATATTAAGTGAGTTTTCACTTCAAATAAGCACAAATATACTGTATTTCAATGAGGTAAGCACATTTTGGGATGCACCAAAATAAAAATTCTCTTTTGGCTGAAAACCTAAATTTTTGTGCCAAAAATTTGGTGCACACCTATAAAAATATCTGAGCTTTTAAGGTTTATTTAGAGGGAATTTTTTCATAATAATGTTTCAAAATAATGTTTTATTTAGTTACAATTCGCAGAACACAAGGTTGGTCATTATCTTGTCATCTTTGATTCAAGAATCCTGAGAATAAAGATCACTGTATCTGATCTGAAAGTTCAATAAAACTTTTTTTCTTCTCATAATTTAGTTTTTTGATTTGTTCAATCCTAAATAGGGCTGCAACAACGAATCAATCATGCAACAAATTTCATAATCGATTCATTGTGTCGTGCGACACGGTGATGTTTGATTATTAAAAAAACACTTTAGTTCAGCACGTAGCGGAGTGAACATGGTCTCTCTAGCGCACTGATATGGAATTCGGGGGCCTCATAGACCGAGATGAGGAGGAAGGGAGTTCAACAGCAGGGTAAATGACTAAGGAATCAACATTTTGTTTCATTTTGAAGTGAGCACCGTAACGTCCCTGGTGCTGGTGTTTTTATTCATTATCCAGCTTGATAAGCATGACAAGTTAGCATTTGCTCATTTACCTTAAGAGCGGCAACTGAAAAATTCAAACTGAGCTTTGGTGCGTTGTCTGGCGCTGAGGCAGAAAAAGATGTGTCAGATTATCACAATTATGCAGCGTTTTAACCGCCTACTGCGTATTTTATATTTTAGACATGTAAATACACACAATTACTAGTAAAACAATACATTTAGAGTTTGAAAACACACAAGGAAGTCTAACAATACATTCAAATATAATTTGCCGATGTGTTTTATTCCTATCAGATACACATAGTGAAAGTAACTATAAAGTTCAATCTATTCCTCTAAGTTCACCAGCCACTTACTTGCATGTATTTTGGGAGTAACTTATGAATTTATGTGCTTTAATTTATGTGCATTCCCCCCCCCCCCCTCCCCCCCCAGGATTACAAAAAAGCTTTTCTTTCTTGGTAATTAGTAAGAGGTAGACAGCTTTATTTTTTACACTTATTTTAAGGCTGCAAAACCCTTCACTACACACTTTATACACTTTTCTCAGACAGACATTAACAGTTTCACACTTTTCTCTCTTGTTTAAACCCTCTCAAAGTTCAAACTTTAGTAGAAAAGTTAGTCCAGTATTATAGGATGAAACCAAAGATCAAAACCTGTTGCCAGGCGCATACATTCATCGCTGTCAGCAAAAGGTTCATTAAGCTTTTTAGCTTTTGTGCGAATAATATTGGAATCCAGCATAATGTTCTTTTTTTCTTACAGTAACTGATCCAGAAAGCGAAAGCAGACTCCATCCTTTACGGGGTCGTACACTGGATGTGCCGCGCACATGACAGTTGGAAGTAACACACACCGGATGTGCACATTTGCATGTTATTTATAATGAAATTATTCAGATGGTGCTTTAAAGAGCGACAGAAATATTAACAGACTCCGGAGTCATAGCTTGGCACTGCAGACAGTCGCCGACTTGCGGTGCCAGTGTGCATACCTTGATAGAAACCTTGCATGGTGCGGTGCATACGGTGTGCAACCTCTTTTACGATGGTCTTGCTGCGGACAGTTACAACCCTTTTTGCATCTTTGTTGAAACTCTTATGTTACAAGATTTATGTTAATTTGGCAATGTTTTGGCATGTTCATTAGGTGGAGGAGATTGCTTGACACTGGTCTACAGTCAATCAGGATGCAGAACACAATGCGCTGTAAAAAAATTAAAAAATCAGCGAAATTGCAAGGCCATGAAAGGTGAACCACATTATAGCGAGGGACTACTGTATCCTTAGACTTTTATTAGATTTTGACTGACAGTAATTTTGTCATGTTTTAGCCAAGTCATCAAATTCTGAATGTCTATTAGACCTTTTTAAAAAATGTATATAACAGTGTTTTGCTCTGAAATGTACTCTATGCAATTAATCACTTCAGCATGTACAATCTTACACTTCTGAAAGCGTTGGCCGAGCTTTTGCATTTGCATTGATTCTAGCCTTACTTTGAGAGTATGACTGTCCAAGCAGACCAGAAAAAAAAAATCTAATCAGTTGGTGGAATAATATGATGAGGGTCCTTATTGCAGACTTTGGCACTTTTCGTGTGGGCTTGTTGAACATATGTGGTTGGTATACTTTGAGGAGTGTTTTTTTCCCCTGCAGACCTGTCCTCTTTTTAAGGCTGTATTTTCCTCCCATGATGGTTCCCATTCGACGTCACTTCCATTACATCCAGTGAGTGCCAGAGCCAAGGGATTTCAGACATCTTAATCTCATCCATATGAAAGCAGTGCCATGAGAGGTTTTCTTCCCTAGTTTAAGATGTTCACCATTTTGAATAATATAAACTGTTGATCTTTTAAATGTTGTTAAGGAACAGCTTAGCTTAGCAAAGTGGGACGTTTTTGTGCTTGATACTGTAAAGATAAAAAAAATAGATTTTGAAACTTTTAAGGTTATATTAGTTGATCATTGTGAGCATTGCTGTGAAATAGTGAAGTAGTTCAGGTTCAGGCAGATTTTGCTAATATCCTGAATGTAAAGTGTAATTGCTTTTAGGGCTGGGCAATTTGGCCTCTCCAAAAAATAAAAAAAAATAAAAATCATAATCTTGATTAATTGAATATTTTAACTAGATTACGATAAATTAACGATTATTTTATTTTATAATTTTTTTTCTCATAGTTCACTGGCTGGTTTTGTACAGTAAATATGCTTACATATTACAAGCGAGATTTTTGAAAGAAGGGTGCATTACTTTTTATTTTTTCAATAATTGAAGGAAACACGCACTATCTATGATTATTTTTTGAACATCAGCATTGAACAACTGAAATTAAAAATTGCCTTAAACCAACAGTCACTTTTTTTCATAGAAAAAAATGAAAATAAACGACTTGCGTATTTGCAAACAAAATAAATTATTTTCAGTGTTTTTCATGTTAAAAGTATTAACTAAAATAACTCTTGCATATCCTGTAAATAATGCAGTGCATTTCTTGCATCTTGTGTAAATAAATATTTTAATGTAATATTAATTATAATGGAATGGAAAATATGCATCTTTCAATCATCATCTTGACCAGAGATTGTATAATAAATAATCTGATGGGTATTTTGAGCTGAAAATTTACAGACGCGTTCTTTAGAAACCAAAGACTTATCTTATATCTTGTAAAAGGGTCCATAGGCATCCAGTGAAGACCATTGGTGACCAAGTTATTGAGATTTGAGATCTCATTCGTGCTTGTGCAGGATGAGTTACACACCAAAATTGAATAAGATATGACCAAGGTACGTTTAAATCCTCATGAGCAGTGGTAGCAGTGATGCTTTCCATAATAAACATTGTAGCTGGAATGTTTAGGGAAATAAAAGAATAAATGCTGTCTCATTTAAATTCAAATTACTACATTTATTTCTCGTGCTTGGATTTTATCATTGTGTTTTGAGTGTTTTAGTGGAAGGTTGAATTGCTGTTATATTGTTTTTTTCTGCTTTCACTGTTGTTGAAATGCCTAAGAGAAGAAAACATCACAATCTGACCTCAGTGAAACATGCTTTGAAAGCCTTGGGCCGCAGTTTCTGTCCTCCACAGACACCGTTATAATGTCTGAAACAATAGCCCCGTTTAGCAGACATTCATTTTCTGTCTCGACTGGTGTTGTGTTTGTTCATCATTTTGAAGGGCCAGTAGTGGTTCTCATCACAAAGGTTTGTTGACCCTCAAGGGCAGTTAGAAAATAAGAGAGATGTAGATGGGAATTGATGTCACGTCACCAATCAATAGAGCTGTTTGGTCTTCATCTGCCCATCAGAACAAACTTAACCTTTGATAAATGTACTCTTTCTATTCATATTTAATTTCCTAATTAAAATAAATACAAAGCTTATTTGTACGTATAAACACCATCAAAGACTATAGAATACACAAGACATGAAAAGTTTAACGGTCAATATGGTGAATAAAGCCCTCCTTCTAATACAGGAGCCAATCGTCGCTCGCTATATGGCGAATAAAGCTAGCCTTCTAGAACATGAGCCAATTATCGATTGCTAGAAGGCGTATAAAGTCCGCCTTTTAGTACAGGAGCCAATCATCAATCACTATAGACTCTCAGTACTTCATGGAAGGGACTAGGACCAGACGTGAATTTCTGCAGATTTTG
This sequence comes from Danio aesculapii, assembly GCF_903798145.1. Classification (NCBI taxonomy): domain Eukaryota; kingdom Metazoa; phylum Chordata; class Actinopteri; order Cypriniformes; family Danionidae; genus Danio; species Danio aesculapii. Next base: position 25,076,008 of record NC_079448.1, read on the forward strand.
TGGGATTCGAACGTTTAGAAATAAAACTAAAGAGACGGATGTTGTTTAATTGTATTGGTGATTCCTAATATGAAATTCAATCATAAGCTTGGCAAGCAGTTTTGAAAATTTTGATGTTTCCCCATTCAAACAGAATGCCCGAGCATACTGCCTGAGAGACGTTTCAAAGATGGCCGCCGCGTGAAATGACTTGTCTTAAAGGGACTTTGACAAAATAACCTGAAGAATAAGGATGTAACAATTCACTGTGAGTCAGTTGAAAATCGATTCAAATATGTGATGATTCAAACGCTGTAGAAATGTTGAACTAATCGCAATACATTTTTTGAACAGAGGGGGCACTGTGTTCACAGGCGCAAATTCGCTTTTCCTGCACATCAGCGGTGAGCAAGAGGTTGAGCGGCAGAGTAAAATGACAGCGGTGAAGTGTGCCTGACAAAACACAAACTGGGAAAATACTGCAAAAAGATGTTTACTTGCGCTAACAGAACAACGAACATGATGAACATAAACCATCAACACCCTCAGCTTATGCCAGAAAACATAGATATTCTGATATTTCTTTTTAAAAATGTAAAATCCCAGCATGGTCACAGTTTTTGTTTGTTTATATTAATCAGGGTGTCCGCGGGGTCTTAAAGTATTAAATGTTGATTTTTTTTATCATTTTTTGATTATACAATGTATAGTTTGCCTGAGTGTAATCTGCAAATATTAAGATTCTGTGTAGTTTATTAAATCGATACAATCCTGCTAGATTTGTCATCAAGCTGCTTTGTTTACTGCAGTAACCAAGACAACAGCATTATTTCTGCAGTTTTATAGGCGCATATCATCTGCTGGATGAGCATTTTTATTCAGTTTATTAATAATATTTTAGTTTTGGATTAGTTTCTTATAGTCTGTTTTAGTACATATGATGCAAATTAAATTGTCGCCAATGTTACCAGTTGAAACCAAAAGTGGTTATGAGGCCTTAAAATGTATGAAACGAGTCTTTGAAAAGGTCTTAAAAGGTATTTAATTTCACTCTCTGATTCCTATATATACCCTGGTAATGAGTCCTCTTTAGTTTGTATTATTCTTTTTTGGAATTTGTTTTAAAAATATCAATTAAATTATGGCAGAAAATGTATTATTTTGCAAAAAATGTGCAGCATTTAAAAAAAGATTAAAGGACTCTTCACCTTGAATTTGTTTCAAATAATTTTGTTAAAAGAATCATGACTAAATTGTATTGTGAGATTAGTATCATGAATTTTATCAAATCGTGAGCCGGGTGAATTATTGCATCACTACTAAAGAATGCACTTGCACTTGCATGCCAACTTATGTTAAGCAACTTTTGTCCAATTCTGATATCAGTTTTGGTCAGCTTTTATATACTATATATAGCATTGTAAAATAAATTTTACATATGTGGGTACCACGATCGCTTTACAGCAAGATGGTCGCTGGTTCGAGCCCCGGCCTGGGTCAGTTCTGTGCATGTTCTCCCCGTGTTTGCGTGGGTTTCCTCCGGGTGCTCTGGTTTCCCCCACAGTTCAAAGACATGCAGTACAGGTGAATTGGGTAGACTAAATTGTCCATAGTGTATGTGTGTGAATGCAAGAGTGTATGGATATTTCCTAGTAATGGGTTGTGGCTGGAAGGGCATCCGCTTGGCAAAACATATGCTGGATAAGTTCATTCTGCAGCTCATTCCGCTGTGGCGACCCCTGATTGGATCCACTAACAGTATTATCCAACATTTTAAGAGAGACAGAAGTTAAGATAAACTAAATTACAATATGACATTTTTTCAAAGCTGATTTTTTTTTGTTTTACAACCGTAACTTTTATTTGACTATAATAGAACCTATTTGATAAACCTAACAAATAAATCCAGTGCTGTCGTTTTATGTAAATCATAGATTTTGCATGTTTTTAATGATTTTGCTCTGATAAGATCATTGAAAAGACATTGTTCTCTCCATGCAGTTAATAAACAATTGGTATATCTGCCCTTTTAGATTTTTGCAGATGGCTTTAAATTACTCTAATATAGGCTGATTAAATATAAGATTCTGATACATTGGTACTACCTACTAATAGTGATTTCAAATTCAGTGTTTGGAAACTGCAGCTCATCAACGCATATATAGGCCAAGTCTTTTAATCAGGGGTCTCTTTTTCCCTCAACAGTTGTACTTGAGAGCCTGATAATTTATGCGTTATAGCCATTCAGCCGCAATAATCCTTATCAGGGGTCTCTGCGAATCACCTCCTGTCATCTCAAGCAAGAGCTTCATGCTCTAATTGGCCTCCCACTGTTTATTGCAGAGGCGGCGTGATTGAGCAACAGGCCAATGACTCTCCCACCAGTCTTTAAGCCACGACACCTGGAAACTCATGTGGTCAGGTAGACCACCATTATATTCACTTCACGGAATTCATTAGAGATCATCCTTGTCTTAAATTCAGTCATGCAGTTTATCTCAGAAGCATTCAGACATCTTTCTAAAAGTTCCAAAAGAGAGTTCCCAGGGTCATGCTCAATGAAATGTGACCACGACAGTCAAAATAGTTTTGATTTTATTGCATAGTTTGATTAACCTGAAACGATAATATGCATGAAAATCTCTATAAAAGAATAATTTTTTTTGTTGTTGTTGCATATAGACAGTCATGCTGATTTGTTTGCATTTGCGCTTTGGATGTTTGTTTATGTGCAGATAAAGATGTGAAAGATCATGCGTTGTGCTTTAATTGTTTAGTGTCAAGTTGGTAAGTGTCAGGTTGAACACGGATAAACTTTTTTTTGTTTCGTTTGTTTGAAGTGGAAGTGAGGAGAGTGACTGTTGTCGATCCCTAGAGACGTTTAAATATAGCAACATTAAAGGACTCGTTCTTTCAAAGCCTGAAGGAGAAGTTCACACAGATACACAGATGCAATGTGTGGGCGCCTTTGCTATTTTTAACAATGTCATTTGAATCACAGCCCTGTATCTTCATACTCAGAACATTAGTGTGTTGACTAACTTGAGTTAGTTTGATGTGTTTCAGGATTTGATTTATGCAGATGGACTGGGTCGAGCAGTCTGGAGTCATTGTATATTGTGCACATGGTAATCGGTTTGATGGTGAGCTTGTTTTTGTCTGTTCATGTTGTATAGGGTTATATGATGTGCTTGATATGAGCAGCTACTAAATTGTATTTTAAAGTTTGTTTGTTTTTTAACCAGGTTTTTTTAATGAAACTATAATAGATAATGACTTTTTGTTTAAACGTTACTGTTATTTGCTTATATTAAGTGCTTTTCTTAAATAGTTATGTCATTGTTTACTGCAAATTCCTTGATTATTCTTGTATTTATTCATTTGAAAGAAAATTTGAAATCTGTCAGTAAATTACGAATACACTCAAAAAAAATAAGTCATTGGATTAACTCATTTTAATTGAGGGCAGGATTTCCATCCAATACATTTGTTTAGCACCAACTAAAATACATTTGTATTTCTATTTAACTTAAACTCAAAGATCTGATCATTTTATGCATGTCTATTATATGTTGTACATTTCAAAGTCTCTTAGTTTTATTTAAAGTTATCCTAAATGAACTAAAAGAGACATTTTTAAGCATAGTTACACATACAGTTGATTAAGACTGAACGCAGAACTAATTTTAGGACCGTTATTGCTCACTGAGCAAAGCAACAAACTGTATTTTTGCTATAAGCTGCCAACACCCAAGGCATGGGTGCTTCTGCAAAATCGTAATCTCAAAACACAAACCGTTACATGTAAATCTTTTAAATCTTTAAACCAAAGTGAAGATTAAACTCTAACAAGTCTTTATGTTAACGTTAAACACCTAAGATTACTTTTATTGTCAACATTTCTCTCTCTTAGTTCAATACCATGCAAAACATACTGGGAACTACAAATCCCCTAACCAGGTAGTTGGACCAACACAACTCCTTCATGTTGTCCCAAAATGTTTAAGTTAACTTAAATTTGTAAACCATTAAGTTGACTGAACATAAACCAAAGAAATTGGCCAAAGAAATGACAAGAATTGTGTTGTTTCCGCTTATTTTACACAGGTAGTTTGAACAAGCAGCAGTAATCAGTTTCTTTGAGTGTATACTTGACACTTGAATTGCTAAAACTTTTATATTTTCAAAAAGTCTTTGATTCACAAACTTGATTAACAGGGCTCTTTTTATAGCTGTGTTTAAGAAAGCCAATCATCAGATGGGAGCATGCCATTTTTTTTTTTTTTTTTTGTGCACAAAATCTTTACTTTTTGTATGCAGTTTGTTTGTTAAGAAATTAATATTTTCTGCAAGTATGTTTAAATTTTTACAATTTGTACAAATTAAAACTTCATTTGAACTTTCTATTAATCGAAGCATAATTTAAAGACGGCTACATAAAAGCTAAAAAGCTACAAAATACATTTTGTATTGTATATTTCACAATATTGCAGTTTTACTGTATTCAAATAAACATAATAATGTTATCAAATAAACTCCACCTCAAACTCCTTTTTTGCTTATTAATAGTTAGTTGTAGCTGTTAACTTTGTTTAGAACAGGATTAAGTTATGTAGAATGTAGTCCTGTTGAATAAGGCAATAAAGTGTGCTTGAGAGGTACTAATAAACAGCCAATTTGCAAGCAAACGAGTCACTTTTAAAAGTGAGAACTGCACCTTATACTGTATGGTTACTGGAATTCCTGAATTTGCATTTCTGCCCACTTTTATTTATTTACATTTCTTCAAAATGGTCAAATTCAGTCTTAAGATGAACAGTGAAAGCCTCTGTGTTGAAATACTGCAGTCTGCACATCCAACATGTTTTATTGGTATACGTTGACATGTTAACCAGTGTAAAACATGCAGCATTGTAAACATTTCCAGTGTTCAGTTTTAAAGATACCAGTTAGCTTTGTTTTATTTATTATTGTTGCCAAATGAAAAGGTTTAAGCTCTGAATTTCTCATAGGTGTTGTTATTATTATTTTGTAAGAGTATGTTTAATTTTTCTGCTCTATAGTTAATATCTTTTGTCCTTTTGTTTTTTATTTATTTATTTATTTTTTTTAATTTTTTTATATAAATCACGAGAACTTCATAAATCTACCACAGATAAAATGTCAATGGATTATTGCCGTGTAAAACTAAGTTTTCTTAGGTTTAAGACATACCGACATCAGCCTCGTAGAGTTCATTTCAGTTGGAAAATTGAATTACCAGCCTGCTACTAACATGATTGAGCGTCTGTCCGAACTCCCCCACCCATAAACAACAAATATTTCTCATGGACAGTAAATCAATGTGAATATTAGTCACTGAGGGATCCAGACCATTATTTAGGTGATGAATTCTGAATGCACTGACATGAAGCAACTATGATGACAAACGCCTGGTTTTCCTCTTTTGGCCTGTCCTTTTTATGATCTTGCCACGTGATGTAGACCAGAAAAGAAAGTACTACCATCATAATCTTGCAGCTAAGCTTTTTAAAGCTCACAGCTCTTCAAAACACCTGAAAATCAAATCTAGAAAGTTCTGCGGAAGATAGGAAGATATCTTTAGCCCCTGCAGACAGAACAGCTGGCTTCATTTACACATTCAGAGGACTTTTATCAACCCTGTGCTCATGTGGAATATGAATGCCTTTCTTCTGTTGTATATATAAAAAATCAATCACATAGGTTTTTTTTTAATGCAGCGATAGATCGGAGTGATAACTGCATTATGCTGGAAAAAAATTCATTTGCAAGTCTTTCAACACTTTCTGAGGAAAAGAAAAATATTTAAGTTGTTTTTAATGGCAAACTTCACTGTCTGTGAGCCACATAAACACTGCATGCAGCTAAATTTGAATGTAAATTCACCTTTTAGTGTTTAATCATGTTCATTCTTAATTCAGCAATGTACATGGGGAAAAACAACTGCATTCTACAACTGAATCATGGCAAAAGTATTCAGATATTGCTAATCACATTTTTTATTGTTCAAGGTTTTTTTTATTTGTTTTTTCAGGTTATACAGAGCAAACAAAAAAACACCCCTTTCCAAGAACATCAGATATAGGAACAATATATAATCAAATGTCCATAGAGAAAATAACAGATGAAAACATGACATGAAAATATGACACAAGTTCCTTTTTTTCTCATATTGTCATGTTGTGTGCATTCATTTCCATCAGAAGAGTTAAAAAAAAAGTTGCCAGACCTTATAAAAATTTCTCAACAGACCCTTTGATAGTATGCCTTATTTTCTCCAACTTAAGATGAGACATCACTTCTCTTATCCAGTGATTATGTGTTGGTAGAATTGGGTCTTTCCATTTAAACAATATCAGTCTTTTAGCCAGAAGAGAACCAAATGCTAACATTGTAATTTGTCTTGTGTTGAGAGGAGCGTTCTCAGGGGCCGCCCTGAACAACGTGAGAAATGGTGATGGCTCTACTTCCACCTCAAATGCCTCAGAGAAGGTCTCAAAAATACTAATTCAGTAGAGCTTTGAGATCAGAACATGAGATATTGCTAATCACAAATTCCAGTGTTTACTGAACTGAACTAAACAAAATTTTTTTTTATACAGTATTGGAATGCAGTTGGGTCTTTCTATGTGCAACACACACACACACACACACACACGCACACGCACACACGCACACACACACACACACACACACACACACACACACACACACACACACACACACACACACACACACACACACATTAATGTTGCTCCCAA